>NC_034593.1:95223875-95258296 GCF_900095145.1 Mus pahari | reverse complement strand
TTCCCTTCCCTTCCCTTCCCTTCCCTTCCTTCTTTCATCCCTCTGTCCCTCCCTCCTCTTCCCTCCTCTTTCTTCTCTCTCTTTTTCCTTCCTTCCTTCCTTCCTCCCTCCCTCCCTCCCTTCTTTCATCTCTCCCTCCCTCCCTCTTTCTTCTTTCTTCTTTCTTTCTTTCTTTCTTTCTTTCTTTCTTTCTTTCTTTCTTTCTTTCTTCCTTTCTTTCTTTCCACCCTTCACATTCTTCTTTCTTTTAGATGGGGGTCTCTTTCTGTAGCTCTGATTGTTAAGCTCAGTGGAACTCACTGAGCTTTGAATTCATAGAGATCTACCTGCCTCTGCCTCTGCCATACTAGAATTAAAGGTGTGTTCTACCACACCCAGCTAGGAAGGTAGTTCTTTAGTTCCTATAGATGGATGTGGGCCCTAGCCTGTGAATTAAGGAAAGAAGTGAACTGAAAATGAGCCTGGTCGGTTGTACCACTGAGTCGCAGAATATTATGCACCTCAGACTAGGTTTGCATATACATGACAACATCAGCCTAGGGTACATCCATAATGAGAGGTCCTCAGCTTTCTAAACATTTCTATCAACAACTTAGATAAAGACCTTGACTACATGCTTAAAATATTCACAAGTGTAACTGTGTCAGACTAAAGAATGAAGAATCAAAGGGACCTCACACATTGGTTAGTGTGATCCTGCTGATCACCATAAAATTCAGAGCTGTGTGTTTTAGATGCTACCAATTACATAAAATATGGGTGAAAATATGGGCTAATACTGATATTCCTTTATAACTGCATAAAGGAACTCCAGAGGATACATCAGCAACTAGAACGTCCTCGTCATGGACAATGTCAGGGGAGGGAAGACTGGAACAGGATGTTGAGGGAGTTTCTCATTGTCTGCATTTATAGCTTTTTTTTTTTCAACATGGAAATGTATTGATCTATTCGTGCACTGAAATTAAAAAGAGATCCCAACTCTTAGTCAAAATAATAGAGCAGAGTTGAACACATGCTCATAGTCATGAAAAAGGTTCGGTTTGACAATAGGATGAGGCTAGACTTGGCAAGTTCACATGAAAAAAATTTTTTTAGTTGGCTATAAATCACTAAGCCACCACTCAACAGAGAGACACACCAGCACACACTGATGGCAGCTTCAACTTTTCACGGGATGCAGATCAAGGTCACGGTTCCATTGTACTCTGGGCAGGTGAGGCCAAATTCAAAGGCTTACCTTCAGGTCTGTCTGCTATATTTTTGGAAAAGCATTGACAGATGTGCACAGAAGGCAGTGACCTAGATGACAAAGGGTCTGGGGGTCATGGGAAATGTGAGGACTAGAAGAGGAAACTGAAGATGCTTCTACTGAAGAAGACTTAGACAGCACATGAAAGCTATCCCTAGATTTTGAAGGGTTTCTGCGAAAAGAATTAGCTTCCATGTGGCTCCCGACTGCAGAAGCAAGTTCTCTTCAATTTATTGGGAGGCCAGTTTCAGCTCAGAGCCATGCAAAGGCTGCCTTGTGAGATAATAATAAAATAGTTACACTTACCGAACACTTACATCATAGGCATGGGATAAGCACTTTCCCCGCATTATCTTCCTGGCTTTTCACAACACTCTGCCAAATGTGCTTTCTTCATTGTCATTTTAACAACAGGGAAAATCAGGCCTCAGGAAGGTTCAGTAAATGTACTGGGGGTGTCACAATAAGCAGATCGTGGACTGCTGTGACCCCAGCACACCTATTATGCACCACTAAGCCTATTGTGTAAAGGTACAGGGGTGTCCAGGATAAGCACCATTCAGCTGAGATGTCAACCACATCTGGCCACACTGCAGTGAGGGAATCCCTGCCGAGAGCAGAAGAGCCCTGTTTTACACTTAATGCAGAGCCTTCTAGAAAGCTAAGCTCCAGGTGTGTGAGAGAGAGCCGGGAGTGAGGCAAGCTCATAGTTATCTGTTCTGAGCTCAGATAAGTAAGACATCAGTGAAGAGTAAGCCAGTTTGAAACACTACCTAGTCCCGGACAGTGGGCTTATGACAGCACATTTAAGCCACCGTGTTACCTCTTCTTACCCCTTGGCTTGTGTTCTGTGACTTTAGTTAGCTATAGACAATCTTGACTCAAAAATATACATGGACTATTCTAGAAAAAAATAATCCACCAATTTAAAACTGCACATCGTCCTGAATAGAGTGATGAAACCTCCCACCATCCCATTTGTCTTAGTCGGGGCTTCTACTGCTGGGATATAATGCTATGATCAAAAGCAACCTGGGGGAAGAAAGAGTTGATTTGACTTAGCCATCCACATCACTGGTCATCATCGAAAGAAGTCAGGACAGGAACTCAAACAATGCAGGAACTTGGAGGCAGTAGCTGACCGAGAGACCATAGAGAGGTGCTGCTTATTGGCCTACTAGCCTGCTTTCTTATGGAACCCAGGTCCACCAGTCCAAGGATGGCACCACCTGCAATGAGCTGGGTCTTCCCACATCAATCATTAATTTAAAAGATGCCTTACAACAGGATCTTATGGAGCCTCAATTGAGGTTCCCTCCTTTCAGATGACTCTAGTTGAGCCAGACTGACATAAAATTATCCAGCCCATCATTCTAATCCTTCCCAGGACACCAGTCATCTCCTTGTGAAGTGTATCCATACAATATGCTTGCTACCTACCCATTACTCATTCAATGGCTATTCAGTTACCACAGAGAACCAATGCCGCCGTGGTTGGGCTTTAGGAACTCACAATATACAAGTGTAAAATTAATAAGGCCAACAGTTCAAATACGACGAAGAGTAGCTGCAAAGTGCTTTCTTCAAGTTAAAAGTTCTTTCTTTAATAAGGAAAGAAAAGAATTGTACACTGAGATTGCTAAGATCAATGGTGAGAACAAACTTTCCATCTGTGAAGCTGCGTAGAACCTAAGTGAGCTAGTCTTGCAGTCGCACCTCAAACTGCAGAAGTAACAGCCTCAGTGCTTAGTTAAGATGGAAAAGGTACAAAATGTATGCGCGCACATATCTCCTGCTGTCCCATATAGCAACTGCTACACACCATTCTCTCCAGTTTCCAAGTCCCCTTCATCAATAAATTCCCACTTAACTCATCAATATCCTTGTAAGAAAATAACACGTCGGCAGGGTGGGAGCATGAAAGGATGGAAGACATGTCTTCAGAGGTGGAAGGGGGAAGGCCAATAAAATTGGTGATCATATAGAGAATAATGAATCAGGAAGAGAAGGGAAAAGAAGTGACGCTCCTTAGCCTTATCTGGGGGTCTTGACAGCCCTGATCAGCTGCCCACAAGCAATGATATTCCTAAGCTGATCAAACTCCAACAGTAAAGAGAAACTAAGACGCCTTTATTCCTCCATTGAGGCATTGTGGGAATTCAAGGCTTTGCAGAAGGAAAAGGCAACACACAAGCCAGATGCAATACTGACTGAACAGGAGCAGATAAAGCCAAACCTTACAGAGTGGCCAGACATTCTTGCTGTAAAAGGGAAGATGTCAGCCAGGGCTTGCATGCAAGGAGGAACTGCTCTGGAGTATCTTGGGGAGCTCAGGCTTAGCCAGGATGGGGAAGGTGCCATCTAGATAGGCTCTTGGGGAACCATTTATGCAGGGATTTAGGAAGTTGCATTGTAGACCCAAGTGCAGGTCAGCTTTGACAGAAGAGGGAAAGTTGCACCCCATTGAAGAGACCACAGGTCACCAGAAAAGTCGACAGAGTGGGTCCAAGCCAAGGCCACTCTGATTGAGTGCATAAAAGTATTTCCTGAACTCACTACAGAAAGGGCAAGGAGCTAGGAGGACAGGGATGGACAGAGGGCTGCCCCCTGCTCAGAGACCAGGGTCATGGGCAGAGAGCTACCTGTGGGAGACCATGAGAATCACATCATGGAGAATGTTGAGGACACGGTAAAGATGGTAAATTTGGACCTGAACAGGTCCAGTGGTGGTTTGCTTATTTTAATTTTAGAAAGGGTCATGTTGGTTGCTGGAATGAGTATCCAGAATGCCAATGGTGGTAGCAGGTGATCTCACAGTGACACAGAGATAACAGTGGCTCTCACCAGTATGGTAGGAACAGGGGTGAGAAACATGGTCAGGTTTTGTTCGTGCCCAGAAAGAAGAAAAGCCAAGTGTCTTACAAGTTGGATACGGAGGGCCAGAGAACACACAAACCAAGGATGACTCCAGGGCTTTTGGCTTGTATACCTGAGAGGATGGAGTTTTCTATTCAGGAAAATAAATGAGTGGGGAGGGGTAGGAGGGGGAAGCACAGTTCAGTTTGAGATCCCTTGAGTTTAAGACATTCACCGGATCCCTAAGTGGAGATGCTAAGAGCGCACACAGTTACGCTAAGTGTTGAGTTTAGGAAAGAAAGCTGTGGTGGCGAACTTTTGTTGACAGCTTGATTGGATTAAGAAGCATTCAGGGCATTAATAAAGCACAGCTTTGGATGTGTCTGGGAGAGTGTTTCCTGAAAGACTTAACTGTGGGGGGAAAACCCATCTGGATGTGGGTAGCACTGTCTCATAGGTGGGGGTCCCAGAGTGAATGAACAAAAAAGAGGAAAAAAGAAAAAGCTGGCTGAACACTGGTATAGCCACCTCCTATCTTCTTGATTATTACCATGAACCAAACGGCTCTGGTTATTCACCCATTCTTTGTTCTGTTTTCTAAGCTGAGATCTCCTACTTCACACGGTTATGATGAATCCACTTAGCGGTGTTGGTAAAGTGTCACAAACACTGTGACACAACGCATGTTTACCTAGGAAAACAGATACAAGGAAGAGATTGTGAGCAGATGAGTCTTGACAATTCTTTCAGCGAGGTTTGGCAGTGAAAAGAAACAAAGAAAGGGCGAAAGTCTGTGGCTGGGATGTGGAGTAACAGACATTTTACACACGGGACAGAGAGGCATTGAGTGCGAAGGGCATCAGTACGCTAAAGTGACTGGTATAGAAGAGAGATGGTGACTCGCTGAATGGCTGTCTTCCTAGAGGAGTGAGCCCCAAGGCACGAATACTCCAGATGGCTTCTGCATGTCCCTCAGGGTATCCCCATAACCGTCTTCTCAGCAGGTTGTGACTGCTGCACGGCAACCTGCGCCCTTTCTTGACTGTATGGATCACCATTTGATTCACCACATTACTTACGGTGTTTTTCTGGCCCCTCATCACTGTATAAGCTCTATTAATGCACGGACCTGTTTGCTTACAGTTGTACCTCCAGAGCCTAGGCTCATGCCTGGCACATAAGTCCTCGATGAATATTTGCTGAATGAACCATGCGAGATAAGCTTTCTTCTTAAATGGTTGAAATATTTTTTGAGTGCCTATGTTCCAGGAATTGCATTAGGTTCTGGAAAGTTAAGGGATGAATCAGATGTCACCTTTGTCTTTGCTTGGCCATCTTCCTTGGGAGGGTGTATGTATTAGATTTAAAACAAACAAACAGGGTAATGTAAAATCTCTGAAAAGCCTTACAAGAGAGGACAGAGAAGGTTAGGCTCTCACAAGCCGAGGTATATAGACTGGGTAAAGCTTCCTAGCAAAGGGAATCTGGGACTGAAGAACATTCTGGCCATAGTCAGGTGACACGCAGGAGGGGTGGACTTGGTGTTGAAAGTGGAGGAGCCGTGTGGGCAAAGAGTCGAAAGCTCACTTCAGGCCTGGTTTGTCAGGAAGCTAGTTTGGCTACTTGAGCCCCCGATTCTCTCTCTGTTCAGACTCTTGCTGTTCCTGATGTAGCACATAGTAGGTTTTCCCCCTGTCCTGTCAGCCACTGCTCTGAGATCTGGGTCTTCAGACCTCTGAACAAAGGCCTCAGACCTCCAGCAGCAAGTCATACCCCATCAGAGCCCAGGAGTCGCGTGCTTATAAATGCCTGGGAGTGCCTCCACGTGCCTGGCTCTATCCTGGGCATGCGGGAAGCAGTGCAGAACAAGGGGCAGGGGCAGCATTGTTGGGGGAGATGGTAGCATAGGGTCTGTCCACATGTAGACTGGCAGTCTTCCTGCTGGGTCTTCTGGACCCTCTTGCTCCTCACAAGTCAGATGTATCGGGCTTTTCACGCAGCACCGCTGGTCCAGTCACCCCACTTGAAACCTCCCGCCAGTTTCATGGCACCTCACACCTACTCCTGGTGGCCTGTGGCCTGGCTATGTCCTCCATGCTTCCTGTGCTCTCTCTGCTGCAGTCCCCGACCTCCCTCTTTTCTCAGGCATGGCAGCTCGCTCCCATGGTGGGGACCTCACTATGTGGCATGCTTCCTTTTCATCTGGAGGCTCCCCAGCTTTCCGTGGTTCCTGCCATCTTGGCAATTCTCTTCCTCAGAGACCTCACCTCATACCCTGGCTAAAGCTGCCCCGATTCCTGCTCTACCCAGGCCCATCTCTTTCTTGGCACTTGGTTTGGAGTTATACATGTGATCTGTGTATGTGTTTATGCCCACTGTTGGTAAACAGGAACTCAGTCTCATAGTAGGTAGGACAGTAGCTGGTACCTTGTAATGCTAGCAGACTTTCTTCCTGAGTTCTAGGAGGAGGAGCAAGAGAAGGAGGAAGAAGAGGAAGAGGGAGAGGAGGAAGAAGAAGATGATGATGATGATAAAGAGGAGGAGGAGGGGAAGGAGGAGGGAGAGAGAGAAAGGGGAGAGGAGAGGTACTTGCTGCCAACCTTAATCACATGACTTCTATCCCTGAGACCCACAGGTGGAAGCAGAAAACTGACTCTCAAATCTTGTCTTCTGACCCAAGTATGCAAACACACACACACACACACACACACATACACACACATGCCTCTACACACACACACATGCATTCACACACACAGGCTCACAAACACATGCATGCAGGCATGTACTCACATGTGCACAAACATACACTGAAACAAAATGTAATTTTAAAAAAAGCAAAGAAAGAAGAGGAAGGAAGATGAACCAGAGGGAGGAAGTGGGGAGGGGAACAAGGATGAAGACAGTAGAGGGAGGGAAGAAACAGAAGATGAGGTCAGGGAGGAGGGAGGGGAGGAAGAAACTCAGAAGAGAGGAGGGAGGAACAGGTAAAGGGGAGGAGGAATGAGGAAGGAGAAGAGAGGAGGATGGAGAGAAGAGAGGGGAATAGAGAAGAATGGGAGAAAGACGAGAGACAGGGAGCGGGCAGGAGGGGTGGACGGGAGGACTCTGCCTCGGGGGAACAGGCTGTCTGGCAGACTTGGGGGCGTGGAGTGTATAGCCTTGACTCTGAAGCTCAGGGGAGGCCCTCGGGACACGGAATACACACCAGTCTCCTTGGCCTCAGAGAACAAATGGGGAGGTGGAGGAAGAAGTAATAAAAATTAAATTAAAAAAATTTAAGTTGGAAGAACAAATTATTTGGAGACGAAGCAAAAATATCTGTGACATCCCGAACACTGTTTTAATGACAGCCGTGTGGGAGGACGGTTTAGTCATATTTCTCATTTTCCTTTCCCCAGGGAGCTGGATTCCAGCTCCTAGGCCTTGATATCAACCCTGGCATGTTCCCTAAATCAGTCACCTTATTGGGTTATTTGGCATGAGTCAGGGGGCTGCTGAGAGGCCCCTCTCCATCTGCTCTGAGCATCTTCCTTGTCTCCCTGGGGATAGCCTCAGGACGCAGTGGGTGGGCAGGAAGCTGTGAACACACCAGCTCCTTCCTGGGCCCGGTGTGCAGGCCTGCTGTATCATACCTCCTGTGAGCATCTGGTGTGAGGAAGAGCTCCAGATCTGGGACCACATCCGGTGTGCAAATGCGTTTCTTGGAAGAAAGCTTGGCCAAACGCCAGGAGGAAGAGTCCAGGAAGCCACCCTGCTGACCTTGCCTTCGGACAAAATCACTTTCAGAAATACTGAGGAGGACTGTCACTGACTGGAAGGCTCACTGTGGGACCCCACTCAGTGCCCGGCTGGTTTTTCTCCCGGTGGTACAGGGAGGCAGATGTGACTGCCCTGTGGCTGGGAACTAGGCTCAGAAGTGAGGCGCCTCTCCCAGGAGCTTGGTGGGTGCCTGTAGGAGGAAACCGGGTTTGAAACTCACTTGCTACCATAGTGCAGAGTTCAGAGGTCAAGATGGATTAGGGTGGTCCTTCTGAGATCCAGAAAGAATGAATGGGTCTGGTTCTGACAGCACGGTGCCATTTGGACCTTACAGCCGGGCTGGAGACCCATCCCTGATATCTACTAGCTAGCTAGAAGACAGCATTTGACTTCAGTTTTCCACATCCGTTTTCCTTACCTGTAAAATGGGAACAGTGCGATCTGCTAGAGACGCCTGCCGATAGGCTCACGTGAGCTTGAGAAAGCTTACAATGCTTTGCAACCTCTGAAGCACTGTGCCAGAAAGGGAGGTGGAATCTTCCATGAACACTGCCACCGAATCTCGGTTAGACACTGTGTGGGCTCTCAGAGTGCCTGGGTTCTAACACTGGCTGCTTTACGTACGATCTGTAAAAGATTGCACGAGTCACTTAACCTCTCTGTGCCTCAGTTTCCCGTCGGTGAGGGTGGGACTGCTAATGCTTTTCTCGTGGCTTATAACTGGGGCGGAGGCCACTGACACACACATAAGTGCTGAGGAGTCCTGGCGCCTGCAAAGGGCTTAGAAGCTGCCATTATTGCCATCAGCTCCACACCACTCTAGCCCACCAGAGGGCAAGACCCTTGAAGCAGCAGCGCCTGCCCTGCCCATTGTATCCCTGTACTTAGAAGAGGGCCACGCACAGAGCGACACTTGACTCACGCTGGTTAATAAAGGGCATCTACCAGCATATGCCCGGCCCAGTAAGTGAAAGAGACTCAAGCCCTCACCAGCGTCTGTTCACTGTTTGGGATGTTTTATGGGGGCGGGGGTTGCTTGACACCTGCCCGAAGGCCTCAGCCTTGGCCCCTGCTTGTCTGCTCCGTGGTTCTTAGAGAGTAGTGGAGTGAATTTGTCCTAGGACCTGTCTCTTCTCTCATTCCCCGAGGCCTTGGCAGGGCTTCTGGGCCTCAGTCCTGAACATCTCCTTGACTGCATCTGGTTTTGTGGCTTCTTGTCATACTGACGGGGTCTGAGTGTTTAGATGCCTGTTCTTACGTGTCTGTTAGCGAGTCACCCAGGCCTTGTGCGGGTATATAGGGTGGGTAGAGGCTAAGTGTTCATGCAAATGTAAGGATATCCGGGAGCACTGGTGGGGAGTACGTGGCTCCATGTGTGTAACTGGGAAGGGCCGAGTATGCATGCAGGACTGGGATGAGCAACAGAAGTCGAAGGTGCATGGGTTCATATGTCACAACTGACAGAGATTGGATAATCTGTGCACAGAGAAATGCATCCTGTATCGTTAATCCAAAGGCTGGCTAAATGTGTACTAGCTATAAAGGAGGAAATACTTTTTATTTCCCAAATAAATGCCTTAGGTCACCAGATAGGTCAGAGGTCTTCCATCTTCAAATACAACCAGTGTGTACTGCTATCCAGCCTCATCAGGGTATGGTCAATTCTGATCATTACCTGTGATGGTCAATTCTGATCATTAACTCGACTGCATAAACACCTAAGACATTAGTGAGGCATGTCTTTGGGTATGTCGTTGAAGTCGCTTCTGAAAGGATGAACTGAAGAGCTTCCCTGGATGTGAGCAGCACCATCCCATGGTCTAGGGTCCGACTGAGAAAGGAGAAAGCTGACTGAATGCCTGGTCTCCACTTTTTCTGCTTTGTGGTCCTCCGAGGCAGAAGCTGGTAGTTTCCTGCTTGATGCATGCCTTGCTGCCATGACTGACTACAGCTCCTGAGCCATGAGCCAAAATGACTCTTCTTCCCCTCAGCTGCGTCTTGTCAGCAATGAGAAAAGTAATTCACATAGCCTTACAAGAACAGTGGGTGAAATTGGTCTACTGGGTTTGTCTCCCAGCTTCAGCATGCCACATATCTTTTCACTTGCCTTGTCTGTCAAACAGGGGCAACATTGGTCCTCCCTGAGGTGGTAAAGATGGATGTGGTGCTTGTGTGTGGGGGGTGAAGGGTGGATTCCCCCTGCTCTTATTATCTTAGTCTTCCCCTGTCTTTATCATAGCTGAGTGAGAAACACTGAATTTACAAAGTGCAGCCAAGCTGTGTAAGAACTCCTCAGACTCCCTGCCGGGGTAACTGCTCTCAACTCCCTCATCATAGTTCCAAGACTACACTTCGGGGGTCCTGGCACACTTGAAGCTTGTGGCTTCTCTAGTCATCTTGGGACAGGAGTTGCTCAAGATGGCCACTGGAGGCAAAGAACCACCAACCTTGGGAGTTTCCTGAGGGTCAAGAGGAATCTTTTGTTTCTGGGTCTTGGGATTGGCACAAGATGCAAGCATGCGGTCATGGAAACTCCAGCAGGTCACCCAGGTGGCAAGTCTGGGTTCTTGGGACTGGTTACTGAGGTGGGGCTTTGACAAATGACAAAGTAAAGGTCTTACCATGGGGGACACAAAGTAAAGGGGACTCCAGACACCTTTGTGGAAGAAGCTGAGACCATGGGACTCAGCAGCAAGTTGGGGGTCAAGAGTGTGGAGGGGGGGTACTCCTTCAACTATGGCTGCCTCAGCTCTCAGCTACGGAGCGAGCCTAACATGGCATCCCCTTGTCTCCTTTATGGACTAAGCTTTGCCAGGGCTCAGTGCCATCTCAAATGGTCTTTTTCAAAGTGACAATGACTGTCACATGAGTGCATAGGATGGGGTCATTATCTGGTCCCTTCTATTTCATAACTGTGGTAGGACAAGCACTCTGTCAACCTCCCTCAAGACTTCTGTCCTTAGTGATAATGGCTCTGTTATCACTCCAAAAGGACCTCTAGCCCATGACTTGCTCGCAGGACCACTTCCTAGTGACCTCAGGGATAGCTGTTAAACCTCACACAGTCTGTTCTCTGCTCATTTGCTCAAGTCCTCATTTAGCAATGTTCCAACAACAGACTATGGAGGCTAGAGTGCCTCTGCTGTAGAGTGGTGCTCAAGTCCTGATCCCCTGGGTGGTACCTAAAAGTGGGCAACAGAACATGGATGATGCTCAGCCCACAGTAGCATCCAGTACACCAGCCTCGATCCATCTTCGGTCCCCAGTAACATCCAGTACACCAGCCTCGATCCATCTTCAGTCCCCAGTAACATCCAGTACACCAGCCTCGATCCATCTTCAGTCCCCAGTAANTACACCAGCCTCGATCCATCTTCAGTCCCCAGTAACATCCAGTACACCAGCCTCGATCCATCTTCAGTCCCCAGTAACATCCAGTACACCAGCCTTGGCCCATCTTTGGTCCCCAGTAGCATCCAGTACACCAGCCTCGATCCATCATCTGCTTCTTGTGCTCCTGCTTGAAGAGTCTGAAAATGGCATTGTGTTCTGCTTCTCAGCCTGGAGCTAGGGCTCCATCTGGGGAGGTGGGGCCTCCATGGTATTATGCATCACATTCTAGGTGACAACAAGAATGTATCTGTAGAAAGGCCAAATGCCATTCACGATGAGCACAATCCTGACACAATTTCTATGAGTTCACGCTTGCTAGGCCAAATACAAAGGCTCTAATGTGGAAAGGAGATTGAATCCCACTAGTTGCTTGCCAGACTCCTTCAGGAGTCAGACCTGGGAAGTTGCTTTGAATTTCCCAGGTGTGTGTGTGTGTGTGTGTGTGTGTGTGTGTGTGTGTGTGTGTGTGTGTGTGTGCCTGCAGATTGGTAGCAAGGGAATGGAGCTAAACACTCCCAGGAAAGTTATGTACACACAAGTGTGCTTACAATGCATGGTACTTGAGTATGGTTTACCCCGTGGCTGGCAGGGGAGGTCAATGTTCCAAGGTGGCAGTATGACATTTCCACATGAGTTCCTGGGTGGACCACACCATCCCTGTTATGCTCTGAAGAGACTGTATGCTACAAGGCCTGGAGCAGGACACTGGTGGTAACCTCACCTGTACCTCTTCTCTGTCTCTCTCCAAGACTTCTACCAAGCCTCCCCACCCTTGCTTCTCTGTGTTGCTTTTGGCAGAAAAACAGACTCCTTTTCTGTCTCAGAGTCATCTATGACACTGTGCCTAAGACATGGTATAGAAGAGTAGCCTGCATCACCTTCCAGGATACAGGGAAATCACTTCAGGGACTTATGACAGGTGTGATTCCCTGCCAAACACCCATGACACAAAGCCCTGTTAGAGCCTGGAAGATTCGAACTACAATCTCCATCTTCCCAAACAGCCACAAACTGACAAATGACAGACCACGTGGATGAGAAAACCATGTGGCCTCCTACTGCCTCAGAAACACGAGTGTCTGGGACTTCTGACATTTGCTACTCTGCCCGACCGTAGGTGCGGTCTTGCCGCTTACAACTTTGCAAGCAAGTTACTGAGTCCCCAGGTCTATTTTTTTCATCTTTAAAAGAGGCGGGGGTGGGGGCGGGACAAGACTATTTATCTTGTATACTACCAAATGCCCAGTGCCTGGCAAATACTGAATCCTCGGGAAATACTGGCTGGATAGATGAACAAGTAAATGTAGAAGAATTGTTATTGGGATTAAATGAGATGAGGGAAGTAAGGCATTTGTCACAGCAATGTCACATATTAAACATTCAGTATAAAGCAGTTACTGTTAGCTATTATCCATGAGCAAAATCCTATGGTTCAGTCAGTCTGGTTCCCAGAGCCAATATAAAGTCAGATGCTTAAAGCTAAATAGCATCTTGCTCCAAAGTATCTAGGCGGTTGCCTCTGGAGTCCAAAGGGTGATATGTTGTATTCTATTGCATTTATTTTAACAAGTTTCTATTGAGCAAATCTTATGTGTCCAGAATTGATGATATCCTATGCAACATGCAGCTAGATAAGCTGCCTTCCTGAAAGACTTGCTTTGTAGTTGGAGGCAAGATCAACACTTATTAGCATAAGTTGCCATCTGTAGCAAAGAAACCAGGCCTGCATTTTAAGACCCAATGTAAGACTTTTATTTATTCCTTCAACAATATTCCTGGAACTCTTGCTATACACAGAAGACCCCTAGCTGCACACTGGGGACCCTGAGATAAATTCAATGAATGTGATGAGCTGCTCCAAGATAACAGATGAAGAGCTCATGGAAATGGGTCAGGACAAGGACCATGAAAGCAGAGTACAAAGCTTAAAAACTACCTCCGTGCTAGGCCAGGAGACTCATCTCCAATGCTGCCAAGGAAAGGGTAGAAGAGGATCGTGGGGTCTCAGAGCCTTAGTCTTTACCTAAAGCTAGAGAACGACATGCTACGACAACCTACCAGTCTCTGAAAGCAGCACCGACATGATGGTCCCCGTGAACCCCCGTGCACCCCTGAGCCTGATAATCTGGAAGCATCTGGATATCCAATCAGATCTGATCAGAAGGGAATTTAAAGAGCATGTGCTGTGGGTCTGAGGGGTTGTTATTGTTGTTGTTGTTGTTGTTGTTGTTGTCCCTGTTGTCATTTGAGGCATGGTCTCATATGGCACAGTCTAGCTTTACTTATGTAACCAAGGACGGCTGAGAACTCCTGACAATCCTCTTCCCCTTCCTGGGTGCTGGGATTCCTAGTTTGCACTGCCACAGCAGCTTGGAGAGATCTGAAGGACGGCAGAGCTTTATTTTGTGGCAGGGATGGTGGCCAGGAGAAACTACTCCATCATTGGCAACATGACATGTAGGATCCCAGCCTGGACAGTGTGCTAGTGACAAAAGCACAGAGACAAGACTCAGACTCTCCCAGAGCCCAGACTCACGAGGGGCAACAGGCAAATGGGGAACAGTGGGAGCCTGCTCTCAGCATCTGGCCCGTGGCCCTAGGCAGGCCAGGGCTCAAACTGATAAAGCAGGGAAGCCAACCCCAAAGTGGGTCTTGGTCGTATGTGGAGCACTGTGTACTGAAATTCAAGAATGTAGCGTTCAGGGGTTGGGAGGGTGGAGGAAGGGGCGGCTGAGGGGCGTGTGTCTTAATGGGACACCCATAGCTGAGGGGCATGTATCTTAATGGGACACCCATAGCCAGCAGTGGTCGGGGAAGAGAGACTTTGGCAATGGATGGCAATTTGGTAGAAGAGGGTGATACTGGAGCCCTGTCATACCCACACTTCCTGTCTTTCCACCCTCACAGCTCTTGGCAGGATGCTGCCGTTGACAGTGCCCTCCCGGGTAGAGAGCAGTAGACTCCACGCCCACTCCCACCTGTTCATGGTATGGTAGATCCAGCAGTGTGAGTGTATGCTCACAGCTCTCTAGACTGACAGCCAGTGGTTTGGAGCTCTGGAGCCAGGGTATCTTTCATACTCAGATCTGAGCCGTGCTAGCTCTTCGCTATTCTGTGCCCTTGGGCAAGTTTAACCTGTCTGATCCTTAGTTATTTTCATCGGTCAAATAGAGACAACAGCATATACCGTGAGGTTGTTCTGGGTCAATTAGATGTGCTGGGTATCATGCACCTAATATAGTTCCTGGAACATTCCAGGTGTTCACTAAATAATATGACTGTTACCATATATTCTCTTGCCTATCTTCAACACAGTGGAGTAACTGAAATTTGTTCACAGTGGGCATTCAATACATATCACTAAAAATAATTCATATTTGCACATGTTGAAACCAATGAATTTAAAATTAACACACACACACACACACACACAGAGAGAGAGAGAGAGAGAGAGCTGTTTATTCTTGCAAGTACAAGTTGCTTGTAGCTGTGGACATATTTGGATAGGACTTGAGTGCTCAGAATTATCTTAGATGGAACCTGTCACCTGGCATTGCCAATACCACAAAAGAATGCCAGGCCAAGGTTCCTCAGATCCATTGGGTGATCCTCCTTCAGCCCCTCCTCCATTTCCCATCATGCTCATTTGAATGAGCCTCTGCCTTGGCCCTTCCTTCTGCATCTCTTGTCTTGTAACTCAGAGCATAAGAGCCTCAGGAGACCAGAACCCTCATTTTGCCTTTGCTTATCTCTCTAAAAAGCCCAGTGCAGGCAGCAGAAGCAAGCAGAGGACATGCAATTACCTGGTGAATTCAGGCAAATAAACAATTTACTGACTCTGGTGTGCTAAACCCCTTTCATGTGTCTTTGGAGGGTGTAAGATGGGACATGCAGGGCACATCTTCCAGGCTGGCTGGCCATTAACCTCAATTTCCAACCACTCAAGTCTGCCCTGCCCTTCCAAACTTGGAATCTTTCTGAGGGGTCATTACTCCAGCATCCTAGGGCAAATGCTCAGTTGTTCCCAGCTCTGTCTCTGCTGGCATCAACTGACCATTACAAAGCAGCCCCTCCTAGGTTCTGCATGTGGAGGCTCTAAGCCTTCTCTGGTGCCTGCAGGAGCCTCCTTCCAAGTCCAAGAGTGTGAATTCTGAGGTGTGGAGAGGAGCTGTTTGGGGGCAGCTTTGTTTTCTCTTCCCCTTTCTTTTTTCTATATACTTCTTTTAACCCTCTCAATGGGTGAAACAGCCCCCATGTAGGCTGTGCCTAATTGAGGAATGTTAAACCTTCTCATGGCTGGAAGTCAGCCTCTTTCTAAGCGTCCATTGGGACGAACCCAGTGAGGGAGCTAAATATAGAAAGGGCTCCCTCCTCCCCCAGCCTCCCTGTCCTCATGGGTACTGGCACAGGCAAGAATCAATGCTGTGCTTGGCGGCAGCACAAGACAGCCACCCCTGCTTAGAGACCCTTATCTGCACCTGCCACCGATTGGCTCTGATAGAGCCTGACACACTGAGGACAGGAAGTCACCATGGCGACCTCACAAAGCAGACAGAGGGAGGGAGAAGGCAGAGGCAGTGTTAGGCTGACTCAGGGCACCGAGTTACCAACCTCACAGGCTCCTAGCTGGGCAAACAGGGGTCCTGTCCCTTCACCCTAAGCACTCCAAGATACTCAATAGTGTAGGTCAAGGGTGGCCCTGCTGGCAACTATGGGGGAAGCTATGTTATTCACACCGGAAGTCCACAGCATTCTTGGGACTCTTCTGTGTGCCTCCAAACAACACCAAGAATGGATGAATCAGTCCCTGCTCATCAGAGCCTTTCATGCTAAACCAGCCCAAATGACTGATTTAGAAACTGCGTGGTCTTGTTCTCTGAGTGGATCTCTGAGGCACATTCCACAGAGCAGGCCCAGGTCTTCATTATCTCCATGCACACCCTTTGATTAAGCATCTGTGACCATACAGTGCAGAGCGCTGGATACTGTATCAAACTGAAGAGGCCAGAGCAGGATGCGGTGGTGGGAGACACATACCCAGAACACTCAGGCAGTGGGCAAAACAAAGAAACCATTTGTACCATCACTCAGCAACTATCACAACTCTGTGAGTAATTGCTGCAATTCTGATGGAAATATGAGCACAGAGGGCTATGGTACCTTTCATAAGGGCCCCAGTGACAGAAAGATGGAGAGTTTTCTAGTTCCAATGCTGGGCAGTGAGCACAAACCTGTAGCATCTGAACCAGCTGGGGAATCTTTTTTTTTTTTAATTGGATATTTTCTTTATTTACATTTCAAATGTTATCCCCTTTCCTGGTTCCCCCTCCAAAAAACACCCTCCCCCATACCCTCTCCTCTCCCCCTGCTCACCAACCCACCCACTCCCACTTCCTGGCCCTTGCATTCTCCCACACTGGGGCATTGAGCCTTCACAGGACCAAGGGCCGCTCCTGCCACTGATGTCCGACTAGGCCATCCCCTGCTGCACTGCAGCTAGAGCCATGAGTCCCACCATGTGTTTTCTTTGATTGGTGGTTTAATCCCTGTGAGCTCTGGGGGTACTGGTTAGTTCATATTGTTCCTCCTATGGGGCTGCAAACCCCTTCAGCTCCTTGGGTCCTTTCTCTAGCTCCTTCATTGGGGATCCTATGTTCAGTCTAATGGATGGCTGTGAGCATCCACTTCTGTATTTGTGAGGCACTGGCAGAGCCTCTCAGGAAAGAGCTATATCAGGCTCCTGTCAGCGAGCACTTGTTGGCATCCACAACAGTGTCTGGGTTTGGCAATTGTAAATGGAATGGATCCTTGGGTGAGTCAGTCTCTAGATGGTCATTTCTTCAGTCTCTGCTCCACACGTTGTCTCTGTAACTCCTTCCATGGGTGTTTTGTTTCCCCCCTTCTAAGATGGATAGAAGTATCCAAACTATGGTCTCCCTTCTTCTTGAGTTTCATGTGGTTTGTGAATTGTATCTTGGGTATTCCGAGCTTCTGGGCTTCTGGGCTAATTTCACCTATCAGTGGGTGCATATCATGTGTGTTCTTCCTTAAATGCAGATTCCCTGGGCCTCGATCTAACCCAGAGATATGATAATGTGGGTTAAATCAGCCACTGTCTGTCCTCAGGTACATACAATCTTCCTTGGGTCACTCCTGAAACTGCCACTGTTCTGGAGGTAGGTGAGTCTCACCCTCAGCAGACCTCTGGGTACCCTGGTTTGTTCAAAGGAGCAGTGAGACCGAGCCCCATCCAGCCACCAAGAAGCAGAATCACGCAATCCTTTGGGAAGAAGCCTCAGCCGCCGACTTAGGGAGATTGGTTGGGAAGCTGGCCACAGTAGTACATACCTGTAATCCTAGTAATCAGAAGGCTGAGGCAGCAGGATGGTGAGCTTGACACCAACTTGGGAAAAACAAATCTTGTCTAAGGAGAAATGACTGTGTGTGAGAGTGCGGGTGCTTGTGTGCGTGTTCATGTGTGTAGGGGTACTGGGGAATATCCTAGGGTGACTCTCCTGTGCAGTGTTTGCATCTGAGACCCACACAGCAGAAGAGCAATGTCAGCAATCACTACCCAGGTGGGGAAGCAGGGAGACCATCCACTGTTTGGTCCCCTTTATTGCTCTGTGTTCTTAGGACTATAAGCTCAGGAGAGGCTCTGGAGCCAAGCACTTAAATACTATGCAAAGGCTTTGGGGAACATAGCCATTTCCTTTCCTAGACACTTAAGTCTGAAAAAGAACTAGCAGGCTAAGATAGGGCAAGGAGATAGACTTCCCCCATTTAAGGCAAATGTGGGGTATAGAGCATCCGCCATCAATCCCCCAGATTCCGGCTTGTGGAATCAGTGTGTGACTGAGCATGTTTTCCTACTAGGTAAGAATGTATCTTGCCTGGCAATACCTGGCTCATGTTCTGGTGCTCATTTACATGAGAACTTTGGGGCTAAGGCAACAGCTTGGTCAGTAAAGCGCTAGCCTTGTAGGCAGAAAGACCTGAAAACTTACTTTAAAAACCCAGACATGGGGCACATAGCTGTAACCACAGCATCAGCTAGGCAGGGACAGGCTGATCTCTGGGGCTCTTGGGCTGGCCAACCTAGCCTACTTTGGTGAGCTCTTGGCTAGTGATGAACCCTGTCTCAGGAAAAAAAAGTAGACAGACAACACATGAGGGAACCCCACCGGATCTGTGATCTATGGTCTCCACCTGTACACATCTAAACACTCCTGTGTACCCACACATAGATGAGAATATATAACAGATCCTTAAACTGGCATGTGACACCATGAAAGTCTTATAATGTGTGTGATGGTGAAAAACTGGTAAAAGTAAAAAGTTTCTGAACAAGCAATACCCCTAAGTTATTTCCAAATCAAATTTGTAACAGATCCAAGAGGGTTCTGGCAGCACCTGCCAGTGTGCCACTGTGCACTTCAATGTGGTCTTGGTTCTGAATACAGTGTGCATGCTGTCGCACCATGCAGTACTGCCTAAGAAACCTCATCTCAGACTTAAGCCTTTCACATGTTATGACTTGCAGTGCTTGTACTGCACAGAAACAGTCATGTGCTCTTATAGGAAGGTAATGGTTTAATTACAGAAAGTAAAGACTTTTAATGCTTTTCTATTGTCATCGCTCAGAGTGCAGACTTGAAATTATTGTGTCTTTGGATTGTATTGTGTTAGAAGATTTGATTTTAAAGATTGCTGTTTAATGGGCCAGCAAGATGGCTCAGCCAGTAAAGGTGTTTGCCACATGACACTGGTGAGCTGAGCTCAAGTCCTAGAAGCCATGTGAAGGTAAATAGAGAGAAACAATTCCGAAGAGAGGTCTTCTGACTTCCACACTTACAGTGTGGTGTGCATGCCAGTACATAGACACACACCCACACACACCCACACACATCAGACACCAGACACGCACACACACACATCAATAGTAATAAATTTAAAGGTTCTAAAAATTTTACTTTGAAATGCACCAATAACAAGACACTTAAATATTTTAAAACTTGAGTTGCTGACTTGAGTTTCATTAAAAAATAAAATTACCTCCTCCCCACAACAAACAAACAAACAACCCAAACACATATTTGGCTTGAGATTAGAACAGGATTTCCAAGGATTTCTGAGACTGCTAAACATACATCTGCTATTTTGTACTGCATATTTATGTGAACATCGTCTCAGGGCTGCTGCTAATAAGATCAAAACAGCCATGGGTGTGGACATGGTTAAGAGTTCATACTGTTCTTGCAGTATACCTGATTTTTGTCCCCAGCACCTATGTGCACAATTGCCTGTAACTCCAGCCCCGTGGGATCTGACTCCCTCTTGTGACTTCCTGAGGGGACATCACTCACATACACAAATGCACACAAAGATACACACATGATTAAAAAATAAAATAAAAATATCTATCAACCCCTAAAACCACTGACAACTCTGTGCCCTCCAGTATGGTACCAAACACTCGTGCCTTATGTCAATTTAAGCACATCTGTCTCATTACTTTGAAGTTTTGCTCTTGTCTTTAATAAGTGATAAAATTACACATATATTATGTATTTTTACCTAAGAATTATTTTAAGATCTGTAAATGTTTGATTTGCCTCCCTATTTATAGATCTGTATATTTGGAGTTAAATACAAATTTCTTGGGTAAAAAGAGGATGTTAGGAGATGTTTAAGATGCTGTGGTCTAGGGTCAGGTGTGGTAGCAGATTTCTGTGAGTTCAAGGCCAGCTTGGTCTATATAAGGTGAATTCCAGGACAGTTGGCTGTTATACAGAGAAAGCCTGTCTCAAACAAACAAACGAACAAACAAACAAACAAAAGAGGAGGAGGAGGCGGCGGTGGCAGCTGTGGTCTAGACTATACCAGAGGAGGGTTTCCATCCTCTTGGATCTCCTGTCCTTTGGTGTAGGATCAACTGCTGGCACTTGGACTTTCGCTTGTAGTGTTTGAACCTAGCACATCACTGTATAGTTAAAAACAAAACAGAACCATTGTTACCAGACCAACCCTGGAAATTAGCTTTGAACGCTGTCCAGGCCCTGACCTGCTTCTCTCTCAGGGCTCTGTAGAGCCTGGCTTTCCCCTATACTTTAGAGATGCCTCAATAGCCTCAGCCCAAATTGTGTTTAAGGCTTCTTTTTTGTTTTGTGTTTTGTTTTTCTGAGTCCAGATTCACCTATGTAGTGACTTCCTCCTGAACCCAGTGTGCCCAGGGTTATTAGGATGGACTTAAGAAGCCAAGAGAATCAGCTGGTCAGGTAACTGCCGTGCATTTCTATCAGCCCTGGGGTCTTTATTGTCCTCCATGTCTTTCTTCTGAAGTTGCCTTCCTGCCCCCCACTAGTTGAAACACCCACACTCGCTGCTGGCTAATATCTCTTTGTCCTTGTCCTTGGGATTCATTCAGCGAGAACATCTCTGGCCTCCTATCCCGTGGACTCCTGTTCTTCATATGTAACTATTTATCCAGTGACGTGTTGCACTTCGTGGAGCACATGTGCTCAATAAAAATCCGTGAGCTGACAAGAAGAGAGTGGCCTAGCCCCAGAGCTGTGCTCAGAGTCCTAGGGTTGTCTTTAGAGGAATGAGCACAGAGTGCTTTTTCTACACAAGTGCAAAGTAATTGTGGGGAGGATTGGGGGGCGGGGGGAGCACGGCTTCACCTCAGTTCACACCTAGGGCACCGCCTTTGTGTGGGGGACTGGGCTTGCTGACTATTTTCATTAGCTGATGAGAAGACCCTTCAGTGGTTATAACGAGCCTGTGGCATCCATATTTAGGATGCTCTACCCCCTCCACACTCCCTGCCCAAATCTGACCTGAATCCCATGCCAGCACCCTGTCACACCAAGCCACGTGGTGAAGGACTGGTGTAGCCTTTAGATGGCTCAGCTCTAACTGACATTTTGATCTCAGCCACTTGAGCCAGAGGTACCCAATATCTTTGATCACTCAGCATTCCTGACCCACGGAGACTATAAACTAATGCTTTATTGTTTTACTCAGTTGAAGTTTGGAGGTATTTTGCTATGAAGAAATAGATGACTGGTTAGCATATGCCATTCATGTTCCTTTTGTGCGCACACAAGCTGGGGCACCGGAGGGACCTTAGGGCAAGTCAGTAGACCAGGAGGGGTAGCTGTGGCTCCCGAGAGGAAGCAGGAACCTGCGGACAAACAGCTTGCTGATACCCTGCCTATACTTTAAAACATCAAATCAAAGGTACTTTGCCTACCTTCCTTAGCCATTCTAATAAGCTCTGGATCTTACCTCCAGAGCACACTCCCTATCTAAGGATGCCATTATCTTGAAACTCAAGCACTTATTTCTTTAATGAATGCACACAGAGCGGTTTCTCTAGACCAGCTGTGTACAGAACTGGGCTTCTGCATTTTACAACAGGGACAGAACGGCTATTTGCACAGTTCTTCCCCTCTAGGTGACCCTGAATGCATCTTGAGGTAGGACATCCTTTCTGCACTGCTGGATCCCCACAACACTCAGCCCACGGTCCAGCATTCTGCAAATATTTAATAGTTCAAGAGGAGGACATGAAGGATTGCCTGTCAGAGGCATTTTAAAGACGTATGCAGCGAGAACAGTATGGGAGGCTAAGAGCTTTTTGACTGACATCGGACATCTGTTATATGTCTGGGGCAAGCAAGACCTCCCCACATGTTAGTGAATTTTATTCTCAAAGAATCTGCTTATGAGGTAAACACATTTCCCATCTCATCGGTGGGTAAATCAAGGCTTAGAGAGGTGCTCATGGGGCACAGTAAAACTAACAGTCAACACTAGTGTAATGGTCTGAATTAGCTCACTGACTCTGAGTTCTCTTATATGGGGACAAACAGAATTTAGTTAAAGTGCTCATGCTTACCCTTGCAAGCAACGGTGTGGCAGAGCCATCCATAGCGTCTGGGAGGCTGAGTCTGGTACTGTCATCTTACCTTCTCTGTAACATTATTATTCGGTGAGTGTGTGGAGGAGTGGGGAGTGGGGTGCACATGTGCTGCAGTGTGTCTGTGGTAGGGAGAGGGCAACTGATGGGGCCCAGTTCTTACCTTCTTCTATGTGGGTCCTGGGAGTGGGACTTAAGGGGGTCAAGCTTGGATGTAAGGGCCTCTACCTGCTTTACCATGTCCCTGGCCCTGGCGTTGCTATCCTTGGCAGTGAGGATGTCACAGTGCTGTAATGACAGATGACAGGTGAGGTGAGTGCTCAGCTCCACGCTGTGCCCCCACTGATTTCTTCTCTCTACCCTGCTTCCTCTAGCCACCAGAGTTTCCAGAACGACTCTGATTTACTTCTTTTGAATCATTCTCCGGATTCATTTAATCCCCCCCCCCCCCCCGCTTTTTCCCTCTTCAAAAAATGAAGAAGTCAGGGTTGGGGAGGTTCCTGGTACTCATGTAAAATCCAGACACAGTAGCATACATCTGTAACTCTATCTCGGCATGGGGGTGGGGGTTGGGGGGGGGAGGAGAGAGACAGGTGGATTCCTGGAGCTTGATGGGCAGCCAGCCTAGCTAATCAAGCACCAGGTTCGGTGAGAGACCCTGGTATCTAAAAATAAGATAGACAGTGATTGACAAAGGAGTACACTCAACATTGACCTCTGACCTCTACATAGGCATACACACATATGGATGTGCACATGTTCATAACACACACACACACACACACACACACACATACACACACACAGAGAGAGAGAGAGAGAGAGAGAGAGAGAGAGAGAGAGAGAGAGAGAGAGAGAGAGAGAGAGAGAGAGAGAGAGAGAGAGAGATTATCAAAACTCTCTCCTAATCCATTCTACGGGGAACCTTCCCCATCCAGCCTGTTAGCCATCCTGATGTTAGGTACAGATACATGTGCAGAAAAGGATGAGGGAAGATGTAGGAATAAAAATAATAGTAACTTTAAAAAATTCATAAGCAACAGGGAGCTTCTCAACAAACTAAGTTTGGGTTAAAATGAGTCTAAACTCCAGTCTTATGCCAGTTTTCCCTCCCTCCCTCCCTCCCTTCTTTCTTTTCTTTCTTCTTTCTTTCTTTCTTTCTTTCTTTCTTTCTTTCTTTCTTTCTTTCTTTCTTTCCTTTTCTTTTTTTGCCAGGAGGAGAAAAATGTGAGCTGGCCAGCGGCGAGGTTTCCACTGGCATCGGTGGAGTTTAGAATCCCAAAGGCAGCTTCTTGATTCTGAATTAACATCCTTTCTTCCTGGGCACAAGAAGGTCTATGTTTCTCTCTCCTCCTCCTCAGCCCCACACATGCTCTTTCATGCAAGTCAACAGTCCTGCCCCACAATAGGTGTGATTGCTTCCCATTATGTTGTCATGGCAACGCCCATTGCCATCTGGGGGGGTGGGGAGGTGGCAGCGGAAACAAATGAGTGGCCAATCAGGCTTTCCAGGAAAGTCTTTTCGTGATCTACTGCTCACTGCCAACTGTGGAGGCCGGATGGAATAAAGGGTGGTGTAGGAGGGCCCCGCTGACAGGCAAAGTGTTGGCAACCCTCCCAATCAACTGAGGAACAGATAGAGGGACACTTGGTGTTAACATGGATTTGCTGACTGGCGGATTATTGATCTACATGAGAAGGGAGATGGAGCACATGGTTAGATGGGGTGCACAGGCACGTTAGCACTTGAATTGCCACCTATTTGGAAACTTTGATGAGAGGGGATGGCTGTTTTCTGTCCCAAAGGTTACAACCCCACTGTCATCATGGTCCCTGCCTTTTTTCCTGCACCACTGGCTAAGAATGACTCTCCTTGCAGGATCTCTAAGACTCAGGGGGGCCTGGTTGACAGACACGCTATGTTTTGAATGCCTGCCATGAGCAACTGTGTCTTCCTTGTCTCTGGCAGCAACAGCTCTAGGCTTGTTTTTGCTTTCTCATTTAGGACATGGGGGTCATGACAGCATGCCCTTCCCAGGCGTGTTGTGAGGATGGACTGAGGTAACAGCAGGCTGGGTGCCTGCTCCTACTAAGCACTTCATGGATTCCTGCCATCGCTGCTACACCTGGCCACAGATCTCTGGCGTTCTTGGTATGCACAGGCTTTACTGGTTCCCCATCTCCCAATTTCAAATCTATGTCCTGGGGATTAAACACAGCAGGAGTGAACTTTTGGTGGCCTGGAGCCAACTATAGCTTTCCACTGCAAGATATTTCCAAACTCAGCCATCCCTTTAAGAAACATAGCCACTGGCACCTTCTCTGAGCACTTGGTGTGTATGGAGGGGGAATTAGCATTCCTTTTTAGCATAGCTGTTGATGCCATACTACCTCGTACTGTGTGGTCCCTTTAATGGCCCCGGGAAGGCCTGTGGATGGAAAGAGGCAGAGGGACAGCATCATCCTCAAGTGGACAGTAAGCCCCTGTGAGCATCTCTCAGGCTTGCTCCTGCCCTGATACAGTCTCTCACCACTGAGCCCCTGGGGCATTCTGATCAAGAGCTGGGAAGACAGCTGGCCAGATCAGGCAGTGGAGGTCGACTGGAGTAATTAATCCTAAAGGTTACCAGAGCCGGCCCTGCTGGGGAGCTGGAATCCAATTACCCACAGTGACAGCAGCTTAGTCCCCAGGGGCACACTCGTCTGCAGGGTGGCTGGACAACATGTCTACTTGAAATCTTCCTGACAAGCAAGTCTAGCCTTACCCTCCACTTTTTCCAGTCACCTAACCTGGTTCAGACCTTAGCTGACCAGAACAACTTTGGGTCCCAGGACCAAGGGTCAAACTCTGAAAGACTGGACCAGGGCTGCTTTTAGAGACCTCCTGGAAAGTGCCTGTTTCCCCTGTTGGAACAGAGACCACAAGAGCTGAGCCAGACCTAGAAGATAAGTCAATAGTAGGAGGGAAAGAGAAGCAATGAGGGACTCCAAATGAGTTTACTTGACCATTAAATAAATATGCAAAATTATGCAGATGGAAAAATGAGCATATAATTTTCAATCAATCGTTCTGGCATCATCTGAAATAGACCTATGATTCTGGCTGGATAAGGAGAACACTGGGAGAGAATTTTGGCTCTCTTTCCTCCATCAGCCCAGAAGAATGCAGGGTAGGAAGTAGGAGGGTGGGTGTGCTCTGTAAGGTGGTGCTGGCTTGGACCAAGATAAGCTCAAGTTCATCTAGAACTTCCACCCTGGGCAAAAGTGAGATGGAAACCAAGCCTTTTGCATGGCTGTCACCAGGGAAAGGAATTTGACTTTTGTAATGCAAATTGGCTTCCTGGCTTGAAAGAACATGATTAAAATGATATGTTTCAATGTGGGAGCCAGACAGCAGATTTGGTATTCGAAAGCAGCAGCAGCTGCTGCTTACGCACAGGGGTGTCTACAAGGTGTACGGAGGAGTAAGAAGAGAAATATTTGCTTCAGCTTGGAGCCTTCAGAACTTGTTAATCGGCAGAGGCCGTTCTGCTGGGACATATAAACCCAACCACAACCCGGGTATAGGAAAGGCTGAATACCTCCCCTCTCCATTCCAGGAAGGCTTCCCTTCAGTCTTAGATCGACCATTTCTTCATCCAGTCAACATTTATTCAGTATCACTTCCATGTGCCAAAACAGGCAAGGTCCTTGACCCTATGGAAAGGTCCTTGACGGTTTAGTAAAGATGGCTGACCAGGGCTCAAACAAGAACTCTGCCCTTTATAGAAAATGGTGCTTTGGTAAAATTACATCAGCTCTCTGTGATTTGGTTTCCCCAATTTTACAATAAGGAGCAATGAAAGTCCATGTTACATTACAACACACAGTGATGGCTCAGCTTATCTTAGCTTAGTTGTCTCTAAACAACTAAAATACCACGGAGCATACAAAAAAAGGATGCTTTCAAACAATGGACAACAGCTTCTCCAGTCTACTGCCATTACCCAATTCCCAGGTTTGGCACAAGGAAAAGGAGCGCAAACCAACACAGCCCCAAATTTTTGGAACTGAAGCAGATGAGAAGGCTGGAACGATCAAAGTTGACACCAAAACGTGCTCTGAAGATCTGAAAGTGTTCTATTAACCTCCTGATTGGATTACACACAGAGTAAACCCCAGGAAGCAGGAGACAGAACCATTACAGAGCAGTAGGGCAACCTCCATAGCTGAACCAGGGCTGAGAGTTAATGATTCCAGGGCCATATGTCTGAACCTAATGGTAAGTTTTCAAAACATCGAATAATTTTCAGAAAGTTACCAACTCTCAGATAGCTAGTTTTGGTTGTCAACTTGACATACGTCTGAAGAGGGAAACTTGACTGAAGAATTGCATCTATCAGATTGGCCTGTGGGACATTTTCTTGATTGCTAACTGATGTTGGTGGACCCATTCCACTTAGAGTGTTATCATTTCTAGGCAGGTAGACATGGGTTAGATGAGAAAGCTAGCTGAGCCTACAGTTGAAAGTGAACCAGTAAGTAGCGTTCCTGCATGGGCTCTGCTTCAAGCTCCTGCCTTGACTTCCATCTACCTGCAAGCTGAAATACACCCCTTCCTCCCCATGTTGCTTTTGCTCAGTGTTTATCACAGAAACTCATAACAAACTGGAATGGACACCCTATGTAACAGGACTAAATTAACCTCAAACAAAAGGAGACACTAGATGTCCTACTTTGGCTTTAAAAGCATCAAACTGATCTTGTTGTATATGCCCTAACAGAGAGCAGAGCCCACTAAACAGTCTAGTTAAGAATAAGAAAAGAATAAGAATAAGAATAAGAATAAGAATAAGAATAAGAATAAGAATAAGAATAAGAATAAGAAATACAAGGCATTGTGGCACACAACCATCATACCAGTAACTGGAAGGCTGAGGCCTGAGAATAATTACTTAGAGATCAACTTGTATTGTATAGTGAGTTTGAGGCTAGCTAGCATGACATAATAAGATCCTACTCTAAAAACAAAACAAAACAAAACCAAATCAAACTAAAACACCACAGAAACAAACAAATATGCCGAGAAAAAAAATGGTAATGAGAAGAAAATCAATCCACTAAAAATGACTCAGGCATGACAGAGGTGATGGCAGAGGAGAAGGTTAGAACTACTATAATGTACATAATATGCTCAAGAGCTAACATAATATGTTAGAACTACTATAAGGAACATAGTATGTATGCTCAAGAGCTAGCAGAAACTATGAGCCCATGAGCACAATGGGAACCAGAGGAGAAGATAGAAAAATGGCCCCAGGGGTATGAAGACGACTCATTTGGATAAATGCTTGCTATGAAAGCATGGAGATCTGTATGCAGATCATCTGCATCCATACAAAAGCAGGGCACAGTGATGTGGGGCCATGACTGCATGGCCGAGGGCAGCGTGAATCTCGCTGGCATTCCCTGGCCTGCTTGTCTAGCTCTGGATTCAGTGAGAGACTTTATCTCAAAGAAAAAGGTAGAGAGTGGTTGACATCAATCTGTGATCACATTCACACACATGCATGTGCACTAATATGTACATGTGTGCACACGCAGATATATACCACATACAGATAAATACATGCAACCAAAAAGAAAATGAACGAAATGAAATATCTAGAAATGAAAAAAAAAGTAGCTGAAAAGAAAAACTGTAAAAATGAGATAAACAGCAGATCAGACATACCAGAAGAGACAGCAGTGTGAAGAAACAGAAATTTTAAAAATCTGAAAGTAAGCAGCAAGTAGAAAAAATAAAAAGGAGCACAGCTAGCATCAGACATAGGATGTGAGCATCAGACATAGGATGTGAGCATCAGACATAGGATGTGAGCATCAGACATAGGATGTGAGCATGCATCAGATGAAGGCTATGAACAAAGAATCTGACATGCATGCAGTTGGAATCCCCTGGCAGAAGGGAGACAAAGGAAACAATGGAAGAAATGATTAGAATTGGCAAAATCTACAAATCCACTGATTCAAGAAACTTGGTGATTATTCAGTAGGATAAAGAAAAAGTGTATCAATAAAGGCACATGACAAATAAATCACTGAAAATCAGTGATAAAGAGAAAAATTCTTGAAATTGGCCAGTTGCAAAAGGACATTATTTTATACATATGGGATATATATAGGAACAAAGGCAAGGTAGCAGACTTCATTATCAAACAGTATGCTTGCCAGAAGACAATGAATGATATCTGTAAAACTGACAGGAAACACTGTCAATCTAGAATTCTATGTTGAGGAGAAAAATTTCAAGAATGAAAGTAAAACAAATACTTCATATTAAATTTGAAGTAATTTGTCACCACTAGATCTGCCTATAAGAAACTTAAAAAAAAAATAGTTCTCCAGGGAAGAAGAAAATGATCTGAGTTAGAAATTTGCATCTTTTCAATGGAATGGAAAACACTGGGAATAGAAGATATGTGAGTAAATCAAAATACATTTTCACTCATTTTATAAATTTCTATGAAAATGTTGTCTATTTAGAGCAGAAAGTCTTTTTATTGTATTGTAGGAATTATGAAACACAGTAAAACATGAATATATCACAAAATAAAGGAGGTAGGAAAAATGCAGTCATACAATCTTTTATATTGCACACAAAATATTATAATCTATGAAGGCAGGCACTGATATGCTGCTAGGTATATTATAAAGCACAGAACAGAATTTAAAAATCAAAGATAGCTAATATACCAACAATGAGATTAAATAGAATATTCAATATAAAATAAAACAAAGAACAAATCAAGAACAAAATATGTACAGCACAAGTAAAAAGTAAATAGCAAGATAGTATGGTTAAACGAAACTATATCAGTATTTCATTAAATATAAATGGATTAAAACTTCAATTAAAAGATCAGAGGAAGCCGGGCGTGGTGGCGCACGCCTTTAATCCCAGCACTTGGCAGGCAGAGGCAGGCGGATTTCTGAGTTCGAGGCCAGCCTGGTCTACAGAGTGAGTTCCAGGATAGCCAGGGCTACACAGAGAAACCCTATCTCGAAAAAAACAAAAAAAAACAAAAAAACAAAACAAAACAAAACAAACAAACAAACAAACAAAAAGATCAGAGGAAGTTATCAATAGTGGAAGATAAACAGCAAAACCCAGCTACATGCTATCTATAAAAGACACTTGGAATATGAAAATACCGATAACTTCAAAGAACAGGAAAAGACACACAAAAACATTGATCAAAACTAGAGATTCTATATCAGACAGATTTCAGAACAAGGACTATCACGCAAGGCACAGTAGAATATTGTGTGATTAAAAAAAAAAAACAGGTTAACTGCATCAAAGGAATGTGACAATATTGATTGTATATGCACCAATAATAAGGCTTCAAAACACAAGAAGCATAAACTGATAGAAATGGAAGGAGAAATGAACAAACCATCACTACGGTTAGATGCTGTTGTCCTTCAGCACAAGTCAGAAAAGGAAGGCTGGAAATCGGCAAGGTTGTAGAAGCTAGAACAATCCCATCGACCACCTTAGCTTCACCGACATACACTGCATAATGCACAGGTGTATGTGTGTGAACTCACTGACCAAGACAGGTCATATACTAGGCTATAAAATCAATCCTAATTTATTAAATAGACCAAAAATGACAAACTCTTTTCTTTGACCATAAAAGGTCAATTAGAAATAAAATTTAGAGAGGTATCTGGAAATTAATCAAATATTAGCAGAATAAGCAATACATTTCTCATGGAGCAAAGAAAAAAAAATCACAAGAGAAAAGAAAAAAAACTTAGAACTGAGAAAAAGAATGAACCCAAGGCTCAGAACTTGCTCCTCTGTAAAACTAAAGGGGCATTTAGAGTTTAACTTAGGACATGAGATAATTTGCTATTTAAAAAAAAAAAGCAACCCTAAAATCAGTGATCTAAGCCACTTCCTTAAGAAACTAGGGAAAAGATAATTAAACGTAAAGTACCAGCAGAGAAGAAATAATAAAGATTAGTGAGACAGAAAGCAGAGTGCAAAACCAAATGCAACCAAAAGTTTTCCTTATAAAGGTAGGAACGAAGGCTGGCTTCACTATAGCCTCTGCCTGCTTCCAAAAGGTGAGAGCAGCCAGTGAGACGGTTCAGTGGGTGAAGGTGCTGGCAGCTGACTGGACTCCCAAGCCCCACGTGGTGGAAGGAGAGAACTGAGTCCTACACGGTGTTCTCTGAACTCCATGCAGGCCCTGTAGCACATGTACTCCACAAAGAAACACACACAAACACATACACATGCATGCATGCATGCATGCATGCACATGTTTAAAAAAATTGAGAAAACATGACCTAGTCATTAGGAGCACCTGCTGCTCTTTGAGAGGACTCGGATTTGGTTCTCACACCCACAAAGAGCCACTCACAACCACTTGCAATTCTAATTACAGTAAATTGGACATCTTCACATCTGTACACATATGACATACAAAGACACACAAAAAATAAATCTTAAAAAAGCTGAGTACTATAAAAATAAAAGTATCTTCATACCAATAAATTTGCAAATGTAGATGAAGAAATTTCTTTTTTTTTTCTTTTTCTTTTTTTTTTTTCTTTTTTGTTTTTTCAAGACAGGGTTTCTCTGTATAGCCCTGGCTGTCCTAGAACTCACTTCGTAGACCATGCTGGCCTTGAACTCATAAATCCGCCTGCCTCTGCCTCCCAAGTGCTGGGATTAAAGGTGTGCACCACCACCGCCTGGCTTGATGAAGAAATTTCTTAAAAGATATTACATACAGCCAAAACTCATTCAAAAAGTAACAAGTAATTAGAAGATCCTGGGTCTCTATTGAATAAATGATATCTCTACTTTTCAACCTTTCCAAAAGTTCAAGGAACAAATCATCAATAAACTCTACCAACTCCAAAGTAATTCTTCATTGTGTAGTTCATTGTATCAAAAAGAAGCCCGTACACTCACTTCAGAACATGCAGCAAAGGGTTTAGCAAAATCTTATTCCCATTATTACCTAAAAATACAATAAACATTAGCAAATTTTATTAACTGGAAATGGGTGTCTACAAAACCCTACAGCTAGCATCACACTTAAAAGTGAAGGCTAAAAACATCCGCTTTCAGCATGTCTACTCACCGTTGTAGTCTACACTGCACTGAAACGGACAACACAGTAAGGCAGGAAAAGGAAATGAGAAGCATTGGATTAGCTATGTAGATGGGGCACACTGTCTTGATTGGCAGACTTCCTGTTCATCCATGCAAGCCCCCCACAGCCAGGGGAAACTGCAGTGGTCACATTATGAGGACTGGGCTACAATTACTTAGAATGGCTCCCGGTACCTGATACCTACTCCATAGATATTCTGCTACTGATTCAAACGGCAACAGAACTGAGCCTATGTTGGGGGGGGGGGAGGTGTCTGTCCTGGGTAAAAGAAAAGCCTAGAGAAAATGTCTCCTTGCCTCAGAGGCAACCATGAGGGTATGGATGGGAGAAACATGACCTTTCTCATTCCTCCCTACAAAAGTTTTTGTACTCAAAATTATCTATAATCCTTCAGTGACCTTGGGAGGAAACAGTGCAGGGGTAAACTATCTCAAAATGGTGGGCAGAAGGCCAGCAGGCCTGCCACCTTGAGGGCACCAGGTGTGATATGAGATAGCACAGAAGAGGAAGCAGGTCTCATGGGTAAGGTCTGAAATGCCTTGGTAAAGAGCTGGATTTTGATCTAGCGCTCCATTTTGTTTCTTACCAAAGAGGCCTTGAAGCCAGATTGCTATTCCTGAAGCAAGCTGTGAAAACATATATCATCAAACACAAGGCTTTCACAATTATAGCTCCTCTGGTCAAACCCACGCTGGAACACCTCACCAAGAGTCTTATCAAAGAATGAACCCAGTGAATGATTGTGACTTCTCTGGGGTCTTTGGGCTGGCAGGACTTGGATGTAAGAAGTACCTGTGTCTCTGGGCACAAATGGCATTGCCCTTGAAATAGATGAATGTGTGTGGAATTGAGTATTTTGAGGACCCTGGTAGGATGTCAGTTGCTACTATACCAAGAAAGCATAGGGCATAGTTTAGTAACCTGGAGCTCTTCTTTGTCTAGGTTATGTACACCCACATCTAATAATGCATTTGGCAGTCTACCTTTTCCTGCATGAACTATTCCCCTCATTTGCATCGGGCGACCCATATACCCCTTCTGAACAGTTAAATACATTTCTCCTCTCCTTAATGACCATCAATCTTGGAACAGTTTATCTTCAAACATACTCACGATATACCCAAGCCCCAGGGTAAGAGGACCCAATCTAGTCTGAACAGGTTTGGAAAATGGGTACTACAAGACAAAAACTGTCCTCAAATGGCCATTAGGAAGAACCCTGATTTATTTTCTTATGCCTATGCACAATTGGGCATGCATAGGATTAAAATCGGATTCTTTATGGGAACAGACATGCCCAGCAGAAAAATGATCACATGACCTTCTTCTATCAATCAAAACTGAGAATCACCTTCATTGTACCCCTTAGTAGCCGATCTCCTTCTCTTGAACTCCATAAAAGGAATCCCTAAATAACAAGCAAGGCTGTGTGGGTCTTCACTCATGTGGCCTGCTGCTCCAATGCAGTGCACTCTGATCTTTTCTATGCATCGCTTTAAATAAAGTTCCCTAGCTACTTTTGCAAATCTGTGTATTTACTTTAAGTCCTTGAATAAGAGGCCATGGGCCTGGAAGCACCCAGCCCCACCAGTAACCTCTCTGATCTCCATTTTTCCTTAGGAAGATGGAGCAAAGGATCGGTTTGCCCTGAGGCTCCTGGAACATCAACCTGCTGTCCTGGGGATCATAAGAGGGGAGCCTGTCTGAAGAGTTGCCCAAAGAAGGCTCCCAAGCCCTGCCCATGTTCCACTCAGACCTTAGACTCACAGCGGACAGGTTAGAAAAGAGCCCCGTGGGAGGGCAGGAGAGTGGCCCCGTGGGTGCTGTCAGCACGCGAGTCCTAACCCTAGGAAGAGAGGTCGCCTTCCCACAGCCCGACCTCGCACATTCCTCCCGCATCTCTGGGAAATAATCACACTCCTCGCCCTGAAGAAACACAGTCAACAGATTCTGGTTTCCTAGATACGCCAGAGGCTTCTAAAAATAGCCAGGCAATGACAAAGCAAATTGGCATATGGACTGCAAATAATTCCAGTACCAGCTTGCTTGGCAGGCTCTAGCCTCCCTGGTGGAGTGCGGCCTCCTCTTCCCTCCCCGGTTTCTGAAACCGGCTATTGCGGTGGAACACCGCAGCCCAGGCAGGAGTTGGAAGGGCCGCTGTAGACCCGCGTCTGTCCGCAGAGTTAGTCAAACCTGGGTACTGAGGCCACTCCAGACATCTCTATTTCTCTCCTGCCCACCTGGCATGCCCTCCATGTTCAAGCTGACTATTCAGCCCAGTCTAGACAAGTCTAAATACCCAGCAGCTCTATTTGATGTCCCCAAGCAACCTGTCCCTTCCTTCATGACTGCAGCAGGGCTACCTTGACCTTGCCACTATGGATTTTCTCTTGACTAGAATAATGTGCTGTTCATTAATACTCTTGATTTTGGCTTTAGTATGCTTTAGGCCCCAAGAGGAAGGGTGCCTAGATAAATGCCCTTCCCGACTAGACCATTCCAACCTTATCTCCTGATGTGGTAGGAAGTTGACTGTGTGACCAGCTCCACATGGGATGGTACACCTATCACACATAGGCATTCCAGGGGCACACGAGTTCCTGACCTGAAGAGGGATGATTAAACATGCCAGCCACTTTGCTAAGTGATTCTTACCACTTGTCTTGATTGTTTATCATTCAGCCTCTGTAATGAGCCCACAAAGGAGACGTTCTTATCTCTACAAACATATTCTGTTATTCTTACCACGAACTCTGCAAACTAGCCGAGGGAAGCAGCGCAGTCGCCATGCAAGTGAGACAGTTCACAGCTGAGAGGTGTGAGTACACTTTGCTTCTACTGCCCCATGGCATAAGGGCCCCTGCCTCCTTCTACCCAGTCATAGCACCCTCCACCAGGTGGTGCCCAGAACTGTGCTGAGAGAACGATTTACATAGTTGAAGACTGGATGGAAGGACCAGAATGAGGGGTGGAGGCATTCAGGGGTAGCATTGTCAAGGTAGTGACCACTCCTAGACCTGTGGGAGAGGGAGGGGGAGGGGGAGAGGGAGGGGAG
>NC_034593.1:95217341-95223770 GCF_900095145.1 Mus pahari | reverse complement strand
GGAGAGGGAGAGGGAGGGGGAGAGGGAGAGGGAGAGGGAGAAGGAGTGGCCTGGCATTCAGCACAGCAATGCCCAGAGGCAAGGGGCAGCGGGACACACGGACCTAGACCCTTTCTTGTCTTGCTACCATCGGCTAAATTCAGCTGGTGAGGAGAGCACAGCAAGGAGGCCAACTAGGGAACAGAGTAGGCCCAGGAGGCAGAGGACAGAGGGATGAGCGGAATGCCCAGGGCTGGAAGAAGATGTGAAAACATTCAGGACAAAGTCTCCCTTGGTGCCCAGAACTCCCTAAGCCAGAGTCAAGAGAAGGCAAGGAAACTGGAGCCGCGGTGGCATCTTCTGCAGAACGGAAGGAGGAGGCTGAAAAGAGCGCTCGGGGACTGTAGCTTGGCTGGGTCTCTTTGGGCACACAAAATTATCATCCAGTTCATTGTCTGCTTCAGTCTTACCTTCTGCACCTCTGTCCTGCGGGCTGAGTATAGCATCTATTACTTAATGTCATGTGTTGCCTGTGGAGCAGTGGAGGAAGAGCCTTCTCCCCTCTTGTTGTTCCCCTTGGTTGTTCTGTCCTCCCGGCAGAAGCATTTCCCACAGCTACAGAGGCCAGAACAACAGAAGCCCAACTGTGAGGAGTAATCATTGAGCCATTGAGCCAAACACCACAGTAGGACTCCACATGCCCGTGTCTGTGGTACTCACACCAGCAATACGGAGTAGGCACTGCACCTACTCCCAGTTCACACCCCAGGAAGCAGGCCGACAGAGTGTGCCCTCAGCGGCCCCTCTCCTGCATCAGCTGGTTTTCAGCTAGATCCAATGTTGGAGATACTGGATGAGATTAGAGGGGGTAAAGAAGGGAGAGCCACACTCAGAAGCGGGGATACAATAGTCATAAGAGGCAGACGGAGGAAGGGAACTGGGAGGGAGGGGCATGGGAAGAAGAATGGGATACAATCAGATGTGGGAAAGGACAGGAAAGATGTCTGGATGGCCATGAAAATGAATGTCAATCTGCAGCGGAAGGGGATGAGGAGGTGGGGGCATCTCTAGGATGAGACTGAGACCTGGGATAACCCAAGGATCAATGTGGGCGACCTTAACTGTGACTCACTACACTGGGCATGTGGAACCAGAAGAGGCCACCTCCTGTAGCCAGACAGGAAGCCCAGTGAAGTGAAAGGGATACCAATCTACCCATAAAACTTTCAACTCAAAGTTTATCCTGTCTACAAATAATGCAGACACGGGGACGGAGCAGACACTGAGGCAATGGCTAACCAACGACCAGCCCAACTGGAGAACCCTGCCATGGGCAAGCACCAATCCCTAACACTATTAAGGATACTCTGTTATGCTAGCAGACAGGAGCATGTTGTCCTCTGAGAGGCTCCACCCAGTGTCTGACTCAGACATATACAGACACCCACAGCCAAACAGTGGATGGAGCTTGGGGACTCTTATGAAAGAATAGGAGGGAGGATTGCGGGCCCTGAAGGGGATAGTAACTCCACAGGAAGACCAACAGAGTCTGGACCCTTGGGGCTCTCAGAGTCTGAACCACCAACCAAGAGAACATACCTAGGTCTCATTGCTCATACGTAGCAAATGTGCAGCTTGCCCTTCATGTGGGTCCTGAACAACTGGAACAGGGGCTATCCCAAAAGCTGTGGCCTGTCCATGGGGTATGTTCTACTAGATGGGCTGCCTTGTCTGGCCTCAGTGGGAGAGGAAGAGCCTAGCCTCACACAGACTTGAAGTGCCAGGGGGAATACCTAGGGGGGCTCCTACCCGCTCAGAGGAGAAGGGCAGGGGGCATGGGAGAAGAGTTGTAGGAGGAGGTGACAGGGAGGGGGCAGTGAGCAGGATACAAAATGAATACGTAAAAAGATAAATTAATTAAATTTAAAAGGGGGAGGTGAGCCAGGGGTTTTCATTTCCTCTATGTGTCTGCCTCTAGAAGGGTCCCTATGCTTCAAGCATCTCTGGAAAATGCAGGCCCAGAGGGAAAGGAGAGCCCTATAATGCAGTCTTGGCCTATGAGCGGTGACTTCCTTTCAACAGTGGCTTCTTGTTATACTTACCCTCTCTTGATTTATCCCTGTTATTTCCAACATCCAGACACCAACTCTCTGGATTAAGTTTTCTCTGTTTCACACATTCAGAATGAACCAGGTGGTGCATGGTTGTAATCCCAGTACTTGGGAGGCAAGGGCAGGAGAATGGCTATGAGTTCAAGGTCAGCCTGGTCTACAGTGTGAGACCTTTTTCTCAAAAAGCTAACCAACCAAACAACAACAAGACCCAAATATTCTGAGTAGCCTCCTGTTTTCTGAGCTAGAACCTGGACTACATCTGCTGTGCAGACCCATGCAGGCATAGCTGGGATTCAAGCTCAGGACACCGAATAAACTGCTTTCATTTGCCACATCTTAAGTCAGAGATCATCTAGGATCCAGTCGATGGCTTTACTTGGGCTCTAAGATGGGGAGCGACCTGTCCAAGGTTACTATCCAGTTCATGGCAGAGTAACTACTTCAAAAGGCAGCCCCCACCTCTCAGCTTTCCCAGGGGTGTTTTTCCTCTCTGATACATCAGCCCACCTGCTTCCCACTGGCCTTTGATAAGTCCCTGCTTTGAATAGCTAACTTTCCCTCCTTGCGTTGGAGCTAAAAGGTATCATAGCCTTACCTTCCTAGAAACTGTTGGGAGATGGCAGGGCAACCTAAGGTACTGAGCTCCTGCCAATATTCCTAAGCCTATGATATCAGGTGGAGAGGGTGACATCAGGAAAATATCTATGCAAGAGATGTATGCACAGCACTAGGAAAAAAACCTCACTTCCTGCCTCCGCCATAAGGTTCTCAAGGCAGCTGGAAAACTCATTCTGTGGCTTTCCTGTCTTAAAGCCTTAAAGCCAAGAAATACTCGCAGGCAGCCCTGATTTGTCCAAGATGAGCATGAAAGAGGTGCCTTTATTGTGAACTACAGCCCCTTTAGCATCTTTAATTCATGAGCAGGGTGGGGTGATTTGGGAGACAGCAGGAAGCATGGAGATGAGTTGCCCAGAGTTAGAATAAATTGATATTCCAGCCAGGTCCTGCACGGCTAAGCAGATTCAGTTTGTTCATGAAGAAAGGATACACACTGTTGTCAGGAATGGAAGGACTCTACCTACCCACCAGATCACTGTGCACTGACAGCACTGTTGAAGATCCACCAGCTGTTACTTCTGTATGTCCTGTCCGTCCATCCATCCATCCATCCCTGCATTCATCCCTGCATGAATTCATTTATCATCCATCTATCCATCCATCCATCCATCCATCCATCCATCCATCCATCCATCCATCCACCCATCCATTGCTGCATCATTTCACCCATCAATGCATCCATCCTTTCGTACATCCATCTCACAATCCATCCGCCTATCCATTATTCCATTCATCCATCTCTGCATCCATTCTTGCATCCCTACATACAAACACCCACCCATCCATCCACCCACCCATCATCCATTCATGCATCCATCTGTCCATCCATCCATTCATCCATCCATCCATCCATCCATCCATCCATCCATCTATTCCTGCACCCATCTCCCTATCTAGCCACCCATCCTTGCATCCATCCAACAACTGCTCACCAAGTGTAGTCCAGAATTAACAGTGAGTTTTTCTGTTCAGAGAATTTAGGTTTAAATCTGCCCTCTGCTCCAGAGTCAGTTACAGGACTTTGGTAAAGAGATTTAACCTCCTTGTGCCTAATGTCCTTCCTTTTCATGTGATAATAACACTCAACTAACATCATTAAGAGAGTTAAATTAATACATGCAGGGGCTCAGAACAGTAATTGGATTGCAGGAAGCATGCTGAGACATTGATAACTACACTGGTTCTGAAGACAGATCTGAATTGGAGTTCTGTGTCTAGAAGCTGGTAGTTGGATGGCTTTAGACAAGTCATTTGGTCTCTCTCTGCTCCATGATTCTTCATCTACAGGAGGGTTTCTGCTTTTTACGGCAGTTGTGAGAATCAACGAGATAGTGATATAAACTAAATGTCCACTGGAATCCTCTGCTGGTCCAACCGCCCAGCCCTTGAGGCTAATGTCTGTGAATGACCCTGGCTTATATATTCAGGACCGTTGACCACTGCAGGCTTCAGGTGAACACTGGTACTCTAAGCACGAGACTTGGCCATGTCTGGTTCTGTCCTTAGTTCTTTGACCACATGTCTAAACTTACAACAGCAGGTTCTCCATTAGCAAAACTAAGGTGCTAGAACTTAAGGGTTTCTTTTAGCTCAATCATCCCAAGAGGCACGTGACATTGTCCCAACCTCTCTATCTCTACAGTCTCGATTTGTCTTGAAATCAGTGTGCAGAATGGAGTTGGAACAGCTCACAGGGCAGACCAGCATACAACCTGGGTGAATGCCAGTGATACCCGGTAGAGGGCTCTCCTGGCCCCTCATCACCAGAGCTCATGCTGAAGTCCAAGACCTACTACAAGTGGCCACATTCTTTATTCTGTGTCTCACCTCACTCATGGTAAGAACTTCTGTTTGTCTGGCTTGTTTTGGGCAGTGTCCTTCAGGAGTTCCAGGACTTAGGAACCTGCTCTGTATCTGCCTACCCCAGAGTTTAGACTGAAACCCCACCCAGACCACTGGAGGTGTGTTATGTGATCTTCTCACTTCCATTTCCCAAGTCCTAGTCTCCACCATTCTACTATCCAAGGCAGCATCTAGGTGATTTACTCCTATGCCATCAGCTAGGGAGACCACACGTGTTTGTATATCAGAGCCATCCAGGCCTATGGCCTTATTCTGCAAACCTCAATAGAGAAGGTTCTTGGGGCCCCTACTGTATAGCAAGTGATCCTCCCTACCTGACCCAGCCTCCTGAAGCCACAGCATTGCTTTGAGTGAGGGCACAGGAAGTCTGACACTGTCAGAGGACAATGAAGCCCAAGAAGAATTTCTGAACTGCCTCTCTACTGTGCCCCAGGGCAGGCTCACCAGCTCAACCTGCATCAGGCTGTTCTTGATACATGATCAGTTGCAAGCAGATGGCCTGTGTTGGCACTAGCTACTGAGGGTAATGTCTCTGCCCCTGCTCATACCCACCTTACAAAGGTTCTCCAAGTACCTGTGTTCCAGGCACGGAAGGAAAGGTACAGTCGAGTGGTACCTACAGTGAACAGCTCCTTCCAAGGAGCCCATAGTCTGGAAGGAAAAATCATGGCTATCCAAAGAAATAATTTCAGCAGTGTGTGCTAAATGGCATGCTTAAAGAACCTGGAAGTTTCTGGAAGACATTATGCCTACAGACTCATGTAGCAGAGGCAGTGACAAAGCATCATCACGTAGCCCAAGGTGATTTCTTTCTTTGTGCTTCAGTCCCTGGAGTTTGGTTTCATGGTTGTTAACATGTGTAGAGGGAGCTAAGCCACAGCCTGGAAATTGGGGTCTTGGAGTCACCCAAGGACAAGGAAGGGCAAAGCCACCTCAATAAAATGGCCAAGGTTCCTTGTACTTAGGAAACACCTTCCAACCAGGACTTTGTCAGGTTTTAAGACCAGGACAAAAGTGGCCTTAGATGGCCTTGGTCTAAGAAGAGCTGAGACCTAACTGTGGCCACTATGGGCTATTTCAGGGCACAGTATTCCTAAGAAATCACAGTCTGACCTGTCCTCCATGTCCAGGCTCCCTTGCACTTGATTCTTTAATTTCCCTGGAGGGAACATGTTCTGCTTCTGACTATGACCCTGGGAGGGACACGAGCATCCTGACAGCCCTGTCCTCCTTGCATGTATCTCCACTCTGCCAGGGAGCACTTCTGAGAGAAACGTCCATGGAGCCAAGCCAAGTGAAGGCAGTCTTATCTCTAGCTCGTGGGTCACCCAGCATGCCCAGGGACTGGATTCAGAGGTCAGGTGATGGATGCTTCACTCTCTCCTCAAATGCCCCCCTTGACCTCTGTACTCAGATGAATGACAGGGCGCCAGGTGGGACAAGGAGAGGTCAAACCAGCCTCGGTCCACGTGCATAGCTGCCCATGCTTTTGTGGTTACAGCAACAGCCCCTGGTATGGGCACTCAGTTGCCAGTTTCTGTGAGACACGCTGATCAAGATTCACAGCAACCAAGGGCTCTGCCTAGGGTCCCAGACTAATCAGTTCCTCCAGAGGATAAAGTCAACTTTGACCCAAACAGTTGAGTCATGGTTCTGGTTGTTGAAAAAAAGGCAAGAGTGCCCACCTGACCCAGAGAGGAGCCTTCCAAACAGAAGCAGGCTCCAGAACAGGGACACTAGCCAAATCATACTTCCTCGGCCTAGACTTGTCCCTAGTCCTCCTCTGACTTGTCCCTAGTCCTCCTCTGACTTGTCCCTAGTCCTCCTCTGACTTGTCCCTAGTCCTCCTCTGACT
>NC_034593.1:95213139-95217201 GCF_900095145.1 Mus pahari | reverse complement strand
CCCTAGTCCTCCTCTGACTTGTCCCTAGTCCTCCTCTGACTTGTCCCTAGTCCTCCTCTGACTTGTCCCTAGTCCTCCTCTGACTGGCCAGCAGTTTAAGACACCAAGGGGGAAAGCTGGGAGCTATGAAGCCAGTTCTCTAAATAGCTGACTTGAAGCTCACACTATATCAGACACTCTGCTATGTGCTTGCTACACACTTTAGTTCATTTGATTCTCAGGATATTTTTCCTCTTGCATTATGGGCAGTGCAAGGTGATGGGACTGGCTCAATGTGACTCTAGGTCGGACTCTAAGCCCCAGGAATAAGAGTATAGAGCCTGGATTCTTCCTAGAACATGACCCTCTCTAAAACTCTTCATTGAATGTCAGGCAGGTAAAAGTTCCACTGACCACAGGACAAGGTTCTGGGGTCAGAAGGCACCAGACACTGGTTCTAACGGTATGATCTTCAAGGCCTCCCTTGGGCCTCAGCTAATGGGATTAATGTCCTACAAGTAAGTTAGAAACATCTGTCTAGAGAGGCAAGCTGGAGGCTGGCTCAGGTCTGTACTCTTATACTCTGGAGGACTGCTACAAGTTTGAGGCTAGACTGAGCTACATCATAAATTTCAGAAGAGCCGGGGCTACGTGAATGCGTGAGTGAGACCCCGATTTTAAAATCCAAAACCAAACAAAAAAAAATGATAAAGAGGTTAAAATATGCAAATATCTCAGAGGTCAAAACTTCTCAATTCCCTTGAGTTTATACTCAGTAATAGTATGGCTGGAACATATGGCTCTATTTTTAGTTTCTTGATGGGTATCCATAGTAATTCCTGTAGTGGCCACACTTACATTCCCACCATCTCTTTATTTACAATAGCAAAGTCACAGAATCAACCTAGATGCTGTTCAACAAATGAATGGGTAAAGAAAATGTGTTATATATTCATAATATTCAGCTATAAAGATAAAATAATGTCATTTATAGGAAAATGGGTGATACTAGAGATCACCATGAAAAGGGAAATAAGACAGTCCCAGAAAGACAAATACTGTGTTTTCTCTCATATACAGAATCTAGATTTAAATATGTGCATAAATTTGTATGTATATATATGTATGTGTATGTGTGCATGTGTGTGCTCATATGTATGTAGTTGTGTGCATATGTGTGTGTGTGTGTTTGAAGTAAACAGACAACCACAGTAGGGGTGGAGAAGTCAAAAGGACGGGAATGGTGGTGGAGGACATGCAAAATCTGGAGGTAAGGATGTTGGTGTGTGACAAGAAGCAGAAGGGGACTTGTTCAGGCAGGAGGAGGAGCCAGTGAGGGGAGCAGGGATGGGCAGGAGCAGAGGCTAGCATGTGCAGAGCACAGTGATGCCCATGTATGAAATGTCTCAATGAAACCATTGTAGCTTACACTGGAGACTAATTTAAAAGAGGTAAAAACACAGTAGTATTCTTACTCCAGCATCAGTGACTGTCGTCCTACAGTTGTGTCGTAAGGGCTTTTCTGATGTTCTTGCCAACACCACATCCCTAGTTAGGTGGCCTGGCAGGTCATTTCACTCCTGTCTTGTCACCTGGGAAACAATGGGAACAATCTGAGGTCTAAAGCATCCTCTGAGCAAGCCGAGTGGGCACTGGGGAGATGGCAGATTCTCCTGGCCTGCACTTTTAGAATGCCATCAGAGAAACGCCTTGACACACCCACACATCTGGGCAGATGTGCCAGTTCAGCCCTCTCTCCCCAGCCCTAGGTACTCATCATTTCTTTTTTTCCAACTTATTTTTCCCCTCCATACTACTCAGCAACTGGCAGAGTATATCTTATTAACCATCTCCCCCAACTATGCCACAAATTCCAAGAAGGCAGGAGCTGGCTTGTGTTGGTCACTGCTAAATCCCCAGCTCCCAGAACAGAGCCTAACATAGGAGGCACAAAGTAAACATAGGCATGAGAGGGAAGGAAGGAATGTGAAGTAGACTTCCAGCCCCCCCCCCTCTACCACAGGCTCCCACAGTGCTCTCAGCCACTCTCCCCATCTGCTCGCTCCTTCACTGTGTGGCTTTGGGAAAATATGATTAGGTTTCCAAAGGTACCAGAAGTCTATAGGAGAGGGTACATGAAGGGCTAATAAGAGGCTTATTTAGCACTGACTGAGTGCCTGGCCCCGGGCTGAGCACATTATGCATATCAACCATATTAGCTCTTTTAGTCCCCATCCAAACCTGGTAATTTCTAGTTCACAGGGCAGAAAGCTGAGGCAAGAATAGCTAATCAGCTGGGAGCGTTAGAGCAGGAGCTCGGCTCCGGAACCTCATTTGCTAAACTCTTTGAACTCTGGCGGTACCCTCATCAGCTTCTTCTCTTCTCCCTCACTCTCCTTTCTCCCCGAAGGCCATTCCACTCATCCCGTACAGTCACCCAACATGGATGTGCAGAGAGCTACAATATGCCAGGCACTGTTAGCCATTAGCTGTCCTCAGAGGGAAGAGTCCCTTCCCACCTTAGCGCACGGGTGCTTCCATGGACAGTTGGCCACGTTCCTTCACACACCACAGCCCAGTATTGGAGGAATGACTGTCTAAGTAGCTTCTAAACTGGGTATCAGAACCTGGGGTAATAAGCTCCAGCCCCGATGCCACTCGGGAAATGGACCAACCCTTCCGCATGCAATAGAGGAGGGGCATCCAGAGATGTTATGCAAGGCTTCCTTCCCTACCCTTCTATCTTCTCTCCCAGTCCTAGCATCCCCTCCCTCTCCACTGATCTCAAAATGTCTTCTTTTCCTAATTATTATATATACTAATTATTTTCGTTTACATGCCTAGCTTACCATTTATATCTAATTATTGTGTGTCTCTGAAACAATTATGCATACCATTAAAGCTGTGTCAGGGTAGCTGTGGTGAATTTTATTTAACTTCTGTACCAGATGATTTGTATGTGATTCATCTCCATGCTCCATGGCACAACAGCTTCCTCAGCTGGGGTGGGTCATACTGCCCCCACTCTTTGATGGTTCATCACACAGTAACAAGAGTGGCAACGGCAGAAGAAGCAGCAATCGTAATCCCTACGATTGACTGAGCTTGTATACTGAATGGCATTAAACATTTATGCACACTGTGTTATTTGAGCTTTGTGGCCATGCTATCACTAAAGCTGAAGTGGACATATCCAGTGGTTAATGAATCACACTGGATCACTCAGCTGGGCACTGGCAGGTTTAGGGTTCAAGTCTAAAGGCTCGGGAACCTGATGGAAGCTGCTTTCGAGTTGCCTGCCTCATGGGAGGGTATATGGTGAATCCTGGTGTGGGGAGCAGGAACCTGGGCGGCTATCTTCTCCACTCATCTCACTCTCCAGAAGGGAAAAGTGAAGTTTCAGTGAGGACACAGCTTGTTCCAACCTTGCCAGTCAGGCAGGGACGGTCCTGTAGGAAGCCTCATCTCCTGATGTTCAGCTCCCCCGCCCCCGGCCCCCCTCAGAATGCTGGGAGAAGCCTGTGCCCCAAGGCAGATGCTGCATCCATGAATCCCTGCTCAGCACTGAGGTTGAGGTAGGCAATCCACACGCTGGACTGGCTCGTCAGCCTGGTCAGTAACAGCAGTTTGCTCTGCTCTACTTCTTGCCGCTGACCTGCTTCCAAAGAAAGCATCCTTTTGGATGATTCCTGATCTCTGGTCTCTTCCTGAGCTGTCCTTTCTTCCCTAAACATGCATGTCCCTTTGTTCCTTCTGTTATCATCCCTCGAAGGCAAAAATCATTTATGGAGCACTTAGCACATGGTTCGATCATCATACAAAATGCAGTATCTTGATTTTTTTCCCCACTTGACTCCTCACAGTATTTATAAGAGGGAGAGGTAGAAATGATCACCACTTTTCTGTTCCCCAGGCATGGACTAAAGGATCAGAGTGGGGAAAGGACATCCAAGACCCAGTGTGCCTGGTCCCAGAGCCTACTCCCTTAGGCCAGAGTTCAGTTTGTTCTCTGTCTCTCTGTCTCTCTCTGTCTCTGTCTCCGTCTCTCTGTCTCTGTCTCTGTCTCTGTCTCTCTCTCTCTCT
>NC_034593.1:95134025-95212949 GCF_900095145.1 Mus pahari | reverse complement strand
TATATATATATATATATATATATATAATCTACTGGCTAGGATGGCCTAGCAGATCCTTTTCTGTGCTAAGCATCTAAAGGCAAATACTCAAGGGTGTTAAGCCAAAAGACCAAAACTTCTCCGAGGCAGGCATGCTGCTTCTTTTAGAGCTTTGGACATCGCCAACACTGGCCAGTAGGGACAGAGGGAGGGTGGAAGGATTCACAGGCTCTCTGCTTCTGGTTACAGCTCTGGGGACCAGGAAATGGAAGGAGCCTCCTTTGCTTGCCTGTCATTAGACTTAGTCACTTGGAGGGGCTGGGGGCAGACAAGGGCACTTTGGTTCGAGTTGGGATCCATCCTAGATCTAACTTAATACTCCTTGCCTCCCTGCCTTCTGGATGTTGAGCTTGACCCAACAAGGGGCCCTTCCATGGAGACGGCCCTCCACAGATCTGCGTGCAAGCACAGGCTTGGGCTCAACTCCAGAAGCCTTCAGCTGGTTCTCAGTTAGGGTCTGGCTTCCACTATGGGAACTAAGATGGTTGATGCTGTTAGACTGACAGGATCTAGAATCACCTAGGAGACAAAGCCCAGGGCAGGCCTGTGACAGAGCTTCCAGATGGGGCTAACAGAAGTAGGAAGTCCTTACCCTAAATGTGGGGGGCTGAGCTGAGGTCTTGGACTGAATAAAAAGGAGACAGCAGAGTGCCAGCATTACTTACTGTGCTTCCTTACTGTGGACTAAACCACCTCAAGTTCCTATGCTACTACACCTTTTCCACCATGATGTGCTGTTTCTTCAGTCTTAGTAAGTCCATCATTCCTGAGGCTGCTTTTGCCAGGTATAGGGTTGCAGCAGCAGGGCAAGTCATGAACACAGACTATCATTTTATCATGCACTTTTGGAAATCCCTCTCTAAATGAACACATCTCCTTCTTTTGACTATAGCCACTATTCACCAAGACCTGGGTTAAGAATGTGACTGACTGACAACCCTGTTCTCCTGTGTCATTGACTCCTTTACAGATGAAGGGGTGGTCTCTTAACTTCTCTGTAAGCAGAGAGGGAGAGCTCTGAGGTAGACACTCCCAGATGAAACTTGAATGGCAGAGTTCATATTTTGAGACAGAGTTTCACTCTATAGTCCACATAAGCCTGAAACTGTGTATCCAAGTCTGGCTACAGTCTTCCTACATCAGCCTCCTGAGAGCTGGGATTAGGGTGAGATTTTTTTTCCTCCTTTTCCACTCCTTCCATTCATATAGCAAGCAGCCTCTGGTCCTTACTATATTCCAGCAATATTTTAGACCCCAAAGACACAGATATGGGCTGAGAGCCCATGGGAAGGATGGGGCAAATCTCCCCAGTCTCATAGTATTGCAGCAGGCTGAGGCAACTCACAGAGCCAGCATACGGTGGCCTCTGAGGCCCCATGGGACCAGCCCTGCTTTCTTTACCTTCTGGGTGTGAAGATCTTGACCTGCTCCTGCTTGTATAGCTGTTTTCTGTATCTGGAAAGTTCTTCTTCCTCAGTAAATGAGTTGCTCAGTCATTCTCTTAGGATGAGATCACTATTCATCTGTGGCAGTGGCTTACCCTTTTCTTGTAGGACAACTCCCCCTGCCCACCCTCACCCTACCTGCCTACCACCTGCCTACCCTCCCCTACCTACCCTACCCTCCCTACCTTCCCCTGCCTACCCACCCCTGCCTGCCCTCTCCTGCCTACCCTACCCTGCCTACCCTCCCCTGCCTACCCTTCCCTTTCCTACCCTCCCCTGCCTACCCTCCCCTGCGTACCCACCCCTGCCTGCCCTCTCCTGCCTACCCTCCCCTGTCTACCCTTCCCTTTCCTACCCTCCCCTGCCTATCCTCCCCTGCCTACCCTTCCCTTTCCTACCCTCCCCTGCCTACCCTTCCCTTTCCTACCCTCCCCTGCCTACCCTNCCCTTCCCTTTCCTACCCTCCCCTGCCTACCCTCCCTGTCTACTCTCTCCCTGCCAACACTACTTTAGTCATTTTTATGGTAATGATTAATCATCATTGTCAACCTGATAGACTGAGAATTGCCTATCAGCGAAGCATACCTCTGGGTATGTCTAGGAGGATGTTTCTAGATCTTGAAGACACCAGCCTAATCAATGGCTCAATCCATGGACAGATTCAAAAATGTGACTAGATGATTGGAAGGCAGTAGATCTGTGAAATGTGGGCCCTGGTTGGGAGAAGTGGGTCACCAGGCCCTGCCTTTAATGCATCGCGCTTGTCCTGGCTCTCTTTCTGTCCGCCACAAGGTACAGAAGCCCCAGCCCCCACCCGCCACATGCTCCTATCGCCATGTGCATGGGGACCTGGGACAGAACTTTGGTATTGTGAGCCAAAATAAATCATTCCTTTCTTACGTTGTTTTTCTTTGCTTTTTATCACAGGGACACAAAAGGGACTGCACATTACTTAATCCTACTGCCCTCTGACATTTTTCTTGCCTGTATATCTCTGGACTATCAACCTTCACTATCATGTGGGTTCCATGAGGGTAGGGAGTTCATTCTACTTTGCTCACTACTCTATTATCAAATGATTAGAATACTACCTGCCATGTAGGAGATCAACAAATACCTGCTGTGTAGGGGCATGGCATAGAGGGAGTGGCCATTGCACGTTAGAAGTAGACAGTCCCTCAAACACGGCTCATCTCCTCCCTGTGAAGCCCAGACTCTTGAAGCCTCAATTGGATGGAGAACCTCTCCTCACAAATATGTCTACAAGGAGCCCCCTCAAAGGACTTCCTCTCCTAGCTGGAAGAGCACAGAGCACAGCCCAGGCTGGCTCTCCTTCCTAATAGAAAGCACTGTTATGAACTTTGGCCAAAGCACCTGACTGGGCTGCAGTGGGCTTGCATCCATCATCCCTGCCTCATTACATCTGCATAAGCTGAGGCTAAGATGAGTGTTCACCTGCCAGAAACAACCAAGGTGCGGTCAGGGACCAGCCTCGAAGGAAAAGCAGCTGCCGGAGGACTTGAGTTCCCAGAAGAGGAGCCCGAGCTTAGCTCCCAAGTAGGTGCCCTGGACCCAAGATGTCAGGATAGCTCTGCTTAAACCTCCCATTACCACCTCCACAGCCCTGCCTCGGAGTGGTGTTACAATAGTGGCACAATCCTGGAGGAAAAGGCCACACATAGCCTGGGACCAGGGAGGACATCTGTGCTCCTCTGATGTGACTGTTTGAAGGGAGCGGGAAAACGCCTGCGATGGCAGCAGGGTTAATAGAGCCTCCTGCAAACTTGGAATCCAAATGGCTCTGGCAGCTGCATTACGATCTAAACAGTCTTTCCTGTGGATTTTTCTGATTAATGCAAATTTGTTTTGCTTTGCAAATTGAAAATCAGTTGCAAGCACCTGGTGTAATAATTCCAGTAGGATGCTGAGCTCCCTGAAGGGAAACCATGTATCCTCACGACAGCCCCCAGTGCCCAGACTTGCCCATCCTGTCCTGTCCCACCTTTGGTACTTGGGTAGGCAGGCTCTGTTCTTCTTTGGCTCCTTAACCACAAAGAAAACAGCTCTAAGTATCCTGCTACAGACTGAGTCCACCAAGGTTCCCACCTGTGACTCATGCTGCCTTTTGTCCTCCTGATGCAAGGTGACAGGTACAACCAGAGAAGTTATCCAAACCCTTTGTCAGAAACCCACCCTGTGCCTCCTGTAGTGATCAGTAGGGATGTCCTTATTGTTAGTGGCTCCAGAATGACACTGTTTTATCTTCCAACAAGGCAACTACCAGAGCGAAGGAGATGAAGTTCCAAGTCCCTTTGCTCCTTGCCTGTCCCCAACAGCCACACCCACCCACTTCTGGGCAAAGCTTCCTTCCAAGCACTAAAACCAGAGACTTACTGGGGGCTCACAAGGAAAGCTAGTGACAGGAGAGACCTTGTAAGAGTCCTTTAACTGCTTCCCCTGTTCTGGCCAGCCTTGCCCTAGGTACCCGTCAAGGCAGAACTCAGGAGTCAGGAGCTGAGGGGAGAGAACACATCAGCAGCCTGTCCCCTCCTCCTCCGGATGGTCACAGTACATTGTTCATTCAGCTCTGAGGGAAGATGGTTATGAACGGCCAGCCGCTCGCTCCCCCTTCCTCTGCTACGCAGTTTAAAGGCAAGAGACTGAGAAACACGTTGGAAATCCAAATTAAAATGTTCTCCCGCAGCAATCACGCACCCAATTAAAGTCACCCGGAGCCTATTGTCCTTCTGCTAAATTTAGAAAATGCTCAGGTGTGTCTGATCCTACACCGAACAGATATTTTTAATACAGATTTAATCATATTTTGGGTTCTGAGAAGAAGCTAATTAGGTAGGCAGATTTAGAAAGGCTGTCGGGATGCGGACAAAGCGGGTGATTTAACGCAATCCGCTGATGGGGCTCTTTGTTTAAAGCAATGAGTTGTGTTGGACCCAGGCTTTGTACTTGTAGCCAAGTAACCTGACAACAGAGGGGACAACAACCAGAAAGCCTCCCGAGGGAGTGTGTGAGCAGTTGATGAATCCTGGGCTGGAGGGTACCCTGAGGGAGGGTCTCATCGGCGCTCTGCCGCCCACTTTGCTGCTCTAGACACTTCAGAACCAAAGGGGCTCTCACTTGGCAGGGCCCCACACTGCCACTCCCGATGTAGGGCCGAGGCACATTTACTCATTGGGCTAGATAAGGCCTGATGCCCGACACCGTCTCAAGCCAATGAACTAAGAACCAGCCCCTGCTTAGGCCTAGCCAGGGGCTTCCATCATACTATGCTCCATTCCTGCCCCCTTCTCAGTAAACTACAGCTAGACCTGTATCACAGAAAATAGGGTCAGGCTTCACTCTGCTGAGGGGACACGCATAACTTTTATTTTTTGAGACAAAGTCTCATGTAACCCAGGCTTGCCTCTAACTAGCTATGTAGCTGAGGATAATCTCGAACTCTCAATCTTCCTGCCTCTACCTCCCAAGTGCTGGAATTTCAGGCATGATTATCACTCTCAGCTTCAAAGACATGACCTAAAAGCAGTTCTGAGCCCAAAGTTTCTCCTCCAGTGACACAGAAATTCTAATCCCTCCCTTGATATAAAGATAAGGAAGACCCTGCAGCCGGGCACTGGCCCAGGCAGCTGTGGGAGGAAGGGTCCTCTAACTACAAGTCCCTGCTCTTTTTGTGTTGTTGTTGTTTGTTTGTTTGTTTTTGATACAAGGTCTCACCCTGCAGCTCTGGCTACCCTGAAGCTCATTATGTTAGCCAGACTGGTCCTGAACTCACACACATCCACCTGCCTCTGCCTCCCAATTTCTGGGATTAAATGTGTGTGCCACTACCACGCCTGGCATGCTAGCTGCTGTTTTGAAGCAACGTACTAGCACACTGGGACTATTTCTCCAGCTTTTCCTTGCCCGTGTGGTGACAGGAGCAGAGCCATGCACACTGCCTCCTGAGCATACTAAAGTTAAACACAAATCTGAAAAAAAGGACTTCTGCTGACCTAGCTGCAGATAAGAAAGAGGGACAGAAACAAGAACAAGCTGTGCTCTGTGTATGGAAAGAATCCAGGAAGGATAAACTGGCAACGTAAGAGCCTGGGAATCTCTGGGAGGTAGGGGGGAAGAAGGGTCACACAGAAGTGATAGCCCACTATCTCTCTAGTGTAGAACCAGAAAGAAAGGCTTCCGGGAGTGGCTTCAGATCCTAGTAACACTATGCATAGGACCGTGGCTTTGACCAAGTCGTTTACTTTTTCTCTCTTTCCTCCTTCTAAAACAGTAACACACGGTAACCACTTCGCACAGTCCTTGTGATATGTTTCTAAGTTAATACTAAACTAGAGCTTGGGCAGTGACCCACACACAGACTAAGTGCTTGTTGGGGTATTGCTATTTTAGAGCTCAATGGTTAGGGCCAGGTACAGTTAATCTTTCCTGTTCCATGGGACAACCCTTCCATGGGAATGGGATCTCTCCGTGGCAGCCTCACTCTTGTGGCAGGAACCCTTGTGTTCCAGACAACCCTGTTCAGGAGTTATGGGGGTTTCATATGGCTGCTGTTCCCGAAGACTTCACACTTAGTGTTTTAAACCTCACCCATGCCTTAGCCTACAGCGCTGTAGATAAGGGGTCTGGAACAAGCACTACTAGGCTAAAATCTTTGGTTTGTGATCCCCACAATCCTTCAAGTCAACAGAGTGAGTTGAGCCATCCTTCGGTGACATCACTCTGACTTCTTTGCTCTACTGCCACCTCTTCCACTTTTACTACTTTTTACTACTCAGCTATTAAAAATGATGAATTCATGAAGTTCTTAGACAAGTGGATCAAAGTAGAATATATCATCCTGAGTGAGGTAACCCAATCACAAAAGAACGCACATGGGCACTCACTGATAAGTAGATATTAGCCCAGAAGTTCAGAATACCCAAGATACAATTCACAGACCACATGAAGCTCAAGAAGAAGGAAGACCATAGTGTGGATACTTCAGTCCTTCTTAGAAGGGGGAATCAAAATACCCATGGGAGGAGATACAGAGACAAAGTTTGGAGCAGAAACTGAAGGAAAGGGTCATCCAGTGACTGTCCCACCTGGGGATCTATCCTATAGACAGTTACCAAACCCAGACACTAGTGCTGATGTGAAGTGCTTGCTGATAGAAACCTGACAGAGCTGTCTCCTGAGGCTCTGCCAGTGCATGACAAATACAGGGGTGAATGCACACAGCCATCCATTGGACTGAGTACAGGGTCTCCAATGGAGGAGCTAGAGAAAGGACCTAAGGAGCTGAATGGGTTTGCAGCCCCCTAGGAGGAACAACAATATGACTAACCAGTACCCCCAGAGCTCCCAGGGACAAAACCACCAACCAAAGAGTACACATGGAGGGATCCATGGCTCCAGCTGCATATGTAGCAGAGGATGGCCTTGTAGGACATCAGTGAGAGGAGAGGCCCTTGGTCTTGTGAAGGGCCCCAGTGCAGGGGAATGTCAGGACAGGGATGAGGGAGTGGGTGGGTTAGTGAGCAGGAGGAAGGGGAAGGGATTGGGGAGATTTTGGAGGGGAAATGAGGAAAGGGGATAAAATTTGAAATGTAAATAAAGAAAATATCTAATAAAAAAATAAAAGGACTCTGGGAGGCAGTGGGCTACTGGATAACTCCAGCTCTGTCACTCTTCCTACAGTGAGCTGCTAAGCAGCCAGCCTAACCCTTCTGGGCCGTGGAGGGCAGAGTCACACAGACACTGGGTGGGCCATGTAGGGCATCATCACACAGGCATTGGGTGGGCCATGGAGGGCATTGTCACACAGGCACTGAGTGGGCCATGTAGGGCATAGTCACACAGGCACTGGGTGGGCCTTGGAGGGCATAGTCACACAGGCACTGGGTGGGCCTTGGAGGGCATAGTCACACAGACACTGGGTGGGCCTTGGAGGGCATAGTCACACAGGCACTGGGTGGGCCATGTAGGGCATAGTCACACAGACACTGGGTGGGCCGTGGAGGGCATAGTCACACAGACACTGGGTGGGCCGTGGAGGGCATTGTCACACAGGCACTGGGTGGGCCGTGGAGGGCATAGTCACACAGACACTGGGTGGGCCTTGGAGGGCATTGTCACACAGGCACTGGGTGGGCCATGTAGGGCATAGTCACACAGGCACTGGGTGGGCCATGTAGGGCATAGTCACACAGGCACTGGGTGGGCCATGTAGGGCATAGTCACACAGGCACTGAGGTTTAATATCTGAACATCACTGAGGGGGCACTTTACTGCCATGCACAAAGCCCAACTGCTGGTCTGCTCCTCCACTTCTCTTTGTCCTGAGGGGTTTTTCATTACTTGCTCCTACCCCCAACTCTGGCAACTGTCCTTCTGCTTTCTGTCTCCATGAGTCTGACTGTTGGGACCTCATCTGAGGAGACCCACAGGGCTGCCTTAGTGTGATTTTGCTTTTCACTGGAAGAAAACATAGAGCAACCTTAAGTCCTCAAGGCTTATAACAGTAATCTACTTTATAACAACCCAGCCATCCCTACCCCCACTGGTTTACTTATCTTTCCAAAAGCTAGCCCCACAGGAGGTCCCCAATAAGAAGGGGCCTTCAGCATGAAAGCTTGCCAAAAGTAGCCTGAAAGATGTCAAAGGAACAGAGAGATGACAGGGTATAGTTAGAGCTAATATACAGGGATCAAACTCCAGACTTTGACACATGGTAGCCCAGGATCTCGGTGAGAAGCAATCTCCACAAGGCTAAGATGCCTACCATATAGCATTTGCATGAGGTTAAAGGAGGGGTATATTAATGGAGCCATGATGTCTCTGTACATGCCTGACTAAAGTCAGAAGATATTCCCTGTCCCATTAGTTGTGCCTACAGGGCCCTCACAGGTCACGGGATCAGAGCACAGGGAAGCTTTTCTATTTCACCAGAGCAGTCATCAGCTCCAAGGGGGACCCTTCTGGGCTGCACCTGCCTGCACTCTGCCTCTATCCCAGGCTATCTCCGAGGGAAGTGTCACAGCCGAGAGGCAAAGACAGGTCTGCTGCCAACTTGAGGAGCCAATGTGGACAGAAGATCACCCCAGCTGCTCTGGCACACCTAGAGCCATGCTCCCCAGGTTACCATCCACCCGGAGACACTCAAGGAGGAGGCAGTAACAGAACAGTAACTTCTTATATACTGTTCTCAGGCCTCTGGGAATTCCTTCCTTCCTCCTCTTGGCCTCCATTTGTCTTTTCTATTTTTCTCCAAAGAAGGCACAGAAGAGTTCAGTCACAACTATTTAATTTGGTCCTGTACTTGGACTGTAAAACCTCTGCCTCCATCTTTCCTGTCTGTAAAGACAAGGCTAATGGACACCCCCACCAACAAAGAAACAGAACTACGCCAATGGGACTACAGACAACGCTTTAAGTGCGTCTCCCTCATTTTCCCCTCTACTCTCAGTAGCCCTCTATGTTTAAGGAAGTGAGACCTAACACACATTTGTGTAGGTTGCTGCACCAAGAGAGGGAACAGACTAAAGAGTTGATAAGTACTGACTGTGTGCTAAGCACTTTATTTAATCTCATTTATCACCTCGACAATCCATAGGCACAATCCTACATCCCAACTTAGGAAACTAAGTCACAGAAATACAGTTCATTTGGTGGCTCCATGGAGAAAGAGGGTGAGCAGAAAAATTGCCACTAATGCCTCGTGAGAACTTTAATATTACTCTTCCCTCTGTGTGACAAGAGGCAGCTGCCCTGACCACCCAGGGCTAAGGAGCCCAGCCCTAAAAAACACAGTCAACTCCCATTTATCTCTGTCGTTACAACCATGTAGAGCTCCCAAATTCCTTTCTGTTTTTCTCTAATGTTTATGATGCATTTTATGATTTTTAGAGGCAGATTTACCTTCTTGATTATACATCTCTGAAGGCAGCTATTAAGATGAATTTTTATTTTCTGGGCCTTCATGCCCCTTGGGTGTATGGGAATCTGGCTGGAACTTAGCAGGATAGGAAATATTTTCCCAGGGTAGTGGAGAAGTGGGGGTGCCAAAACTAAAGAGCTGAGTGGGGAGTGGAGAGAAGACCATGCTTGTGGAGATGTCAAGAATACCTTGGGCCTGTGACATGGTAAGGCATAGGTCGGGGAAGAGATATGTCTTTCGACTGGCTGGTGTGGCCCAGCCCAAGGCAGAGGACAACCGAGTGACAACAGGCCTTTAATCTGTCTGCATACATCTCCATACCTCTGGGCTGCTGCGCCATCACATTGATGCTCTAAGCACTAGTGGACTGTTCTCTGCATGCGGACATTGTCATGATCCTGGTGAGAACCATAACCACAGCAGTCCTCCCCAGCATCCTCTAGGGCCACAGGAGGCTGGTTTTCTGACTTAGCTCTCCAAGGACTGGATACAAGCTTCGGTGCTAAAGTCCACCCAAGGAGTTTTACGTAATCCCACCTATTCCTAGCTGCTCTAGCTCAGTCTATCTACTCACCAGCTTGGTGAGTCATCTGAGTCAAGGGTATGACCCAATCAAGCCTTCATAAAATCAGGTGTCAAACTCCTCCGAAGCCCTTGCCTACTAAGGGACAAGGATCAGGGTGAACTGTAGCGAGAAGACACTTACCACAGCCAGAGGAGAAAACCTCAGAAGCCAGAGTGTCTAACCTAAATATACAAATAATTTCAGTCCACCATCTGGCCCAGCTTCTGAATGTTCTAGAAAGGCAAAGACATGTGTAAGTGTGTGTGTGCGCGCGTGTGTGTGTGCACACGCACATTTTTTCATTTTGTTTTTTCTTCTGTGTCTGTGGGTGTATACGATGAATTCAGTGAAGCAGACAGTGTAAGCTCCAGTCTGCCTCTGGACCCTGGTCTGGTGGTCTACCACTTGAGTGGATTTGAGACGGTGCTCTTATCTGCTAGTCTCAGCTGTATCACAAAATTAAGATTTTTAGCAGTACTTAGTTCATAGGACTGCTGTGGTTATTAAACAAACACATGCATTTATTGTAGCCTTCCTAGATCTAAGGTCTTACTTTCTATGGTTTTGGTTGTATAGCACCAATAACAGTTCAAAAGTATTAAGTGAAAAAAGTCCAGAAATTAGCCCTAAGGTTTAAATTACATGGTATTCTGAGTGGCTTAAAGAGTCTTGTGCCATCCCACCCTGGGCAGGAGCCATCTGTCTGAACAATATGCCTACACTTTATAGGCTGTCTGCCTGTTAGTCACTTGGTAGGTCAGATCGGCTGACAAAGGATTGTAGTTCTTGTGTTCAAGGAACCTTTATGTAGTAGCCAAACACAATTCTATGTTCATTACTTTACTTATTGCTATGACCAAATAGGGGACAGGAGGCAACATAAAGTGGGGCTTACATCCCATCACTGAGGAGAAGGCATCCTGAGGCTGCATGCTCACATTCTGACAGGCAAAAGCAGAAGAAAGACAATGCTGGAGCTCAGTTGGTTTTTTTCCTCCCCACCCCTTTTATTCATTTCAGGATGTAATCAACCTATGGAGTAGTACCACCCACGTTAAAACACTCTCACAAACACCCAAAGCTGTGCCTCATGAATGCCCCAGACATTTCTTATCCAGTCAAGGTAACAGAAGAAACGTCCTGTCACAAAAAGCCTCTCTTCAGTTCATCATGTAGATACTATTTCACCTCATGGGGCATTGATCATCCAGGAGAATATTTTGACAGAGATCATATTCACATAAATGTTAGTATATATTACTGCAATTGCTATATTTTATTAGAAATTATTGTTATTAACCTCTTAGTACATCTAATTTATAAATTAAAATTTTATCCCAAGTATGCATGTATGGGATAACAAAGTATGCATGTATGGGATAACAGTGGCTCAGGCCACTGTTGGCCTTAGAACGTATCTTCTGTGGATATGAGAACTACTCAAGAGTACCTGATACGTGACCCATGCATCATGCTCAATGATTTAGCTGCATTTATTATTATCTGTTTATCTATCCAGGTCAGCTGGTTGATGTCTGTTCCTTCTTGATTCTTATAAGGAGGCATGAAGGTATTACAGGAGGTGGCCATACTGGCAGCCCAACCCATCCACCTATGCATAAGCATGGAGCCTAGAAGGAAATCCAAGCCCTATGATTTTAAGTAGATTTTCAAATTAACAAGAAAGACTTTTCATAGGCATGCCATTAACACAGCCCATGACATTGAAGCCTTTAAAAACATTCAACACTTTATAGCAAGGTCCTTCTGATACTTCATCAGTCAAAGGCTTTTAAATTGGCCCAGTCAGGCCCACCTCATCCTGTTTGATTGCAGACAGCTTTCTGAATCGACTTTAGTGCCGGCGCTCTTGGCTTTTGGGTTATTTGCAAAACCACTTGCTTCTCTTATTCCTAGGTAATTAAATTGCCTGTTTTTACTCATTAACATAGAGCAATATCTACATAAATGAAATCATTTTAATATCTTATCCTTATCTGGTTGTAATTGCTCAGAGAGAAAAACATGTCCTTCTCCCTTGGGAGATGCAAATTTTGGGTATTTTGGTGAGACACTCGGTGCCAATAATAACGAAATATTAAGTAATTAAAATGGCAACAACAGTAATGATAATTCTGATGAAGATGGTGGCAGCCTCTATCTTTTGCTGAGTATATGTGTCAGGACGGGTGTTCAGTCCTTATGGGCATTTGCTTGTCCTGTGTTGGCAGCAGAGCTGGACTGCCTCTTTGCAGCAAATGCTGAGCTAGCTTTCCCTGTGGAAGTGTGCAGGAGAGGGTCTGGAAGTTCAGATGTGCGAGCACCCTACTGGGTGCTCCCTACTCACCCTGGTTCATATAGTGGACACAAGTCCCTATCTGTAACAACCTATCAATTATCTACATGCTCAGGCCCCATGCCATCATCCAGCTCAAGGAAAATAAACTCTGCAAGACTGACTTACAAAAATAGAAAAATGCACAGCTCAGGCCTGCTCTGTATAATTCATGCAGAAAACATGGAAACATCTCATCCTGATAAACTGTGCTTTTTGTGGTTCCCCTGGATTTGCTGATTACACATACTCATTCTCTCTCTCTCTCTCTCTCTCTCTCTCTCTCTCTCTCTCTCTCTCTCTCTCTCTCTCTCTCTCTCTCGTCTTTCCATAGTACTGTTTTAGGTTTCAGTGAAAGATATGAGAGTCCTACTGAAGAGCAGGGTGTTATCAGAGATTTTTCAGCCTGTGGCCAGAGCCTGGGTGTAGAAGCTGGTCCCAGTTCAGTCTGGTCTAACACATTCACATTTACCTAGTTTCTGAGATAAGCCACTGTGGGAACAGAGAGAGCTCCCAGGCAGGCAGGAGGGCTTAGTGGAAGAAGCTAGCAGGGAACACATTGGTGTGACCACAATGCTGTGCGGACGACCAGGTGGCCTTCCTGAAGGATGGGGCTGAGACGTGGAGAATAGTGCACTGGGTAGTGCTCAGGGAAGGAAGGTGACAAAAGCAAAAGTGCCGTGTACAAGAAGATGCTTGGTGTCAAGGCACGTGGTCAGACAGCAGGGAGATGAGGCTGCTGTGAGGAGCCAGGCCAGAAAAGAAAGGAGGGTCTAGCCATCTCCTCTAGCATCTCAGCTTCACTGAGAGAATAAAGGGTGATGCCAAGTCCCCAAACCCTACAATACGGCTCATTCACTCAGAGACCCTTTGTATTCTCTTCCTTGACTAAGTCAATGGCCACTCCCGTAGCTCTCCACTCCCCTTCCCTCTGCATTTTAGCGCATCCAGTTTTCAGCCTGAATTCTAATGTTCTCAAGAAGGCCGAGGAGCACTGACTCCTCCACCAGACACCACAGGCTTTCCTGGGAGGTGTGCCATCTCCCCAGTGCCTAGCACAGCTCCCGGCACACATGAGTCACTTGGGAAATGTTGAGTGAGTGGCTGGCTAATGAGTGATTCTGGATGCAACTCGGGAGATGGCTGGATGGGGAGAGACTGGAGGGCAGAAGCCCTGGTGGAAGGTGGATGGTAGCATTTTGCCTGAAGGGTGATAATGACTACATTAGGAGGCAGGGGCAAAGGTAAACGTATTTAAGACACAATCATCAAGCTGGTGTTGACTGGTCTTGCATGGGGAAAGAGAGGAAGATGTCCTTTAGATCTGTCCTGAGGAGTGAAGGGGAAGGTTTCTAGGAGAAAAGGAAATGGTGTACAATGGCTGGGGGTCGGGGGAAGACATGGAGAACATGGCCAGTTGAATCTCAGTTCCCAGAGGCTCAGGACATTCCCTGAGACAGACAGCACTCCACCCCCAACTTCCTCGGGAAGGTTTGCTCTCATGCCTGAAACAGATGGTCAGATCCAGCATTTATCCATCCACTGGGTCATCAGGGGTGAGCAGACTCCTTGGGGAAGGGCAAGGGAGGCCTGGCCTGAAGAAATTGGCTTTGGTAGCATGCAAGGAGGCCTGCTGCATAAGTAGACTCCTCCGTGCCATGGGAGGCTCTGTACATACTTAGTTGGAGGAAGCAGATGGCAGGCTGGGCAGAGGTGGTGCCCTCTGCCTACCTCCCAGCCTGCTCTGCCTAGTCCATCCCGGCAGCGCCACGCAGGTCAGGCAGCTCTCCGGCTCGAACGGCAAACCTCAGTGGCTCCTTGCTGTCTTTGGAACTGAGCTGAAGTCAGAACTCCTTTAGACTGACCTGACCTATCTTCTCAATCTGCCAGCTCAGCTCACTTCCCTGAATCTGATTCAATGCAAGCAGACAAGTCTCACCGACTCAGAGCTCCAACAGAAGCAGAATCCCTAACTTCTAGAGACAGACAAGCCTCAGAGGTCATCAAATGCAGCCCAGCTTGCTATAGACAAAAGCATCAATACTGAGTAGGGTAAGAGATCTGCTTATGGCCAGTGTCTGAATTAAGTAAGGAACATACTCCCGCATTTGTTAGTCTGTCCACTCACTCATTTGATGTGTATTAAGAGCCTGTCTGCTGCCAGACACTGTCCTGGCCTGCATGAGAACAGGGACTCAAGAGAGGCAGGCTTTTGCATACTTCCCCTCCCTATGACCTCACTCCACATCAACACCCCGGCACCCTGGAATTTCCATTATAAAATGGTGATTCCAGCTTCAGGCCCCCTTCTGCACACAAGGCCCTCAAGAGCAGGGGTTGAAATAGCCTTGATCACTGCTATTCTGAGCTCCAGGTTCCCAGAGCCAGGCACACAGTAGGTACACTACAAAGACCTTCCAAAAACAAGTGAGGAATCATGAGGGACAGCAAGAGGCAGGAGAGCAGCAACCAGGCAGGCGTTCTGCTCTGACCAGACTCTGCAGCATCTTCAGGGTTGGCTGAAGCAGAGCGAGACCCTGCCCAGAGATACTGTCCAGCCTTTCACATAAAACCCAACATTTTCTGCTTCTGTTCACCGGTTCCACCCTGGATAGACAGCAGCTTCGCTGGGAGTCTGCTCAGGCTCACAGGATGTCTAAGGGGAGTCTCCTGCCTATAGTGTCCCGAGTCTAGGCTGCAGTCTTGCCTAGATTCTTCCCTGTAAAGCTAAGCAGGTCTTCAGGTAAAATATAACCTGGAAGAGCCCTGGGGTCTGGAGGCTGGCACCGCATCTACTGGGGTTTTCATCACAGCAATAAATCAGGGCCTTGTTTTACCCCAGAGTACACATTACTTTTCCTCTCTTGCCAAAGCAAACTTCTCTTTCATCCCTTCTGGAGAGGTTCATTTAATAGTGTGTGAAATGAAATGTCAACAAGAATTAGAACAAATGGCACTGTAATCCCCAGCAGATGACAGGCAGCCAGGGGCAAGCCCGCTCTAGCAGCCATGGGCCCTGGGGAGGTGACCCGGGGACCCCTAACACCTTGACTCCTGGAAGGCAACCTCTAGGCACCCTGCCTCCCCACCTGTGACTTGAATTAGCAAGGACAAATGTTCCCCAGGGTGAGGCCCTAGAGGCCTCATCACTCAGCCTATGAGGGGTGATGTGGATGGAAAGCCCTCCACACCAGAGCCTCAGCCTGCTGACGGTAGTTATCAGATCACTTTGTAGGGGCTGCTGTGGCTCTGCTCTGGAGATTTGGGGTGTAAGAAAAATGCCTTGGCCCTTTGGCCACCTGGACCCAAGCCAGCAGAGCTGCATCCACATAATTGGATAATGGAAAGTGATTTTTTCAGGACCTTTCCATGCTTAATCTGCAATAAGAATTTGGTATGCATTTTTCCCTTTGAATCTGTGCCTACATTGAAACACAGATTTTTTTTTTTTTTTTTTTTTACTGTTAGTCATGTACTAGGCACTCTTCTAAGCACTGTATAGAGCTAGCAGATGCATTCTGTCCCAGAAAGGCCTGGGTCTGAATGCAGTAGAGATGAGAAAAAACTATGAAGTGAGTAAGTGAGAGTACACCTAGGGCTTGGGGAGGCAGGTTAGCTGCAGAGAGCCTACCCAGAATCCTCAAGGTCCTGAGTTCAATCCCAGTACTTGCCTAGTATGGCTGACACCTAGTACTATAAGAAATAAAATAAAATATACAAAAGAAAGAAAAGAGAAAAGCCCATCCAGTAGAGTCGAATGGTATGGCTAGCAGTGGGGACCACACCACACACCCTCATGGAACAGACCTGATACAGTGCCCATGTCCATCCTGAGTCCATACCACTGGGAACATGGAATTTTTTTTTTAATAGCTGCCTGGGTGCTTTCTCTAAAACCATAGACAGCCAATGGAGACAGGAGCCTAATGCTATAAGCTCCAGGTCCTTTGACATAGGTGACAACTTTGAACCATGTGACAGATTCTTAGAGGTGCCTATGGGATTGATCCCCTCCATCCAGTAGGATGACCAGCTCACCAAACCACCATGCCCACCATCTTTATTCCCACCATTTTCAATCCTGATGCCTGGAACCACCCACACTGGTCTTTGCTCTCTTCTTAGGGAAGCCCAAACTAAGATGTAAGGTGATGCATGTGAAGTTGAAAAGAGGAGGGAAGGATCTATCTTAAATCAGGAACGAATGGACTTCCAGTCATTTTCTACATGGGAAATGAGGTGCTGGCTCTGATCAAATGGCTTAGTCAGAGACTGGTAGGAAAAAGAAGAAGTTAGACTTCCCTGCCCTCTGTCTGGAACCATGGTGGCAAAAGTTCTCAGTCACTGGCCTTGCGTCTGACTGAAGAATTGGTGCCAGAACGCATGAGCATATGGGCAGGGGAGCAGAGGCAGCGGAGGTGTGGACTGGCGTATTTGGTCAGGACAGGGGCATTTCAGGATGGTGAAAGGGAGAAAAGCCCCTAGATGAGCCTTAGTGTGAGCTCAGAGGGAGCCAGGGGATCCTGGCAAGCAAAACAAGCTACAGAATAGAGGGCCCTCGGTCTCTATGTTTCCACCTCGCTCTGTCCACTGTGAGCCTGAAGTGCACACCCTACACAGCCTGAACTGGCCACAGCTTTGACAGCAACACAGAGCTGGTGCCCTCTCTCCTACCCATCAGAGTGGAGGTCATTTAGGCAATGGCTTGTGGAATGTTCTCATTTTACAGGAAAGGTATTTAGGCCCATAGTGGGCAAGCAAGGAGCCAAGCTGAGACTAGAACTTGAGTCTCCTAGTGTTTCTGGAAGAGGGGGAGGTAGGGGGTGGCATTTCTGTTTCTCCCTGGAGAGCATTTATAGTGTGTGTGGCATGTTGCCTGCTTATGCTGTCTGGACAAAGCTTGGAAGGAGAACTCTGCGGAAAGCAAGGGGATCCCAGATGTCTTCGCTGCACTTAGTTGACAAAGCCTCTTCCTGAATGCTTCTCTATCTCTCGAAGCTAACAGGCAGGCATCATTCAGCCCACTTAACAGTGGAGCAGACTGCAGCTCAAGAATGATGTGGCTAGCACCCAAATCCAGAAGCAAGGTGCGCGCTCTTTGCAATCATGCCACGCTCCATGCAGTCGGGCCTCACAGTGCTCACCTTTCTTTAGCTGCCACAAAGCCTCTACTTGGGCGAGTTTCATAAAGGACTCAATCTGTCAGGAAAACAGAGAGACAGCACCTCATCCATCTTCCAGACAACTATTTATTAGACTTATTATTATGTAAATACAAAAGAGGAGGGGGAGCTACATTTAAAAATCCAAGCAGGGGCCATGGTAAGGAGATCACAGGGGAGGAGGGAGGAGGCTGGAAGCCTGGGACACTCTTGACAGTCCACCCGATGGTGGAAGAGCAAGACTGGGAGCCTCTAGAGAAGTGCATTCAGTAGCCAGGGATGCATGATGCTCAGCTTACAGACCTGCTCTGCTGTTGCTATTCCATTCTGAGTTATCAAAAGGGTGAAGCATAAGCAAACAGCCAAACAGTCCCCTTGGTTGCTAGCATGGGAAAACAGTTTAGTAGTCTCAGAAGAGACCTTTTCCAGGGGCCCAGACAATCTTCAATGGAGCACCATGGGCTGTGGGAAGACAATGTCAGCTGACTCTGTCCTGGGCCTGGACTGAGTCTCAGCAACCCCTTCTAGGCTTAGGCTTCTGACCAGCTTGTGGGTGTGTGTACTCGGCTGTCCATGAGTAGGTCCTGCTGACAGAGGATCAGCTCACAGTGTCCCATAGCCCATTGTGATTATAGGAAGCTGGGGTAGACTGGCAGTGCAGTTAGCAGCCAGCTGCCGGCCAACATCGGTAGGTCTGGCTGTTTCCCCTCTACATTCTAGATTCTGCTACTCAACATTGTGGACCTGGATTGGGTCCCAGGGCTGGAACAGTGCAGTCGTGCAGAAGTTCTCCATTGGCATTAGCAGAAAGAAGGAAGCTAGTTGGGGTACTAAGTTCAGACTCACAACGGCCCAGAGACCCACTCTGTGCACCCCTATGTGAGAGCAGACGTCAATGAAAGCTCAGATAGGAGCTGGCTAGGTGCTCGGGCTACCCAGAGCAGCCATTTATAAGGTATTGACAGATTTAGGTGTTTGCCAGGCCTCTCAAATGTGTCCAATCCCACTTCACAGAGCTGTGAGAGTCACCAGACGCTGTCAAGAAAAACCTAGGACAAGGTCCTGGGCCATGGGCAGTTCAGGGAAACCATGCCACTGCCTCACACCAACACCATGGAAGTCTTCCCATGCCTTGTGCATCAGACCCACTTCAGCCTCTCCACGTTAAACAAGCAGTGTGAGGAGCCTGGTCCTTCCTTGATACCCAATGGACTGGGCTCTGGCCCAGGTTCTACCAACACTTGCTAGACTTGTGGCCTTGGGCTGAGAAAAGAGTGCACTACCCACTCACTGGTGCTCTTGGGATAAAATGTGTTTATATGCACACAGCCCCCAAGCCCAGCATTCGGTGAGACTTAATAACGTGGAGCTGTGATTGCCAGCTAACATGGAGTGTTGAAAGAAGAGCAGAATGTGGTCCAGACTATGGCAGACCCATATTTCTAGCGTAGTATACTCAGCGAGGAGGGATGCAGTTTCAATTGACCAATGTGTGTGTGGGGGGGGACAGAGGGGAGGGAGGGAGAGAGAGAGAGAGAGAGAGAGAGAGAGAGAGAGAGAGAGAGATGCTTTAGACAGACACTGAATGGAGAGGTGATTTACTTCTTAGCAAAGGCTGGGCCTAAAGTATTGCTTAGAGTGGTGGTGTTAAGTAAACATCATCAGCAAGATGTGGTCTGAGCCCCTTCAATGCATTTCTTTGCAAGAAGGCAGCCAGGTAGCTTGCTCAGCTCTTTGGGAAGACTGTTCAAGATCTCCAGGCCTCAGGGCCAGACAGACTTTCCTTAAGCCTCCAGATGCCCACCCTACCCCTCCACCCCACCATATACACAAGCTTCCAGACCCCCCTGGGTGGTACATGCCTGTTTCCTCTAACCTCATTGTATGGAGACAACACATCCTCCTTGCAATACTCCCCCAGAGACAGGCAGATTATTATTAAATAGCCAGCCACGATAACTCTGAAGGTTAGGTTTCTCATTCTGTTTGCAAAGAGCTTTGCTATATCCTGCCAGAGCTGTTTCCTGTCCTCACACACCACCTTACTATGGATCTCACTGGATCAGCAGGACAAGGAGACGGCTACTCCATCTTCATACACACTCATGCATTCCCTCAACCGATGAAATGATTATAATAAATATTCAAGAAAGACAGTGTGGGTCAGGACAGTGTGGGTCACAAGGACGGTGTGGGTCAGAAGGAAAGACAGTGTGGGTCAGGACAGTGTGGGTCACCAGGACAGTGAGGGTCAGAAGGAAAGACAGTGTGGGTCACAAGGACAGTGTAGGTCACAAGGAAAGACAGTGTGGGTCACAAGGAAAGACAGTGTGGGTTAGGACAGTGTGGGTCACCAGGACAGTGAGGGTCAGAAGGAAAGACAGTGTGGGTCACAAGGAAAGACAGTGTGGGTCACAAGGACAGACAGTGTGGGTCAGGAACTCAGCCAGACTAAACAAAACACAGTGAGAACATCAGCTCCATTCTCTGTCTCTCTGAGTTTCTAGGTGCATGGAATATCTTTCTGTATTTTCTTAATTAAGTCTTCAAGTATGCTTTAGTAAAATGAGTCTTGTAGGTAGCATGCAGTGGGGTTTTGCTTTCAATGTATATTAACCCACTCTATAACTTTTGATTGGAAAGTCTAATTCATTTGCATCCAAAGCATTTATGGTAAGGACTTCTCAGAAACTAAATACTTAAATACATACAACATTTGCACAACACTTCAAAGTTTATATTATGCTTTCTCAAACACTATCTCAATGAACTTTCACTTGGGTCCCCCGGCAATTATATTTTTGCTTTTCCTGTATTATGAATGAACAAATTCAGACTTACATTAAATGACTTCCCCTAAATCACACCGCCAGTACGCATGAGACTGGAGACTAATAGGCAGATTTCAGAGACATGCGAGACTGTGTATTTCTGAAGTGGAAGAGTTGCTAATCTGAAGAGCTAACATGAGTAGAACACTTGGCATGGGGACTTTTCTTCCCCTGTTTGAAGTCTCCAAGAACATCTCGAGGTGGGAGGGGCTTCAGATCTTCTTATAGTGCTAACAAATACCTTATCAGCTGTTTAAGAATTATCAAAAAGACATGAACTCTTGTATTGATATAACTATGTGATTGCTTTTTTGTTTACTTGTTTGTATTGTTTTATTTTGCTGTGTGACCTTTGATGGGTGTACAATGACAATGTTTATGCACAAGGGGAAATCACCAGGCAGCAAGATGTGAGGAGAGGTAGAGGTGACAGCTTGACCTCTAGGGACCAGTTCAGACACTATGTATGCCTCCCCTAGGTTCTTGATGGCTTCCAGGTGTGCCCTGGAGCACAAGATGACCAGGGCAAGCCCATCTGGCCATCTGATGCTTTGGACAACTTGTCTCACCAGCCCTCTGGACCAACAACCAGCTGTCTGTTGTCATGCGGAAGGCCTCAGCTGGGCTTCTTGTCTGCTAGGCCCCTACAGGAAGCTCTATTTCGAGGCACTGAGCTGGTGCTGGGCTTGGGGCTCCCCTGCCAGAGATGAGAGTTGTTCCCATCTGCAAATGGCTCTAGCTCCTGGAAAAGCAGCCACAGCCAAGTGCTTAGCAGCAAATAGATCACTCCCTGCTGAGCCTGTGACTCACAGGGCAGAGAGCCAGCCTCCAGGGAGGCAGCAGGCCTGCGGACTTGCCTGGAGGCGCTCAGGACTGTGGTCCACACTTAAGGGCAGAATTTATTTCCTCTCTTCTTCAGAGCTTTTGGGGTTCCTTCTGCTTTGATCTTCCCACCTTACTCCAGGACTAGAGAGCCTTTCTATGTCAGCTGTCCAGACTTCCTCTCTAGTGGCCCAAACAGACTCCCTGAAGGTGTGTGTCCCATTCCTCCCTTCCTAATCAGGAGCTCTAATGCTCCTCTCAGTAGATCTGGCCCAACCTTTAACCCTCTGCAGATGGTGCCTGGGCCAGGTTCCTGACAACCTGGTTGATAACTTCTGTCTGCAGCAGGAAGCACCTGACTGTGCAGCCCAGCAAGGTAGTGAGTGACACTTGGAAGTGTGAAGAAGGAAAGCAGGTCGGGGATAGATGAAGGGAGGACCTGGTGAGAAGGAAAAGCAAGAGCAGCAGGGAGAACAGAGCAGAGACACAACGAACTTGAGAAAAAGTCAGGAGGGGCTTCGTTATCACGGGGATCCTTTCTATGGAGCCAATGCCATGTTCCAACAAGGCTGGAAAGACAGAGCAAGCATCACTTGGTTTCTGCTTGGGTGTCTAGCATGGTAGGGAGGTAAAAACGTAACACACAGACCCTTGTCCCAAAGTGTCCAGTGGCTGATGTGGTTGCAGGGTTGGTGCACTGTACACTCACAGTCCACTGTGGTGTAAATAAGATACTTAGTGGAAATTGAAAATATAGTGCTGGTTCTCACTCACCACTCACAGCTGGATGAGTCTAAGTTTGTGCTGAGCCCCCTGCCCAACCTCAGTTTTCCTTCTGTGAAAATAGAGATACCATGGAATATTCTGCTGACCTCGTATGCTCACCAGGACGTTCCAAGTAGACACTAAGGGTGGAAATGCGCTGAAGAGTCTACAATGCAACAGCTGCTCGGGACTCAGGGAACAGCTACAGTGGTACTCAGCGGCAGTCACAGGGGAGAGGAGCCTGCAGGCAAGGACCTGAGGCTGTTCTGGGGAGGGACAAGGAAGAGGAGAGTGCAAGGAGGACAGATGCCCAAAACACCAGGCATGTGGGTGGGGATGAATACATTTGCCTGATCTATGGGACAATTAAAACTAAAGTCATCCTTTCTGTTCTTTTGCTTGCCCACTTTTCCCCTGCCTTGACATTTCTGGCTAATGTCTTCCACCCAGAAGTGGCTCCCCCCAACCCCATTTCAGTCTAGGGATTAATATCCCATGCTTTACATAGAGAACCGTCCTTCAGGAAGCTTGTGTGACTCTCAATGATAACCATTGCCAGATACCTTGTATACTTCTACTGTGATACCAAGTAAGAAATATGTTTTACATGATATATACTGCTCATTCATCTATCTATCTATCTATCTATCTATCTATCTATCTATCTATCTATCTATCAATCATCCACCCATCCATCCACCCATCCAGCCATCCATCCATCTAACCAACCATCCATGTATGTCTAGCTATCTAATGAAAACAATATTTTTATAAGAAATCACACTTTCCATTCTGGATTTGACACATCCTATGATATTTCTTTTCTGCTCTGAAAATTCTGGTCATGACCCACTAAGTTAATTTCATGACCCACTAATGGGCTGAAAAACCACTGTATGACAACACTGCCGCCACTCACCCTGCTGTCTCATGCCCTGCTCTGGACAGCTATATCTGTGGCCGTGTGGCAAACTCTGAGGACATGCACCTTACCAGGCTCTCCTCAATCCAACTCCGATTACTTTGGCCTCAGTAGGTACTTTAACAGTGTTCAATGGGTTCATTATTCAGTGGGGGTGGGGAGGGGTGATTGGCCACGGGGAAGGGCTCTTTCTTAGGTCCACTGAGGCCACAGAGAGGTGAGAGACATTTTTGGCAGAGTTCTAGGAAGTAGAAAGTAACTCTCCAGCCTCAGGGCAGGATGCCCTGTGATGGACGCTCTGTTGATCTGAAGCTGGGACAGCTTGCATTTAGTGATCATGTGCTGTGTGCAGGCTCTGGGCCTTTGCATACATCCCTTGTCTGCAGCTACAAGCTCAAGATCACAGCTGGTGAATGGCCCAGAGTGAACTGGAGTCAGATAGTCCTGAGCCTACACTATCTGTTTGTATGCATTCCCTTTACCACCCTGCCCCTATGTCAGCTCTCACTGCCCTCTCCTTACATAGGAATATGAATTTACTTAGAATTGGGAACTTTCATCATCAGGTGGAGACACAAATGGACAGGGGTTGGATGGGTTAGCACCTGTGTGGAACACCTCAAATGTGGGGTGCCTACAGGGACCTAGACACAGAACATTTATTCATTCACCAAACATTTACTGAGCAGCAGCTATGAGCCAGGAACTGGCCATGGTGCTGAAGACAGAATGGTGCGCAAAACAAAGTTGTCTGAGATTCCCACCCCCAAAAAAGAAAGGGGGGGGGGAAGACGACGACGTACAGATCAGGAAGCAGTGCACACGAAGAAAACCAACAACAGGACTTGGACTGGGCAACTACAGAAGGGCTGAAAGGATGGTCCATCTGAGTGGGAGCTATGTCCTGAGTGGGAGCTAGGTATCTGAGTGGGAGCCCCTGTCTGAATGGACAGCAGGAAGAGTTCCAAGGGCCACCAAGGTCACAGTGTGGGAGAGCAAAAGAAACACAGTAAGAAGACTGAAGGAAATGCTGCTAAAGAGCAAAGTCTCTCCAGAGTCACCGTATGGGGCTGGGGCCAGGAACAAAATAAAAGCCAGGAGGCAGGGGCGTCCCGGAGGAAATCTCTGACAAATCACCCTGCAGCAGGGGCTGCAGTCAGCACACCACACCTGCATCTTAGCCTAGGGACAGGACACAGCCACCTTGGAAAGGGTCTGAGTTCTGCTTCCCAGTACTAGAATCTCTCAGCCTGGACTCAGCAGCTCCTTGGAGGTATCATGGCAGTAGGGGTAAGTCGCCTTCACAAGGATCTTCTCCCTTCCATCCCCACCCTGAGAAGACAGTGCTAACAGGGAGACCTCTTCCACACAGGTGGATCCTCTGTAGCCTTACCCCTGTGTAGGATCTGAGAAGGTAGAAAGGATCCTTAAGGCTGAAGCCAGGGGCCCTGAGCCCGGACAGCCCTGACAGCAGTCCATCTTATGCAGTTCAGGTGTCCTCCTCTCCTACCAGAGTTGGCAATGAGGGGAAGATGCTACAGGACAAGGAGGGTGTGCCCTGCTGACTTCTCCCTTTTCACACGAAAGGGCTGCTCCTTCACAGAGGGGTGTATAATCCCAAGTAGGAGAAACCCAGAAACTTCTACCTTCTCTTGACACAAGGGACCAGCACTTCCTAGCTGCCCACGCTGGACTTTGAAAGCCAGAGAGATGGAGTGGGTGTGGGGACTTTTGTTTCCTTCTTTGGATTGTCATTTGGCAGGAGACCCTCTGCACAAGCTGTTTCCAGTCAGATGAGAGAACACAACAGTGATATCGACCGCATCCTATCAAACATTTACTATAACATAAGCTCGTCGGTGTTCTAAGTGTCTTCAATGAACACATTCACTACATCTTTGCAAAAGCTGAGGAGATGCCAATATCCCTCCTGTACTGATGAGGCTCAGAGGGGTTAAAAGAGCCATTCAAGTTCATCAAGACGGCTCAGGAGTAAATGTACTCACAGCACAAGCCTGAAAACCGAGTTTGATCCGAGGGTCTCACAGTGGAAGGAGAGAGCTGACTTCTTAAAGCTGTCCTCTGATCTTCGCACATGGGCTGTGGCACATGCATGCCTCCCACAATAACAACAGATTCAACTTAAAATAAAAGTAAATTACTCAACATTACAAATTTATGCTAGAATTTTAAAATTTTGGTTTCAGACAAGGCTGCATCAAGAACTACCTACTATATTCTTCAGGGAGAGGCAAGGTTCCCCTGTGATCTGAGCTGTCTGCCTACTCAGGTCCGTTAAGGAACAAACAGACAAACAAGCAATGGCTGCCGGAGAGTGGAAGAGGTTGATTGGAAGGAGTTACTGTGACTGCGGGTTAAGGCGAGAATCAGGGCCTGAAGGAAGCCTCTGGGGTTTTCATTCACGTCATCTGCAGGGAGAGAAATGGAAAGCTGGTTCCTTCCTAATGCCCAGGACAGAAGGGAAAAGATGCGCTCCCAGGCCACTAGGTCAGCAGGGAAACGGGAAGTGGCCTCGCAGATACTCCTTGTTTCCAGGCAAAGGCCTTGCTACCTGTGAAACTGAGGCCCTGTCTCAAAGGCACGTGCCTGGAAGAAAGCCTCCAGGCTAAGGACAGAGAAGGAGGCTAAGTATTCACACGGAAAAGGTACCATGCCTCGATGTGAATACAGGGACCAGGATCTCTATTCGTTCTTGGGAGAGGAGGTGAGTTTCAGAGCTGGGCAGTAGTAGCTCATGGCAGTTGTGCAAGTTAGAGAAGGAGAAGCTGTGGTGAGGGAATCCTGCGGCCTTCCAGATCCTGTCTCCACCCTCCTTTTCTGCCATCTGTATAGAGGCCCATCTCACATATAGACACCTTTGACCTCCAAAGAGCCACCATGGGTTAGCAAACCAAGGAGACAGCAGTATTCCCTCAGCTCCCAACCCAGTGGGTCACCATGGATTTCTGTGTCTCTCTCCCAGAGATGGCAGCTCCCTCAGCTCCCTATTTAAGGCTCTAGTACCTGGAGATCTTGGAATCTCACCTTTGCAATAGTCCCTCTTATGGACTAACTGTCAGCATCCAGCTTTTGTGAGTCATCCGCGCTCCTGTGAGACCTGAACTGGTACTCGGGAGAAGAAAAAGGGAGGTGCTTGTGGTCCTGCCTCAGGTAGAACTGGGGAACAGGCAATAGGTTATATTTAGTGTCATTTAAAGTTGTGGTTACTGAACTTGACACACAGACAGCTTGGGCTGCCTATAAGTGTCCAGAAAAGTCACGAGACTGGCCCAGAGTTCCTCCAGGGAAGCAAACTTGGCTTGTGGACAGTGGGAGATGAAAGTGAAGTTGCTCTCTGATGCCCTGGGTTGTGATGCTTGTTCAGTTCTCTTGGGTGCCTGTGTGGGTCAAACTCACGAATCTGCTCCAGGCTAGAGTTCTGGGCTGGTTATTCCACAAGTGAGGTCGATTTTTGTTGTCGAGGTCTACTGCAAATGGACCCTAGGTCCTGAAGAAGCCTTCATTGAGAACGCTGCCTCTCGTTTGTCATTTGGAGGAAATTCCTTTAGTGTCTCTAGGGAGTATATTGGTTCATATAGAAATGCGATAAGGCTATCAGGCAGAATTTACTGGAGGCTTTAAATTTTTAGTATGTACCAGATACAGTTCACATAGCGACTGTGTGGTAACTAACTCATCACCACCCAATGGAAGGGATGTTACATTATGTCTAATATGCAGATGAGGAGATTGTGGTGTAAAGCCACCTTGCTAGGAAGTGTCTCACAGAATTGACCCAGAGAACCAAACTTATAGAACAGACCACTGATCCTGCATGAGTGAAGCGGGGCGGGGGGAGAGAAAGGAGGCGGCAGCAGCTGGGAGCACCTAGGAAAGAGGCAGCCTTGAATCAAGACGCCCCCACCCTTACTTCTTCTCCCTCACCCTCAAGTGTCTGGAGCCCCAGGGAGACCACTGCATGTGAAATGACTCTGCCTGAGTGCAGACGTCACCGGCGCTCCTTCAGGCGCCTCCCCAGTTCCGGAACCTGAGGGGGTAGGAGCCCACAGCAGCCGCTGATGCTGATTAATTTCCACTGACAAGAGGTTGCCTCTTCGGCAAGCACGATATTAAATAGCTCCTTTTGATCATAATTAAGTTTCTCTCAGGCTGATGCTATAAATAGCCATGCCCTATTGATTGGAGGGTCTGGGCTGTGAGCTCAGCACCCTCTGGGAGCTTTTCCAGCCTGGCCTGAGCTCACGAGTCCCACTTTTCTCTTCCTGGCACGCAGCATGCCTGGTTTCAAGAGCAGCTCCAGCCCAGTACCCAGCTTGAGGTCAGCCCATTCCTCCCAACTAACCCATTCGAGGGTCACTCTCCCCCTTTCTCTGCAAGCATTCCTGCCTCTCTCTACTGTGCTCACCTTGCTGTAGGGAAACTGAGGCCCAGATAGGTAAGACTCATGCTTACAAGTCTCTGGAGAGGAAACTGATTCGCGACTAGGGTTGTCTTTGCCTCTTCCTTGCCCTTAACAGAAGTATGACCTGTATCGCTCAGCTGTACCCCATGCTCTGATGGGACAGAGCAGGAGGGGTCTGGGGTCCTTAGGACCTGCGCTCACCATAAAGCCCAGGAAGAAACATCTGTAGGAAAGCACACTGTACTGGCTAATTTTGTGTCAACTTGACACAGGCTGGAGTTACCACAGAGAAAGGAGCTTTAGTTGGGGAAATGCCTCCATGAGATCCAGCTGTAAGGCATTTTCTCAATTAGTGATCAAGTGGGGAGGGCCCCTTGTGGGTGGTGCCATCTCTGGGCTGGTAGTCTTGGTTCTATAAGAGAGCAGGCTGAGCAAGCCAGTGGAAGCAAGCCAGTAAAGAACATCCCTCCATGGCCTCTGCATCAGCTCCTGCTTTCTGACCTGCTTGAGTTCCAGTCCTGACTTCCTTTGGTGATGAACAGCAATGTGGAAATGTAAGCTGAATAAACCCTTTCCTCCCTAACTTGCTTCTTGGTCATGATGTTTGTGCAGGAATAGAAACCCTGACGAAGACAGCACACTGACTGTGATTCCTCCATATAGCAAGTTTCACATGCATTTTTAAGTCGCCCTGTGGCACATCCTCCTTCTCCTCTCCTAGACACTTTGCAGTCGCTCTCCAGAGCACCACGGTTCATTCCTCAAGATTGCTTCCCAGTTCCATGTAGTGACATCCCTACTAATAACCGCCAAACACACACGAGGTGCTGCTTAGCCAGCGCTGTGATTTTCCGGTTCTTGGCTCTGTTTTGCTCCTTCCGTCCTGGGGATTGTGGTGGAAGTGGTGCTGTGGCAGACACGTGGGATCTGCTCTGGAGCTGGCAGCCTTCACAGGATCCCACCTCTGCCATCCCTGGGTAGTGTAAAGGCAGGTACTGGCTCTCCCCGCTGGATGACAAACCAAGGCCAAATCTGTTCCTTTTTCTGCTTTGATGAATAAAACTGGAAAATGCCCGTGCTTGTTCCTTCTTCTGGAGTCTGTGGCTGATTTTGCACCTCTATGACAAAGCCCAAGTAGTTGAATAGATTACTTAACCCACAGAGCCTAAAAGTATTTATAGTCTGGCTGCTTACCCTATGAGTTTGCAGGCCCCTCTTAGGACATGATGGAGTAGGGGAAAAAGAGGACTCTCCTAGTTGAGCTCAGACTTGGGAAGCTCCTAGCAAAGAAGACCTCTAAATCCCCACTGTCCTGCAAATCACAGTGAGGGGTGCTTTCCCAGGAGACACAATTAAGAACCCTTGAGCTTCTATGGGCTCTGGCCATTGACTTGGCAACCTAGAAAAATATTGTCTCCAAACCAGCAGCTTATACATAGACATAGACATGCACGTACATATATCCATACACAACTGGCTGTGCGTGCACATGTGAGTGCGTGCATGTGTGTGTGTGTGTGTGTGTGTGTGTGTGTGTGTGTGTGTGTGTGGAATGGAATGAGATGAGGAAGCCTTTGACAGAGCAAGGGTCCTAATTTAGGGTACAAAGAGCAATTGTCCTGACCAGCTGTGCCCACCCTTACCACCTCTGTGGTTAATCTGCTCAGGAAACTTCCCTGATCCTCTGTGGAGTACTGTGAAGTCCACATCAGATACTGCCCCTGTCCCATTTGTGGCTCTCAGAAACAGAGCCATTCCCCTAGCAAGAGGAAAAGTTGGTCGTCAACAGACAAGCATGGAGGAGGCCGGGAGTTTCCCTTGGCTCTTTGATATATGAACAGAACAGAAGAGCTGTCAGGGAACTGGGGGGCAGGAAGCGGCTGGAGCCAGAGGGAGGAAATGGAGACATTAAGCAGAATCGAAGCGGATGAAATGAAAGCACATTGCTTTTAGCCTTCATTCTCCTTGTCTCCCCAAAGCACTCCTCCCACTCCTGACTTGGGATGCCTAGCTTTGTCTCTTCAGGGGTGTCTCTGTTGCCCCTTATCGATCCCCTCTCTGCAGCTGGCAAGACCCCGAACCTGGCATCCATCCTGCCTGACAACAGTGCCCAACAGTCCCTCTGTTTCAGCTCTGGAGTCCTCAACACCCACGCAGTGGGTGATCTCTTTTCCCTCTGTATGAAGCTCATCTGTTTTTTGGGGTGGTGGTAGCAAAACAAAATCTCCCAGTTAGTTTTCACACAGAGGCTGCCGGAGGCCATATGCTGTGTTCTCCAGCTCTGCCATTACGCATCTTACTTGTAATTGCTTTAGAATGACACTCATCATGTTCTATTTTATCACTCAATGACAGATGCATACAGGAGAAGGGAAACACACACACACACACACACACACACACACACACACACACACACAGAGCAAGCCAGACTGCAGAGCAGTTAGTCAGAGTAATTGTTCTGAAATTCCACAAGCTGGACTCGGCCCACTGGCTTCTATAGTGTTCCAGCTGTGGTCAAAAAGTCTGCATTCAAGCGGGCAGCAAGGCCCATGCTTCCAGAAGCACTTGCCCATGTGTATCGGCCCCCCTCTGAACTCTACATAAAATCCTTAGCATTCTTTTTGCTGAGAGATTAATCAAAGATGGAGATTCCTGTCCAAGGATGACTAGTGACTACAAACAGCAAAGGAGACAGTAGCTTTTCCCCATTGTTTAAATGCACCACACTGGGCATCCGAAGGCCAAAGCTCCCCTTCCCTTAACTGGGGTCTGGTTGCTTGCATCACCCTAGGCAATTCACCCATCATCACTTCCCACTCTCAAACAGGCAGGGCCCCCTCTCAGGATTCCCAGGAGTAGAAAGCTCCCAAAGACTCATGTGATAAGTTAAAAACATGGACTGGGCTCACTGGCTCCTGCTTCCAAAAGCCAGCAGAGACAGGATGTGGTATTCTCTTCCTGCCTGCTTCTGGAAGGGGAATGCATCTCGAGGGAGTAGTAATTGTACCAGCAGATACATCTTGTATCCAGGCTGTCCATCCTGGGTGCTGAGAGACACATAGTAGGTACACAGAATGATGGGAGACTGCCTTCCTCAGTGGCCCACGGTATAAGAAGCTTCACAAATGGCCTCAAAGCCCCAGTAGCTTCTCCATTTCCTGCTTTAAGTACTCCATGACCAAAGACACATTGTGTTTGTCTGAGTCGGCCCTTTGGAAGACCCCAGAGAAGCCCCCCAGGGGCCTGCTGGCCACTTAGGGCTTGAGATGTCAGGACAGGGACTATATTCTAGAGTCAAATATCCTTTCTCATTAAGAGAGCTGATTACCAGTCTCAGAATGGCGGATAAAGCCCCATTGAGCAGCCCTGCAGGTACCTCCTAGTCCTTGGCCAAGCCCCAGACACAGAGTCCATTCTGGGGTGGAGGTACTATATGAGCCAAAGACCATGTAAGACAAATTGCCCCTGCCTCTCTCCCCATAAGATAAGCCAAGGGTGTCCAGGAGCATGGCTATGAGACCCTCTTCAAGCCCAGAAAGTGGCTAAGGACAGATCACTTGGGCCACCCTTAGGAAGTCTGGGCCAGTGGTGAAGTGGAGAACATGGGGACCCAGGCTGTGAGGGAAGAGGCCTGGTGAGCCATAGGCTTTGCTTTGACTTTAGAGGCACGTTCTCCCCACCCCCTCTCCTATTAAGATGGGAATGAGTGTGAGTCTCCAGGGATGGAGAGAGAACAGAACAGACTGTTTCCAGAGCACTCTCCACAGTGCTCATCTTTCTATTTCTTAATTAGAAGCCCAAGGGAGCCTGGGGCCTTGGCAGTGAGTGAGGTTAGCAAGTGATGGGGGAATCCCATCTAAACGCCAGTTTACCCCTCCAGGGAGGCCCCCTCGTTCCTAGAGCAGTGTCTTACCCCTTCTCCTCTGTCAACCAGAACAGGAGGGAGGGGGTCTGAACAAGGGGCAGCCTTGGCTACATTTGGCAGCCTTTGCCTTGCAAAGGGGTTGGGCATTACAGTTTGGGGGTGAAGATCTTTCTGTTCCAGGACCCGGGCTGGAGTTTCGCCTCCTTTGCTCTCTCCTGGTCAGCCACTGGAGGCCAGGATTCTGTCTGTCTGTCTACCTGTGCTTATCAGGAATGCCTTGTGTGTCTTCAGCCATCCCTCAGAAGGCAAGCATTGGCACCAGCAAGGCCATGGTGCTCCGAGCAACCCTGTCACCCTCATTAGACACGGCTGGCACAATGCTTCCTGGTCTTTGTTGAGTAGGTCCACTTTCCTGACCAATCCATCCCTGATAAGTGTTTCCTCACTCCTACAGCTATACTCAAGGGAAGGTCCGAGACTAGTCTGATGAGGATGCGCCTTTCATTGGTTCCCTGGTGTCTGAAGGCTAAAGCTGACCTCTGTTAGTGAAGGGCCGCAGGCTTCTCTGAGCCCCATCACATACCTGGCAGCTGCCAGCGTTTACGAGGCACCTTCCCTTTCTGCCTCCCTTCCTACTGTCTAAATGTCCTCTCGCCCTGTGCTGAGGATATGCATGTGGTATAGGAATAGTCTGGGAACCTGAACCTGTGGATGTGAGGAAAGGGTACTTATTTAAGGGAAGCACCTCAAGAGCATTGTCTAGGAAGTGGGTTGCTCTGGATCCCCGTGTGATTGAGGTGCTCCCTGACTATAATCCCCCACTTTCCTCACATGTATAACGCAACACAAGCCCATCTCACCAGGCTGGGTGAATGATACCCATGGAGTGGGTCTAGTCCCATATCTGCGCTCCTCATAGCTTCTGCCCTGTGATTCCTTGGCCCAAGTTGCTGGCATACCATCTGGCATTCCTGGGTGAGCCAAAAGTTATTTACCAGTGACAGCTCTGTTCATCTGGCCATCACCACCCGTGGACCCAAACCCCAGGGATGGCTGATCCTGAGCCCACACTGCTGCCAGTCTCCAGCTTAGGCACTTCATAAACATCATTATTTTAGTCCTCGTGACAATCTTCATTTTTCGGGATAAAAGAAAGAGGTTCCCGCGTTGACCTCTCCCTGATCACACAGTAAGTAAGTGTCAGAGCCATGGTGGTCCCCAGATATGTCTGTTGTCTTACCAATCTGCTCTTACCAGTGAGAAGCCTTCTGTGAGAAGCCAGGCTAGGGATCAAGCTAGAAACTTAAAGTATGGCTAGGCTACAGTCATATAAATAGCACCAAGCTAGTCCATGGCTCCTCACACTCTGGCCTGGGCCAGAGTGGATAATCCATTCTCTGAACAGTCACTGTGTTCCCAAATCCCAACCAAAGAAGCCACATCGTGCATCCACACTTAGGGATGGAAAGCCCTGCATTTATGTTGGCTTCTGGACCTCAGTAAAAACACTTGGCCTTTTGACCAGGCTAACACCCAGGCCCCTGATCATCCTGTCACTCCTCCCTGCTGTTTCCCTACTACGAAATTCACTCCATGTGGTTCATAGCAAGCCCTTGTCACAGGTGGCAGGTCACAAAAATGGCTGCCAACATTTCTCACCCTTCTCATACCCAATGTAACATGACAGACATCACAGCTACTTCTGTCCAAAGGTGCAATTGATTTCTCTGTCCTCTGAATGGGACTGGGCCACTAGATATTAGCAAAATCGAAGGAGCAGAGGCTGGAAGAGAATTCCCACATGGAGAGTTTGACCTTTTATGCAGTGATTGGGAACTCTGCAGTTGCCATCAATGGAGGGCTCTGCTCTGCTCACTCTGCTGGGTGGTAAGAGGCCAGTGCTAAGCCATCCGCCCAGATGCCTCAGGTGCTGCAGAGCTATGAGTAAGCCCATGCTAGACCATCCTTAGGGAACCACAGATGGCTTGAAGAAGAATAGAGCCAGCTAGACTGTGACAACTGCCCTGTCCACTTAACCCACAGAATCACGAGAAGTGATCAACGTTTAAAGTTTAAGATGATGCTACATTTTAAGGGCGATGTTCTGTGAAGTAAGAGCTAACTGATTCAGATGCTCACAAAGGAGCTGATGGAGGCGCTAGAAAATAAGTTGTGCTCTCCTTTAGAGCTGTGACCCACGGGAGAGCAGTCTGGTGTAGAGGTTACATGGTACAGTGGTAGAAAGCCCAAGATTAAGACCTTCAACAATGAGTCGTATGCTCTTGAATAAGTCACTTAAATTCTCTGTGCCCAAGTTTTCTCATCTGTAAGGCAGAGGTGATAACGCCTCTTGATGGAGATGCTACGTAAACGATAAATACAGAACACCTGTAGGGGCTGCCTGGTGTACTACAGGAAGCATTTCCTATTGCTACCCAGACACACAGCCCTGCTACTTTTCCTGCTATCAGGCAGAGGGTGCATGCTGGCCACCAGATCTCCAGCCCCAGTAGGGCTGATAAAGCAGAGAAGTGATGTTTTCATAGGAGACAGAGGCCTAAGATCATGCGAGATGGCTGAATTTAAAAAAAAAAAAAAAGGTTGTGAATTATTGCACCTGATAATTTTTTTCCTTCTGTTATGTCCAAATCCCTGACAAGAAGCAAATGAACAGAGGAAGGGTTATCTTGGTTCACACTTCAAGAGTGTATTCAAAGGACACAAAACATGGCCGGGAAGGCATGGCAGTGGCATGAACATGATACAGCTGGTCACATTACATCTGCAGTCAGGAAGCAGAGAGCAATAAATGCTGGTGTCCAGTTTTCTTTCTCCTTTAAACCAGCCTAGAACACCCACCTCCATAGGATAGACCCGTCCACATTTAGTGCAGTTTCAACTCAATCTAGAAACTACCGCATAGATATGCTTAAAAGTTTGTCCCTCTGGGGATGCTAGATCTTGTCACATTAGCAGTAACCATCACAATTATCTTCTAGGCAGCTTTCTGGGGGCTGAGATGAGCCCAGAAATGTGTCTTTGCTCACCTACTGTGGCACCAACACACACATACGGTTTCTTCTTTTTTGAAAGATTTACTGCTAACACATGGTGTTGATCTCAGCATAAGCTGGTTATCTTCCTAGAGAAACCACCTCAGTGTTCATAGGAAGTAATTCTCCACAAAGAAGAAACAGAGAGAGAATATGACCCTACCCTGGATATTCCTAATGCTACCCACAGCCAGTGTCTTTAAACTGCCTCTGGTTATAACTCTATTGCTGGTCAGGAGAGAAATGAACACTTACACACCAATAGAGATGCCTGGGCTGCTGGCCAGGGCCCAGCGGGGAGAGGAGAGGGGCCAAGACTCCTCCCGGGCCACAGGACTAGGCTCTGGGAGCTGCCTGCTTTGCACAGAGTGCTGAGCTGAAGCAGATTTCCACTACAGATGGCCCAGTTGGGACCCTAATAGCAGGTGGGTGAAGTGATCCCTCAGACAGCCAAAACACAGGATATTGAAGCAGCTCATGACTTGTGGGCCATAGCACACATGTTAGGGATAAGAGATGCAGGTATGGAAGAGACACAGGGCTCCTCAGCTTCCAAGGTGGCTTGGAGGGTTGGAAACAGAGCTCTTAACAATGCCCCTCCACACACACACACCTCAAGAGGCTTGGATGGCCCCAGGGTAACAGGTAAGGCGTATAACCACACTGGAAAACACAGTTCTATAAGAAAATGACATTAAAGCTGAGTTAGGAAAGTGACACAAATTTGCTGGGGGCGGGGTTCTCCTGTGCTGGATTTGTTTGCTTGGTTTTGTTTGTTTGTTTTTGTTTTTAAGCAGAATTAAAGTGGTATTTTCAAAATTCTTGATGTTACTAAGAAGATACCAGAATAGGATAGAAACAGAAGTGGCTAGGGCTCTTCCAAAACTAGGGAAAGAGGGAGCATCCTCCTCACCAAGGTGGGCCTCATTGGAACAAAGGACTCTCATGGTACCGGAGTGCTGGGGGCCGGCTGCTTTCTTGCTTTGCATTCCATCTCCTTCCACAGACAAGTTTATGTGTTTTTCTGGGTCATCTTGGTCATTTTCTGTGCCTGGTGACTGAACTCAATAGATATTCATCAAAGTTTGAGGTCAAAACACATGGCCAACATGTCTGAAATGTCTGTTGATTAAATTAAGGAACTGGGCAACAACATGCTGGAGTTCCAGCAGCAGCTGGAGGCTGTTGCCTCTGCCCATCCACCCCTAACACTTTTTTTTTTTTCATAAATAAGACTAAAAATTCAAGGAAAAGTCACCTGGCAGTTTTCTCTAGATTCTCCAGGTTCAGTGAAACTCTTTGAGAAAAGAAGGTAGGGAAGGGGGTCCAGTCATCTAAGAACCTTTTCATCTCCAGGAAATCTCTCCCTGTCCCTGTCCCTTCCCCTCTCCTTCCTTCCCCCCTGCCCCCTCCTGGATTCTAAAGAATACAGGAGTCATCCTGAAGATACAGCTCCGGAACAGGATAGGAAAGAGGGTCACCTCAAAACAAAAGGACTCCAGATGGCAAAAAGAAAACAATGTCCATTTTCGATGATAGCCCAGGTTACTGGAGAGCTTTCCTTGCCTCATCTGAGACCCTCACAGCAGGCAGGCCTTCTCATGTGCGCATACCTCGTGCACGCATACTCTCCTCTCTCTCTCTCTCTCTCTCTCTCTCTCTCTCTCTCTCTCTTTCTCTCTCTCACACACACACACTTTTCTTTTTTTCCTTTCTTTCTCTTTATCCTTTTCCTTTTGAGGTAAGATTTCTCTGTGTAGCTCTGGCTGTCCTAGAATTCACTCCGTAGACCAGGCTGGCCTTGAATTTAATAGACCCACCTGCCTCTGTCTGTCGAGTGCTAGGTTTAAAGGCATGCATCACCACACCTAGGAACATGCTTACACATCTCTATATGCCCTCCCCTAAGAGCACAGTATCCATTTCTCTCTCCCCTCCAGTTTTCACTCTCTGCCTGGATTTCCTCTTCAGCTCTACAAACCATCTTTCTGGCACAACTTAGGGACTCACACCAGTTCTATTTCTTTGTGATTTCTCACAAAGATCTGATGGTTCCTTGGCTTCATCCAGATAGAGTTGGCATCTGATGATCCCTTGGCCTCTCCAGATAGGGCTGGCAGCTCCCCCTTGACTCCATGCTCTGAACTGTACAACCCTTGTACCTGGGTTGTCTCACCGTCTAGTACCCAGCTTAAAGTTTTCCCACAGTGTGTTTATCAGGCCATTGCTGGTGCTTCTCACTCCACTTGGAGAGGAACACAGGGTCACAAGATAGGCTAGAAGAGCCAGTGGCCATCATTGAGCTCCTTATACATGCTGTCTGGAGGTGGGGGTCTATTTGTTGCTGGAGTCTAAAATCAGAGTCTCTCATATCAAGGGGCCAGAGCTGTTTGAAAGCATGACTGTTAAATTCAGGCCTTTGGATCCAGGAGAGAGAGAGAGAGAGAGAGAGAGAGAGAGAGAGAGAGAGAGAGAGAGAGAGAGAGAGAGAATCTCTTCACCATTTCTACATGGCTCCCCTTCACTGTAACCACCTTGCCCCCCCCTCTTATTTGTACCTCATCCTCTCCCTGCATTGGAAAGTCAACGGGAGGCTCACAGCCCCGAGGGAGCCCGCAAGCTTACCATTTCCTCATCCTCTGTGAACATTTAATGGTCTGTTTCATTCAAATAACTTAAAGTAAGGTAAGTCATGCTGCTTACACTATAGATGTGTAGGGTAGGATCCTATAGACTCTACTGTGTTCCTCTGGGGAGTTCATGCAATAAAATAAAGGAAGTGGAAAAAGGAAGGGCCATTTGCAGACAATCACGAAAACAGTTTAAGAAAAATAAGTTGGTGAGGAAGGTGGGGTATGGAAAAAGATGGAGGTGCCCAAGCAGTGAGTGGTGGGAGACAGTAGGGTGGGTCCAGTCACTCCCAGAAGCCAGACAGCCATATTGCACAGGTTCTTGCCTGTTCATCCCACAGGTCTAGCAAGGACCCTGGGTGGTGGTTCACCCTAGAAGCTGCCCTGCACCCTCTACGGAGACCAGGTCACACTGTTTATCCCAGGACAGACATCCGAGTCTCCAAGTGCTTTCTGCGATCACAATTATCCCTGCCTTACAGAGTTATTTTCTAAGTGAGCCTTCTGGTTCCTCAAAGCCCTTGTTCTTCAGATTAAATGGAGGAGAATGGGTTCTGTACATAGAGCTCTGGGATTACTGATTCCTCCCAGAATTCTGCCAACAAAGAAATGGACCATAGCAAACAGGGGCAGCTCCCCCTCTCCAGAGCCACGAAGGCAGACCTGATGCCCTCTGCTGGAGGGCTTCCAGCCCTGAAGAGAGACAGTGAACTAGTCCCCAGGGTTGATACCTGATGCCAAGCTCTCGTGGCCATACTGATCATCCCAGAGAACTGAATTCACAACTCCTTGCTTTTTCCAGCAGGGCTTCTGCCCTGGAGCTTCAGCACACATAGACCTTGACTGTAACCTATTCCTTCCCCCAAATTCCTGAAGGCTTCCTAGGAAGAGGATCTCCAAGTGAGGTCTTCAGGCTTCCCTGTGGACTCGCACTTCATTGGGGGATTTTGGACAAGGGTTCTTAACTTCTTTTTAGAGAAGAAGAGATAGAAGTGGCAGGGTTGCCAAGTGTCTGACCATTTAAAGGCCAGTTCTTCTGGTGTTGATAACTCAGGCTACTAGGCTAATGACCTGTTTTCCTTGGAAGCAGAAAGGGCTCCGGGCTTTAGTAGCTAGCTAGAAACTGAGAAGTCACCAAATACATCCCTCTCATCATTTAGAAGAAGATGCTAACAACAAGAGAGGAAAGATAGCCTCCCCAAGGTCACATAGTTCCCAAAGCTAGTTCTACAATCACCTCCCCTGGTTTCCAATCTGGTGGTCTTTCTACTGTTCCCTAGAGCCCCACCCCAGCTGTAGGACTTGGCCAACCCACCTAAGCCAGCTCAGGCATAAAAGTACTACACTCTGAGAGTGGACTCCACAGCCTCTCCTCCTCAGATGAGAAGCTGCCCTTACATGGAGATATTGGGAAGTCGGGCACGGTGTAGGGGTGGGGAGTGGGGTAGGCATGGAGTTTCCTAATCTCTCCCTAAGCTCTGCCCAAGCTCCGAGTGTGCCAGGTCAGCTGCAGGAGAATGTTTTATTAACTGACACAGTGCCCCTTGCTTGCTTGAAACATTCCTGCTGAAAGAGGTGAGGGGGCTGGAGTCTGGAGTCACTATGATGCTGAAGACATTTCTCAGGTGCCGAAATCTTGGACCAACTTCCAGGAGTTTTTGCAGGCAGAGAGAGAGGCCGAGAAAGAAGGGAATGCAGAAATAGCCTAGGATCATCACATACTGAATACTGTATACTGTCCTTTTCCATCTCTCCCATGCAAGAATGGCACCAAAGAGGCAGAACAGTCTCGTAGTCACACTCCTGGGAAAACCTAAATCTAAAACCATCCATACCTGGCACCAGGGTTCTTCAAGGAAGGACCAGCACTGCCGTGATAGGTCAGGGGTTACAACCCCCAGGTGACTTCTCCTCTCCCATCCCCATCTTTGTGGAAGTAAAAGTAGTCACAGTTCCACTACAAAGGGCCAGTTGCTAAGAGTGATGAAGGCAGGGACCGGAGGCAAAAGAACACAGCCCTCTTCCCTAGCAGGCCAGTGTCCCTCAACACTGAGTTGGGACAAGTTGTGATCCCTTTAGGAGGCTGTGAGGGGCCAGCTAGAAGGATAAGAAGTGCCCTGAGTTCTCTGGAATTGTTAGGGATGCCACCAAAAAAGGCCACTTGGGACCAGAAATTCTTCAGGCAAGGAAATAGGCTTATTTTATTTTATTTTTTTGAGAAAGCTATTATAAAAGATATTTATGTACTATGTGTATTTCCTTGGGGAAGGGAGAGTTTGCAGTGTAATGGAATTCCCATCTCTGCCTGTGCTGTCTTTCCCCTTCCCATCAGCTGTGCTTTGCCTATGTAACCTCCCCTTCTACCTGTCGCCAGTGTCCATGTCTCCACAAGCACAGACAAGCTCAGCTCCCATATGCCTATGCCGGCTGGCTTGGTCTCCCTGCCCTCAGACATTTTCTTCCTTACATTCTGTGTTCATCCTTCTCTCCCATAACTTTCATACATGAACCCTGCAATATTAGTGAGTTAGGCCATTGCGTCTTTCTCTCCTTTGCACATGCCAGGAAGGATTTTTCATTTCTCAGGAAACACCCTCCAGTTTCCTTTGGACTGAAGTGGCTGATGGGTGACTAGACATGAGTGGTTGTTATATAGACTCTATGGGAAACCCAGTCTCTCCACAGACAAGTCTTGTGTAGTCGGTCCTCAAGACTTAACTACAAACCAGATGCAATAACAAAGCTCCCTCTTCTAAACAGCCTGTATTAAGCTTATGCCCTGGCCATTGTTGAGGCTAAGCATCATCAGCTACTGCTGGGAAGGATAATGGCAGAAGCCTCTCGCGGTCAGGGTGAACCTATTTCCACTCATTCCGTCTTCAGCACAGACGGCAAACACTCACTTCTCCACTGCTGAATTACACCCCTAAAGAGGCTCAATCACAGCTCTTAAGTCATCGCTGTGTCCTGGACACAGCCTCTCTCGGACTCCTAACAGACGGCTAGGGGTGCTGTCATGCAGGAAATTGGGAGCAGCTGCTGTCCCTCTGCCCTTCTGTCCTGTGGACCCCTAGGCTTCCCTACACATCAGGCTTCCTCTTCCTCTTCCTTCTCAACTTTACTTTCTTTTTGGCTTTTAAGTCAAAATTTCATTCTCATCTTATCTATTAGATTATCAGTTCCAAGAACTTTTCTCTTCTGTCTACAAATTCTTTCTCACTCTCTGGTATAGTGATTCTCAACCTTCCTAACACTCAACCCTTTAACACGGTTCCTCATGTGCTGACCCCCAACCATAAAATTATTTTTACTGCTATTTCATAATTGCAATTTTGTTACTGTTACAAACTGTAATGTAAATATCTGTTATGCTGTATATCTGATCTATGCCCCCCCCCAACAGAGAGGTAACGACCCACAGGTTGAGAACCACCGCCCTAGTATAATGCATGACATTCTCACTATACCTGTTAAATAAATGGCCAATTAATGCATCTCGTTTTTCCATCAGGGTCTTCAAGGTCTAGCTGAAACGCCACAGCCTCCGTGCAGCCCTCATTAACATACCACTTCCGATGTCCCCTTCTTCTTGTGCCTCACTCAGGTCTCTCCTTACTGAGGCCTGCAATACAGCTCTGTGAGCACAGACATCTTTTATCGGGGCAAGACTTGTTAGGAGGCCCAGTGAACTCAAATGGAATTAAAAGACCTCAGTGTGACTGTAGTGTGGGAGCTTGAGCACAGCGTCATGGCCTTCCCATGTGCAGGGTGGTTTGGAACACCCACCTCACGGGGTTGGAGCCTTATTTCCCGTCTCTCTCTTTGAAGCTCCTAATATGAACTTGGTTTGTGTCTTGTGTGATGTGAGGCATATTTATTGAATTATGAAAGCATCATTTCCCCTAGCTGCTTCCCCCAAACCCAAATGAGTGTTGGGGACCATGTCAGAGGATAGGTAGGTCCGGTGATTCAACGGGTGCAGCTAACATATTTCACCCCGGGGGGAAGAAGAAAGCAAGTGGGAGAAAAAATGTCTCAAGTTCTTGAAATATTGTCCCAGGGTCTGACACTGCAAAAGACTGTAGCCCTCCACCAGGCAGAGAGGCTCTTGGTCTGTCTGTGACTATTTCAATCTCATCTCCTATCCACGTGCCAACATAAGGGCATATTTATTTATTTTATATTGCAAAACCCATGAACAAAATTTTTCCCCTGATGGGTGCTGTTATTTACTTATCACTGTAGGACACTAAAAATAAAAGCTTGCTTTCTACAGAGGATCAACCTTCCCTTTTAGTTATAGCAGAAACACAGTATGGAAGTGAACTTCCATAGGCCAAGGAGACAGATAAGAGAGAAGCTTTAGTAAAGTTACTTGCAAATGGTACCAAATGGCTGTGCACTCAAGGAAGACAGAGGCCAAGAAGAATCCCTCAAAGAGCCTTCCTCGGCACCCTGCCTTCGAGAGTCTTCCGATCTTCTCACTTAGCCGAGTTCTCCTGGAGGAGCCCCAGAGCCGTTTTCCATTGAGAGGACACCTGGGGCTATCAGCAAACTTCACAGATCCAAAGTCAAGGTCATGGTCTTTCTCTTTTGAGCACCCACCAACCTGTTCCTTCCCTAGAATCTGCAGCTCCATGCTTCTCATTAGCCAATCTTATATTCCAAAGTTCCTTCAGACTCCTGGCTGTTTCCATTCAAGTCCTCTCTTGTCCTGTTGTTGCTATCTTGGGTCAGAACTTCTTCATCTCTTACTTGATCAGTCTGTGAATGACTGTCTTGAATCCAAAAGATCTTCCAACATTCATCCAGGAGCCAGCTGCCAAGCAAATCTACCTCCCGTTTGCACCTAGCACATCTTTAGTGGCTCCTGATGCCTACCAACTGAGCTCCATGCCTTCCTATTTTGGGTCCTCCGAGTCCCTGGCAAACCCTTTGTTCCTACTTATTATAAGCCATGTTCCTGTTCTTATATCCTAAACCCCAGTAAATAGTAGCCAACCTCCCCAGGCATCGTGCCCTTTCATGAGTTACTTGAATTTCCCATTCCCACTTATTAAAATCCTACCTGCCGTTGTTGGTCTGCCTAAAATGTCATTCACTTCTTCTGTGGGGCCAATCATTCATCAGCAAATATTAAATATTTATTCTTCAATACACACTTCTGATCTTTTCAGAACATGGCCCTTTCTTTACTGTGCATGCCTGTGGACACACATCCCCTGCTATATCATAAACTTCCCAGGTTAACCCTCTCCTCCCCTTCCTCCCCCTCTCTCATTCTCCCATTCCACTCATCCCACCTGTGAATGAACCATAGGCCTTGCACATACTAAGCAATAGGCAAGCACTGTACCTCCGAGCTACATACCCAGCCCTCTTATTTGTTTTTATATCTCCAACATTGCCTTATACTTTACATTGCAAACAGGATATTCAATAGTTACTGAATCAAATGAAACTTACGCTATCTACGGTTTTGATACTGGTTAGTTTAATTCTCCTAAGCTTCCCCCCCACACACACACACTGCTAAAGTACACTTTAGTAAAGGTAAAGTAATGATGCCTTTTAAGAGTCTATAAGCCTATAATTATGGTTAACTCTGCTTTTCATGTCATTGGAAAAATAACTTTGAGAAGGATCCCATATCTGAAGAAAAAAAAAAAAAACCATTATTTTCTATGAGCCTTTGACAGTATTGTATGATTTTTGAGCAGCTAGCTTTCTTTTCTTCTGTTTGACTGATCTATTGATATTTATGTTTATAATCTCTCCATAACTGGCTGGGAGACAGGGGTGGGAGACAATGTGCAGAGCTATGCCAGTGGGAGGAACCCAACGGAGAATGAAATATTTGCTCCATACAACATTAAAGGAAGGACTATGGACCATCCATAATGTCACAGATATTCAGAGTGTGTCAGCACATCCCAAGAAGTCCCTACAATGGCTGCTGAGAGGAAAGACTCTCAGCCCTTACGATGCTCACCCTGGTTCAAAGAAGATGATGAAGTGCTCCTGAGAGTGATGGGATTCTGGGATGGAGTGGGGGTCATCCTTCCACTTTGGCTGGCACTGCAAGGTACCTTGCTGGGCGACTGGGAGGCACTGGATGCAAATCAAAGAAAATGAGATTTGCAATTTTGCATTGATAGCCAGTTAATGTGGGAGGGAAAGGTCCCCTTTGCCATTTCTGAAGCAAACAAATATCGCATGTGGTGATTCAGCAGCTGCATTAGTTGGTAAAAATTGATGCACATTTCATGTGTCAGGGAGCTGAATCCCAGAGAATGGAGCCAGCCTCCCAGAGAATGGGTTCTTTATATAGTTCCATCCATTTATTGTTTGATTGGACTTTCTGTATATTAAATTCAAGCTGTTCTGCCACTCATGGGTATTTTGATGTGTTGCCTTGGTGGGAAATAATGAAGGTGATGGGATTTTAAGGCATCACGTTACAAAGGAGGCGTCTCCAGCCTCATCCATCTCTCCATCAACCAGCTTGTGTGTGAGGTGGCACTTATATTAAAACGATTTTTTCTGATTCAGTTTAATGACACTCATTCGAGTCCTGGCACCCAGAATATGATTACATGAGCTAATCTTCTTCCACCTAGTCATGGTCAGCCAAAGCTGGGCTCTCTTCCCTCCCAGTCCCACCTTCCCACATACCTATCATTTGTATCGGGTTGGCTGGTGTGTCCCGAGATAAGCAAGGTGGGCAAATAAGAAGCCAAACTCCGCATGAAGCCTGTCCTGGAGATGCTTCCAAGCACAGGAGTAACTTTTTCTCAAAACAAATCTTTCTTAGACGTTGGTCTGAGGTCAGTATTACACACTCTTTCCAAAGATTCTGAGGGCTGACTTCCTACTTCCCAGAAGAGAACTACTGACTTGAACATCACCAAAAGAAGAATCTCTACAAATGAGTGTTCCAGGGTCAGCTTCCCAGAAATGGCTAGTTGTACAAAGGCTCTTGTGCCCAAGGATGGTGGAGGGTTCTCCTGTTACAGTCTTTGGCTCAGAGCTCTAAGCCCTTGTGGAGTGTGGTCCAGAGCTTTGCACAGCCTAGGACAAGCACTCCTTCCTGGGTGAAAGAACTGAACCCATTCGAGCAGCAGCTGAGGGGGGCTCTTCCCTAGCTGGAGAGGGGCAGGGCCCTCTGTTTTCTTGTTTACAGTACTTCAAGACAGAATAATTGTGGTTCCTCGGGAAGAATCATGTTTGTGTTCACTAGTGTGTTTAAAGAGAGAGGCACAAACAAAGCTGAGCAGAGAGAGGTTGAGATTGATTTCCAGACGTTCAGGAAGGGAGCTGTGAAATGAAAACCAGGATGGAAATCCTTTTCCAAAAATTGCAGTGATCTGAACTGCCAGATCACAAAGCAAAGGCATCGTGAGGCTCCCTGTGTGAGGCACCTGAGCTGCTCAAAGTGCCACCCATGTGAGTTAACCTCTTTTTGCAGAAGCCTTGGGTCAACCCTACGTCGAAGCAGAAACCACAGTCTCAGAGTGGCCTGTGTCAGAGCCAGGTCTGGCCAATCATGATGGTGAGCACATGCCAGCTGTGCACATATCAGTAGCTATTGCCTGGGTAAGAAAAAGGAACACTCTATCCAGCTTTCCAGCCCTGCTGCCAGCCTATTCCTCTCTCAGATGCTGTGGCTACAACTTGGTTCTCTGGGCTTGCTGGTTCCCTGCTGATGTCTTTGCTGCTCTGGGTCTTAGAGCCAAGCCTCTTCTTGTCAAATGTTTCTCACAAGAGTGTAGAAGGTCTTCATGGCTAATCCCCTGCCATGAACTTTAGCTGGCTTAATGGGAAAAAGGCCAGTGAATACTTCCTGAGAGAGTTTCTTGTCTTTTCTTCTCTCTCTCTCTCTCTCTCTCTCTCTCTCTCTCTCTCTCTCTCTCTCTCTCTGTTTTCCACTTGTTAGTGCATACAAGTAGATATTCCCCAACACACATGTGTATAGAAGCCAAAGGTCAACTTCAGTTGTCTTTCCTCTCTCTCTTCACTTTTAACTTTTAAGCAGGGTTTCTCCCCTGAAGCACCTCAACCCAGCTATACTGACTGGCAAATTGGCAAATGAGTTGTAGGCTCATTCCAGTGCTGGAGCATAGTTGTGCCACTGTGCCTGGCTTTCAAGTAGGTGCTAGGGATTCCAACTCAAGTCCTCAGCAGGCACTGAGCTAGTGCCCCAGCCCTCTACCTCTAAAGAGCCAATGGTCTTTCAGTTCCCCAGTGTCTGTTGCTCTCATCCATGATGCCACCACCATCTCTTGCCTGCATTATTGCCACGTTATTTTATGTTAAGGGATCAAGAAGGGCCTCTCAGATACTGAACAGAGACCTAAGGGAATACAGATAGAATAGAGAAAAGCAGGAATAATACATGCTAAAAAAAATCATCAGGTAGGAGGGTCCTTAATATGGTATTCTTGGAATAGCAAGGAAATTCCTAATGGAATTTCTAGAAGCAAGGGGTGGCAGGAGAAATTTAATGGGAGAATCAACTCAAGCATGTTGCTTGTGACAACCATGCTACTGTGGCTCTGAATAGGAAGTCCCTGGGGAGTGTTAAGCCTCTGACCTGTTTCCAGGGGACCTGACTCTTAGAGAGTAAATACACTCAGCACTCCCTATGTGTCCTGACGTGTTCTATTCTTCTACATATCCTAATAGTGCATATTGATTCATCTATTTACTGAATTGTCCTTTCTATCAGAATGCAAAAATAGTAGTGCCTAGAACTTAGTATTTATGGACTATTGGAAGACAGCTGAATGAAGAGAGGCATGGTGGGCAGGAACTTATGGCTCTTTATGCCTCTCTGTGTCCCTGGAATGTCTCAAGATGACCATGTCAGGTAACCTGATACTATGCAAGAACTAACAACTAACATTCCTTGCAAGAAGTCCCATCTCTCCTAAGGCTGAAGCCCCAAGTGTCTGCCCTCCCTGTCTGCTCACTTCTTGAAAAACTTCTTGGAGAAGACGATGGAGGTTTACAGTGGGAAGATGACTGTTCATGTTCTGAGGAAGGGAAATGTTTGATTCATCTTGCAGATTCACATTCGACTGTTAGACAATTATAGTGCTTGTGTATTCTGAGAGTCAGCAATGCCCTCGGGTACACAGTAGGTATTCACAAACATTGAAGAGGTGGAGGATCCTTTGTTGAGATGTAAGTTTGCATCCTCTCTTGGGAATTCCAGCACCAGGGAACTATCAGTTAAGAAATGCTAACAAAGAAAAGACCTGCAGGACATTCATTCTCAGGAAGCAAAATATGAGCAGGGAGTCCACCCCACATAGATAACTTTGTCAGCCAGTATCTAGACTGAGGTATTGGTGATCCCTGTGAAAGTATAGAAGGAAGTCAATAGCAATGACTAGGTTTTTTTCCTTTTAAGATGAGATCTCATCTGTTAACAACACTGCTGGCCTATAACTAGCTATTTAGGCCATGCTACCCTCCAACTCGGACATCTGCCTGCCCCATGCCTCCCAAATACTAAGGTATATACTTCACCAGTAAGAGCAAACAACAGAGGTGGGTATATTTATAAGATATAATTTTTACTCAGCCAAGATTTTTCAATTGTTATACTCCCTAGTTAGTAACCTACATTTAACATTTAATGTCATCTATAAGATTGTAACAAATTATTTGGGAATATATTCCTTACTTGCCTGAACAACAACTCCCATTCATAACAAGATCACAAGCCAATCTATCTAGAGATCAAACTGCAAACATGTTTCTCTACAGAAGAAATAGTAACCACTACCAAGCATTTCTGAAAATGGCTTGACCATGGCAAATGAGAAGATCCAAACCTTGCAAATTTAACAGCTTCCTCTAATCAATGCTATCATTTGTTAACTGTAGAGTTAACAAAAACCACATCTCACACAAGCTTCATATCTGGCACAGGGGGAGTCTGATCAAGAACCCCAACCTTCCATGCTCTCTCTACTTCTTTCTGCCTCCTGGAACCTCAGACAGGCTCCCTTCAGGACGAGGGTTTAAAGGGAAATGCAAATCACCTGAAGACTGCTTCATGCTTGGAAGAAGTTTAAAAAAAAATCAATTCTGCTTTTGTTAAAGTGATTTTTGGACACTGTCAAAAATGCTCTCATCTTAGAGCACAAGGTGACAGACAGGCTGCTGATGACAATTACGTAAGTGAGCCACCATCCGTGTGGAGCAGAGGCTGCTCCATACTTTCCTCAGCCTTTTCTAAGCCTATCTCCCCTGAACCCTCCAGGTTAAGATGTCCAAGAGCTGTCCAGCCCATCCAGACCTGAAGCTGCTCCCAACCCACCACAGCCCTGTGGACACACACCCAGACGCTCCCAAATTCTTGCATCCCCATGTCCTCACCTGAGTTGCCCCCAAGGACTTGCTCAGTCAGTCCAGATCCACCATAATGCTAATCAAAGCTAAGCAAAATTAAGAAGGGAAATTTGCTTTGACAAAACTCACCTCCTAGAATACATTCCCAAACTAGTTATGTTGGTCTTATTTAATATTGGGAGTTCCACGTTATCCCTTTCCTCTGTTAACTGAGATAATTGGGGATTTGTTTTATTTATAGCATCAATTATGAACACGGAAATTAATCCTTGAATGGTGCATTTGGGAGCTCAACTGTCAAGGGAGCACAAGGGGAACCTGGGCACAGCTCAGGGGTCTTTCCTACTGGCACGGGAGCCTGCTGAGGAAAGACATCTTCAAGCCTGGGTGATAATTTGGGCTGTCAGTTGTTCTTGTGTGCTTAAAGTATTTTGAAATATTAAATAAATGGTGATAATTGGCTTCAGGAGATCCTTCCCTGGAGGACATCTACTAACACATGAGCAAGGTAGTGGGAAAGCAGGCAGAGATAGCAACCAGAGCCTGGCAGAGCAAACACCTTCACTTATGCTGGCTCTGAGCATTCTGGCTGACACTGCTCTGAGCAGGAGCTGAGGTGCTGTAGGTTAGAAATGGGAGCTCGGGAAGGAGTAGGACAGGGAGGGGCCGCAGACAGCTGGGATTGGCTGGAGGCAATTGGACCACTGCAGAGTTGGTCTGTCATAGTTCCTAGTCACATGGGATTCAAATTCAATATAGACTAGGAAAAAGATGAACTTCCTGCAATGGTGCAACAGGGCTAAAACCAGCCAGTGAATGTGGTTTGAACAGAAATCAGCCAGGAGAAAGGGAAAGCTTTCCGGGTTGAGCCAGACAGTCCCCTAGTAAGGGCAAGAACATAAGTGAGGTCCTTAGAGCATCTCAGTGGACAGATCAGTCACCAAGTCTCTGCTCTCCTGGAACACCAGAGCTGAGACAGCATCCAGGGCTGGAGAGGCTGCAGGACTGCAGGCTCAACCCTTACATTTACCCTCAAGAAAGGACAGATACATCTAGGAGAGACTGAGAACGACATCAGACCAAGCAAATGGGGAAGGTGTCCCATTTACACTGACCCCTTCATTAGAAAGCGTTTTGTCATGCACCTGCTATGTATAGCCAAACAAAGGAGCCTGGTAATGGTGCCAACTTCCAGCTCAGGTCAAAGTCAAAGCAGCTTGATCTTGCACACAGCCACAATCAGACGGGTGGAAGGAGGCAAAAGAACTGCTTCCTTGGAACTTGTCTGAATTGAGGGAAGAGAGGACTAAAAGTTTCTTTTCTAGCTCATTTAGTTCACTTCTCAGAAGCTAGACATTTCAGAGTATTGTGGATGGAGAAGCAAACCTGTTTGTCATTGGGGAGTGGGTGAGGAGATCCAGGACCTGCAGGGGAGCCACGGCTGTCTCCAGTGTAGACAGGTCCAGGACCTGCAGGGGAGTCATGGCTGTCTCCAGTGTAGACAGGTCCAGGACCTGCGGGGAGCCACAGATGTCTCCAGTGTAGACAGATGCTCTTCCTTCTCACACACCTCCTATAGCCTGCCTGTGCCCTGCACCACTCCAAGAACGTAAATCTGAGGCCAATACATTCTACCCTGGATGCTGAACCTGCATCTGCCTCTACAGACGAACACTCAAAGACACCAACTATTACCCCACAGTAAAAACAGCAGCAAAATCCCAAGCTTAGCTATGAAAGCAGCCATTGATTTCTAATGACGTCTTCTGTCCTGTGCAGAAGGAAATGTATGATGTGTCCAGTCTCTGTGTGTCCAGGTCAGGGCCTGGCATACAATATTCAGCAAGCTGATGCTTGCCTGATGCTTGCCTGACTAGCAATTCGACTAGAATAGAATATCACACATCCTGAGGCTATCTTTAAAAAAGTAATAATAAGTAAAAATAAGCTCAAAGGCCTGGTTTCTACTGGAGGCCATGACGAAGTGGGAACAGTATGACATGGTAAATGGAGAAAGGACAGTGAAGACACAGAAACCAACTGGCAGCTGAAAATCAGCTCTGTAACTTTGGGGAATTTACTGAACCCCTCCGAGCCTCACCTTCTTTATCTTTAAGGAGTACAGTGCGTTTCCTACCTCGCAAGGCTGCTGCGAGGACTTAGAGATAATATATGCAAAGTGCTCAGCACACTGCTGACACACAGGAGACACCCAGATGCTATTATACTAATCATAAAAAGTAATGGGCAGGTGGCCAGTCGTGTTCCTATTAATCTCCTTCAAGACAGTCCCACTTTAACCCTGACACCCATCAATCTGCCTGGGATTTATTCCAATACAAGTTCCTCCCTTTCATGTCTTTAATCCCACCAGGAGGCAACTAAAGGCACTAGTGACTCGGGATCATATCAGGGGCATGCCTGGGTGCTGGAATGCAGTACCTGGGTTTTGTTTTGTTTTGTTTTGTTTTTGGAAGATGAAGGATGGCCAGGGTCAGCACAGAAGGGCGAAATATGAAGTCAAGCCCTCAGCTCACAATATCCAAAACATCCTATATTGCCAAAAGCTTACATCTGCCATTTGCTCCAAGAAAGATAAAGCCCCGGGATTAAATACTCTTACTCTGGTGAGCAGCCATCTGAAAGCATGTGTGCATGTGTATGCATGTGCATGTGTATGCATGTGCGTGTGTATGCATGTGTGTGTACATGCATGTGTGCATGTGTGTATGTGTATGCGTGTGTGTATGCATGTGTGCATGTGCATGCGTGTGTGTATGCATGTGTGCATGTGTATGCGCGTACATGAGTATGCATGTGTGCGTGTGTATGCATGTGCGTGTGTATGCATGTGTGTGTGTGGGTTGGTTGGGAAGAATGGCTGTGTAGCTTTCTTTAGACAGAGTAAAGCAAATGCCTGGATCAAATGTGGCCTTCATAAATGGATGGTGACATCTCTTACTCTCCTCCCTGCTCCTCCCGTGTGGCAGAATGACAAATGTAATCACTTTAAGAGGTCCAATCACCTGCTCAGTCATTCCCAATAAACACATGCAGCACTGTGGGATAACCTGCAGCACCACAGCAGGGGTTCAGCCAGGGAAAAGGTGAATCACCAGGATCCCACCAATGGAATTGTCAAAGACCAAATAAAAAGCTTCATGAATTCTCCATCAGCAATATAACGCTTCCTTGTCTAAGCAAATCTAGACCCGACATATGAATTGTGGAGGGATTTTTCATTAGTCTCATGGCTTCCAACTGCTGAGGGAAAAACCCCTCTGAAATCTATGTCTCCCTAAAGCAGCCTTTATTTGCTCTAATCCTGTTAGGGTGAAGATTTTAATCTCCTTCCGGGGACCCCTCCTCTGATGGAAAGCTTCACATCCCAGCATCATAAATGCATTTTTGTGACCTCTGTGGAGTGGAGAACTCAGAGATCTGGAAGAGAAAGTCACCGGAGCCCTCACCGAGGACTTGTCTCTGATGATATGGCCCATTGAGACTATTTCACAGACACACAGGTAGGCTGGGGTCATCCCATCGCTGACTCCAGCTGATAAAACAAGGCTGTTCCTTCTTTTGTGAGTTAAAAATAACAAAAGAAAGAAAGAAAAGAAAAGAAACCCTGGTACCTTGCTTTTCAGAAAACTAAAAATCATTATGCCATTGAGAGAAATGCTAATCAGAGATATCGAATCCATGAGTGTCTGTGGCATCAGAAAAGAAACCAGGCAAAAGAGAAAGCAGCTTGCAAATACACTACAAAGAAGGCAGAACAGCAGGGAACGTGGTAGGAAATCTGCATGGACAGACTTTACACCATTCACCCAACTTCTCCTCCCCTCTGCCCCTCTGCCCCTCTGCCCACAGTCCTCAGAGGCACTCCACACTCACACTCTGAGCCTGGAGGACAGACATGGTGACTTACTTTCCCATGCTTTATAGAACAAGTGCCTCACCTCCCCCAGAAAACTCAATTCAGAGCAAGTCGCCAACCACAAACAAATCACTCATTCCTTTTCTGATTATTGCACTTCCCTGGCCCCCATGACTTGAGCGAAGGACTTCTATCACCATACATCCTCTCCTTGATCCTGATACACCACCTAAAGTTTCATGATCGATCAACCCATCTCCACCCTATTCAGGTCAGTGGTACTGACTTACCCCAGTGTAGTCATGGTGACTATGGTGTACCAGAAAGACGCAGGGATGCTTGTGAACTTGCTGGCAGAGGAGCCCTTCTCAGCATAAAACATCACAGTGGCAAAGATGATGATGGCCATGGTAAGGGAGAAGAGAAGAAAGCCCAGTTCTGAGGCACAGCTCTTCAGGGTGTAGCCCAGGATCCGTAGACCCTGGGAATGCCGGGAGAACTTGAAGATCCTGAAGACGCGGAAGACCCGGAGTGTGACAAATGCCCCGGACACGTCCTCATTGTTGGTCATGACCAGGCCAATGTAATAGGGCATGATGGCCACAACGTCGATAATGCTCATCACACTGCGGATGAAGCGGTATCTGCTGGGTGCTGCGAAGAGTCGGAGGAGGTACTCCACTGTGAAGATCATAACACAGGCAGTGTCCAGGCAAAAGAAAGCCACCGAGTAGCGCTCTCCACATGGCAGCTCCTTGCTCCCAGGCACGGTGCCGCATGGCACCGTCTCCACCACATTGGTGATGACGGAGACGGCAATGAAGAAGCCAGTCACATAGTAGAAGACCAGTGCCAGAGTGCTGGTGTGTGGGTTCTCGAAGGCCCGCCACATGGTCTGGCGGAAGCTGAGAGAGGGCATGGACTCCTGGTTGTTCTCAGAGTCATTGTCATCCATGAGCCGCTCCGCATTCTCCCGCTTGCGGTCTTTGTACTCCTCGTAGCAGCAGTCTCCGATGATCTCGGGGAGGATGCCATAGAAGGCCAGTTCATCGTCATAGGCAGAGATGCATTCATAGCGTGGGTAGTGCAGCTTCCCTGTGCGGTAGAAGTTAAGCACACAACGGAACACTTCCGGGTCACGGTCAAAGAAGTACTCCTTCGTGTCCTCATTGAAGAAGAACTCCTTCTCTGTGCTACCCAGCAGGGTGTCGGGATAGCGCTCCAGAGTGGTCCTCCAGGTCTGGAACCGTCGTCCACTTACGTTGAGGACGATCAGCTCATCTTGCCGCTTGTTCTTGTCAGCTGGAGCTAGGGGCATGGGGCAGTTGGCCACTGGCATCCATCCAATGGCCGCAGCCCGGGCAAAAGGCAACCAGGCTGCAACTCCTGCCGCCATGGTGACTCCAGCTTTTGGGCTGGTAGCTGCTTGGACACTGTGCACACCAGCTTGGAGTTAGCTAGTTCAGTGATTCCCTGGAGGATAGGAGAGAACAGAGAAAGGGGCTGAGTCCACTTTGAGTTTTGAAGGAAAGGAACAAGGGAAGGATCATTGCTGAGTGAGAAAGTAAGTCCCCAAGGTCGGATAAAAACTAAATCATCAAAAGAAACCACAACAGTGATACAAGGACAGCACCTCACAAGGAGCTGTGCAAAGGGCCGGGTCCTCGGATGTTGCAGACTGACAAAGTGTTAAGCCCCGGGGGGTGGGGGGTCCCAGGAGGACTTGGGAAGGCAAGCTTCTCTAACAGGAAGATCTGGGAAGATGGGTAATAATGAGCTCTGAAAGGTTATGGCGTTATTACGAATTTAAATTGGGAGAGGGTAAATGAGTTCTCATTAAACGAATTTAAAAGTGGGATAAACATGCTAATTTTTATTTCACTCTTCATCCACCAGGGTAATCAGGAATGGGGTGCCAATGAAGGATATCAAGTAAACACATCCTTTCTATTCCTCCCTGGTGGGAAGAAGACTCGAACAGGCTGGATTTGGAAAATTGTGTCAAGACAGGTGACCCAAGGAAGCCCAGAGCCAGTGAAGTTCTACTGCTAACTCCCATAGAGAAGGTTTTAGCTGGCAAATTGCTTCTTACTCTTCAGGATGCTTGGCCTGGTCCCTGCCCTAGCAACCTAATATCTACTTGCAGCCTTCAGAAGCAAAATGGACAGATAAGGGAAAGGTTGTGGGGTGTTGTTGTAAGAGAAAGGTTGTGGGGTGTTGTCGGTTGTACTGGATCTCTCTCCTACCCAGTGAAGGAATTCTTCGTCCACCTGCCTTCCACACACTGTCCTTCTCCCTCCTCAGAGGAAGCTGAGCCACTCTCACTGCCTTCCCTACGTTCCTTGCCTTCTGTCTCCATCTGCCCAGAACCCAGAGTTCCCTCCCATTATGTAACAATAAAGCATCCCATGCCAGGCTCCCTCACCTGTCCTCTACTGCACCCTCCAAGACTTCCTCAAGGCTGGGCACCCTTGGCCTTTCACTGCCAGCCATCTGAACCACACATCCCAGTCACCAGCTTGGACAGAGGGACTAATGACAGAGGGAACTATGTCTGGCTTTGAAAAGCAGATTTACCTTCCCAGATCTGGCTTTTTAAAGATGATAGTGAAATGACTCTGCAATCCCCTAATGTATACCATCTGTGGGAAGACATGTGGCGACATAGAAACACACGTAACAGTGACTGGAAATTGTTTGGGGTTGGCATGCTCAACTCCGCTAATCCTAAACTGATCGCGCAGCACAGAGCCAAACCCTAACTCAGAGTTCTTTGGCTTCTCTAGAACTCGCTTGGTTTGTTTTTGTATTGAAGTAAATGAGGCCGAGGTGACTCCTGGAGCCTGTTGTGGTGTTAGCCTGGTTGTGGTGGTTGGGTGGGTTTTGTACTCCACAGAGACTCGTGGTAAGCTTTGGCCTTCATTTCTCCAGGAGCACCACTTTTCCTGCTTCCTGATTCTTCTGACTCTTATTCTGCTACTACTGGAATTTTTCTACCTGGATGCCCTAACCTGTCTCCATCCAGAACATTGTTCCTCACCTCTGTTCACAGCATCCCTCGACCTAGGCCACTCACTCCGTCTCTTTCTTTCACACCCATTCAAAGGGCTGCCAACTCATGAAACACTAAGAACACCTGGATTCCTTGGGCCCTCCTTCCTGCTGATGTTCTTGTCTCACTTCCCTCCCCACCCCCAGATTCCTCCCATTACCCTGAAATTCATTCCACCCAGAGTAGTCTCCTAAAAGCAAGGTTCTGTTTGTGCTCTACTCTATAGCCTATGAAATAAAATCCTAACTCCATGGCCTGGCATTCCAGCATCCTCATAAAGGAACCCAGCTTAACACATCATCCAGACATCCCAGGTACCCCTCTACCTTCCAACAAGAGCAGAGACTCTCTCACAGACAAACCCTGGGTGTCCGTCTCTGCTGTATATCCTGCCATCCCTCCTCCCATCCTACTCATTACAATCCTACCTGTTCTCGGCGCTGTGCTCTTCTCTCCCACAGACTCTCCTTCTTTTATGGTCTCTGCACTCTGCCTTTCTTCCCTAGCACCTGCCACGTCAGGCTTGGATTACAGGTGTTTTATGTCCCCGTCACTAACAGGAATGACACTAATGGTATCACACTGTCTCCCATGGCTATCTCATTGAGTCCTCGCAGCAATCCCAGGCAGAAGAGTCTATCGTGTACACCATTTCATGGAAAACAAAATTTACAGCCTACAGAGGCCCAGCATCCTGATACCTTGGAAGGGCGGGGCAGGGGTTTGACTATGAACGGATCGCCGATCACACTGATCACACACGGTGCCTGACACATCCACAGGCTGTTTCCACCAAACCACACTCCCCCTGTCCCCCCCCCCAAAAGTCTGGAGGAGACATCACTGTACTCCTCATCTTACACATGAAGAAAATTAAGAGAAGGAGTTGTCATGATTAGTAAGTAGTCAGAATTCACTGGGAGTCCAGGCAGGACACCCCCCAGACCCTACAACAATCTTTTAGGACAAAGGTCATGCACTCTCAGCTTTCCATCCAGCCCACTGAGAAGCGATAGTGCCTATGATGCTTAAGTAGGTGCTGGAGCCAGGAACACTATTTCATGGATGCTGCCTGCTCTCTGTGAGTTCAGCTCTGTGTCTTGCTACTGTTTCCTGGGGTTTGTCAGAGATGGCTAGTCTCTTTCTAAACTAGATTCTGAAGAGTTCAGTTAAAATCCCGAAGAACCAAGACCGGAGAACTGACTGTAGTCTCAGTTAAGTGTCCTCAAAGAGTGGATCTCTGCGTCAGCTTTCCCACCCGCATGGGGGGGGGGGAGTCATAAGAACCTCGCTTCCTTAGTGAAGGAGGTGGTTCAGATGCTGCAGAAGATAAGGACGACAGTGACATTTCCTATAGGAGTCACTGCTTAGAGGGCAGACGAACAGCACGGGCCTGATGCGCTCTTAATTATAGGAACTGAGAGAACTGAAGAGAGTGGAGGTCATTCATCCACGACAGCAAGTAAACCATACACACCACTGAGAGAAGCTTCGGAAACACGTCTGGTTGTCTTCAAGCATTTGCCCTTACAAGGAAATATGTTTTCTTTGGACCAGATGTTCCTGTCCCTCAGCATATACTTAGCTAAGGTTTCCAAGGGGTGGGGGTCTGGGAAACAAACAGTCGAACACTGGGTATAGATCACTTCAATTCTGATGCCAGTCAGGTTTCCTGAGCACTGACAAAGCTCTGGACATTGTCCAAGGCACTTTTGCATATCACAAAACATTAATTTATTTCCCAGAAAAATCCTATGATGTTTCTACCTATTATTGATAGGAAAAAAAACTGTCCAAGCCTTAGAAGTTTCCTTCAAAGTGGCTAAGTCAATATGTGTGTGTGTGTGTGTGTGTGTGTGTGTGTGTGTGTGTGTGTATGTGTGTGTGTGGACATTTTCAACACAGACCTTGTCTGACTCACTGCCAATGGCTTTCCTGAACTAGGTACAGCCCAATCCTGATGCTCCCACGGAAGCAGGCATCTGAGAGCACGGGCTCTGGGGATCCTTCAGTCTGTTTTGGTACTATCCTGAACTTTTGGAAGCAAGTCACTGCTAACTTACTGGGTTTCAGAATCCCCATCTGTAAAATGAAGGAGCTAGAAAAGAAAGTGACAGAGGACCCATTGGTTCTAATTGTTCTCCTGGATCCAGGACACAGAGACCACAGCTCCAGTCTCTCTGAAACTGCCTTGTGATGGCTGCCCATGCAGAGCGGGAAGTGGAGCATCTGGGTTGGTTGCTGTGGGGATGCAATTAGCCTGAGCTTCATCTCAGCAGAGGGAGTTCTGGGAATTCCTGATGAGGCTGGTGCCCAGAACAGGGCATACAACCTGCATCACTTGGAACCCAAGGCAATATAAGGTCCAGCCTACCTACAGAAACCCACTCACCCTCCTGGGAAAGAAAAGAGCCAGGCCTCCCGCCCCTCCTGGTCCTTTGACTTGTGACCCCACACTCCTGCTCTATCTAAGATGGGTGCTGGCAGGGGTTCAAATGGCAAAGATTAAGAGACTGCTGAATCAGGACATACTCGGGAGAACCTTGTTAGCCAGACACATGGCTCTGAGAAGACAATGCCCTTCTCTCCTGCCAGTCTCCCACTACTGCCCCTTGGATTCTGGGATCCCATTGCCAGCCAACTGACTTTGCAAGCTGAGCTGCATGACCTCACCTTCTACTCTGAGTCAACTCTTCTAAGGCCATGAGTAATTCACAAACTGCTTTCTGATGGGTAATTGAAAGCTCAGAGCGAGGCAACATTAATCCTCCCCCTATCTATCCTAAAGTCTCTTGTCCCAAGGGCAAACTTTTACCCTATACAATAATCCAGGACAGTCTTTTTTTTCAAGAGGGCCATGCAAGTACCAGATTGTCTCCGGAGATTCAGAAACTATCGTTCTGGTTCAGAGTACCAAGAAAATAGCAATTATCCCTTTACTGCTTTCTGTGCGCATGTGCATATATGCACACATGGACACACATGCACACGCCTCGGTTTGGAAGAGGACTATCATCCTATCAGACAACAACCTCAAGTCCATACCAGCCACGCCCACCAAACAACCCTGCAGGGATGACCTGGCTTAAACAGGACTTCTGCAGGTTCCTGCTGCAACACTCACCCCTCACAGCACCAGTGCCTCTCAGAGCTGGCCTGGGTATGAACCCTGCAACAGGCACTATCGTGCGGCCCCATTTCCAGCCAATGGCACCGCACACGCCTCCCCTACCACGGTTTTACTAGGACATGGATGCTTTACAAATGAAAACTCTGAAGCTATTTTTGTTTGTGGCAAAAGAGTTTGACAGTAGGAAAGATTTGGCTGTGGGATGAGGTAGGGATGCAGGAGGGAGAGAGATTAAAACCAGGTAAACGCAGAAATGACAAACATGAAAAATCCTGAAAAAAAGAACACTTTCTCCTGCTGCAAAAAAGTCAGCTGCCTGCTAAGCAGCGTCTATTTTAGAAGCAGAGGGTCAAAAATAAATAAATAAATAAAAAGGCAGACCTCCTGTCCTGGGGTTTGACACTTCCACTTCACCTGAACACAGTCACAAAGCAGCAAAAATGTCACATCACCAAGATCTGCCCTTCAATGACCTCGGAGGAGAGTCCTCAGAAATCAGAGCTGGTCCGGAGAACTGTTTCACGCCCCCAGGGAGTCTGTCCCGTGTCTGCGGGATTTTGTTGGGTATGAAATGAGCATGGGGGGCCAAGCTGGAGATCCGTGGGGCACAGGCCTGGGACCTGCAGATCCTCTTCTTTACATTGCCGCTCCTAAGGATGGCCAGTGCAGTTTCCCCAAACTCTTTCTCCAGCCTCCTCAATGGCAAAAGGGAAGAAGCTGTTAATCGGTTCTTCCTCTGGAGGTCCCTTGTGTACTTGCGTCTTATAGCATTCAAGACGCAACATGGGAAAATAAACACATCAGCTCCTTTCAGTGGGCCAGAATGTGTCCACATGGTGAAATGTACACATGCTTTACATTGAATGAATGCCCAGTACCCCCCCACCCCTTCCCCGCTTTCCGAGATTAAACATTCAGGTTCCTTTGAAGTAACAGTAAATAAGGCATCGATTCAAGCATCACCTACATTCATGCATGACCACCCTGTAAAACCTGATCACCGATTGCATTGTGCCACCTATCACCCCGTGAAAGTTCAGAGGCTCCGTCAAATACCCGGAGACTTTCTTTGCCTCGATTTCAGGTCTGGAACCTCTCAGCCTGTTGCTGACTTATCAAGGCTGCCCGGGATGAAAGGAGAACAACGTGGGCTGAATTAAATGCCAGCACTAAGAAAGCACAGGAATTTAGTTGATTTCCAGGTAACTTCTCTGCCCATCCCTAGTGTAAACACCCCGTTAAAGCAAAAGAGTCTTTGAACCCCCTTCCTCATGGTCTCTCGGGACACTTATGGGACCTTTCCTGGTAAAGGAAAGATGTGCCAGGCAGGACTAGTTGGACCAGCCTCATCCTCGAACAGGCACAGCACAGGCTCGCCTGGCTGGAGAACTTTGCGAAGCGCCCCAAAAGGCTCCCAGGTTCCACTCTCAGCCATTTCTCTTCTCAGCTCACAAAGAGCGGGGACGGAGCAAACCGTCGCCACCTGCAGCCTGATCCCGGGGCGCTGCTTCTGGCGCCCGGCGAGGGAAGGCAGGCCAATGGCAAGAGGGCAGAGGTTCACACCCCCACCCCCAAACCTCTCAGCGCCTCAGTGCCCGGAGGTGGCTCTGCAGCCCAGGGAACCGACGCCCCCAGGCCGGCTGCTTGCTCCCCCACGGCCCGGCCCCACCCCCAATCCTTCCGGCGCCCCAGCGCCCACCCACCCGGGCGCGGGAGTGGGAGGGTGCCGCGTGGGCAGCCGGAGCAACAGGCGTGGGAGCAGCGCTCCTCGCACTTGCTGGCTCTGGGAGGCTCGGTCGCTTCCCTCTTACCTTCGCCGAAGCCAGCCCCAGGCCCCGCGCCCCGCGCGCGCGAGGAAGCTGCGGCCAGGGGCCGCCGAGGCGCAGAGCGCCCAGCAGCGCGGGGAAGCGCCCAGCAGCCACCGCTCGGGCGGCTCCTCCTCGCCGGCGAAGTCTCGCTCGTCCCTCCTTCACTCGGTCGGTTCGTGCGTCGGTCCGTCCGTGGGGCCGTCCCTCCCCCGCCGCCGCCGCCACCACCGCCACCGCCGCTCCAGCCCTGGCTTGGCAGCGTGTCCCCTCCCCGCCTAGCCGCTCCGCTCTCGGGCTCGTGAGCTCCGGTTCTCTCGTTCCCTGCCCCCGCCGCCGATGCCGCGCAGAGCGGAGCCGGGCCGGCCACGGGCTGCCTCTCCCGAGGTCCCTCTCCCGAGGAGGCGGTGGGGGCGCGGCGCGGGCGGGGCGGAGAGGAGAGTCCGGGGGAGGCGGCGAGGCTGCGCCCTCCGCTCCCCACCGATCCCCACGGGCCGAGCGGCCCCAGGCCGGGCCCGAGAGAGCAGAGCGGCCAGGCAGCGGAGGGAGCGTGGAGGAGGACCCGGGAGCCTCGCCGCGGGAGGGTGCCCAGGGCGAGGGCGTGCGAGGGGGAGTGACTCTGCGCGAGGGTGTGTGTGTGTGTGTGTGTGTGTGTGTGTGTGTGTGTGTGTGTGTGTGTATAGAGCGCGCGCGTGAGGGGGGGCTGCAGCGGGGGGAGGCGGGGAGACTAGGCAGAGCCTGGTGCGTCTCCCCAGGAGAGTGGAGGAATCCTAGGGTGTGCCTGGAGGTGGTAGTGGAGTGTGCCGACGCGAGTGTGAGCGCGTGTGCCGGCGAGGGTGGGCATGGGGCGAGCGTGGCAAGGTGAGCTTGGCTCGGGGGTGGGGGAGGAGCCGGGCGTGAGGCGTGATCGTGAGTTCGGGGGCGTGTGTGGCTGGGGACTTAGGAAGAGGTGGTAGGGAGCGCTGGCGTGTATGCGCGTGGGGTGTGTACACTTAACTGGCTGTCTGTTTCCCATTCACTGTCCACGCGGTAGAGCAACTAACTCCTCTCCTTGGTCAACTAGCGAGGTGTAGCAGATCGCCGCGCAAGCTTCCAGGCTGACCCTGAACTGTCAGTTGTGTTTGCCAAAGCTGGGACGATCCCAAGGAAGACAAACTGCCTTTACCTTGGAGTAAGAGCCACTGTTGTTCAGGAGTGAGAGGGCATGGCCAGAAGGTCAGGATTCGCTCCAGTGCCCCACCACGAATACCCAGAATTAAGACTGGGGATTTGGGAACTCTCATTTCTCTATCTTTCCAGAGCGGGCCCAGGCCCTGGATCCTTTCCAAAGCTCAAAGTTCCTATTGCTTAGTACTCGGACCCGGAGTGAGGCGTGGGACACCCACGGGACCATAGGGTTCAGCCAAGAGTTCCAGGACCACCGCGGCAGCAGAATAGAGAGCAGTCCTGGCTGCTAAGCCAAACCGTGGCCCCAGGCTTTCCCTGTGTCTCTGGCCTGGGTGCTGGGAATCCCTAACCTGGAGATCGCGAAGCAGGCAGCTTCGTGCCTCCGGTCCGGAACGCTATGGCTTGAGAGATGGTAGCTCTGAGTATGGAGAGGTGTGTGCTGAGACACAAAAGCAGAGGAAAGAGAAATGTGTGGCGAGGGTGAGGGCATACCTGGCAGGACATGTCTCTAACTGTGGCTGGAAAAAGACCTTCCTGAGTCAAGAATAGGGTTTCTGGTTTGTGGCAAACCGATCCTGCTCCAGAAGTGCAAGTGGAGTAGTTATTGAGGTCTCAGCTACTCTGGGCCTCCCGTACTTCGGAGCTTCTTTTTAATAGGCTCACTTACTCTAACCAAAGCTCCTTTAAGTGTCTCAGTCTGAAAGGTGTACAATTGGCCCTTCAAGAGGTGGGCGTGGACCCCATTAACATTTGCCAAGAGTCCTAGAACCCCGTGAGATTTGCATACTCATTTGCATACAGTACTAATGATTAACAACACTGCCACTCCCTGGCCAACCCTGGAAGAATTCAAGGAAGGCCCTGGCAGGGATTCTCCCTCCCTCCCTCCTCTATTTGGGAGAGGTTTTTGTTGTTGCGGCTGCTCTTAGTGGTGGTGGGGTTTTTTGGTTGTTTTTTTTTGTTTTTGCTTTTTTGTTTTGTTTTGGTTTTGGTTTTTTAACCTCAGTTGAAGTGATTCCTGAGAGAAGGTTCCCTGTCTCTGAGAGGCCTGGTTCCAGTAGGAACACTTTCCTTTGGTCTAACACCTCTTGCTCAACTTTGGAGCAGTGAAATTACAATATTTTATTTCTGTCGAAGTTTGAATTCCCTGTACGGTATTACCGTTGTTCAATAGCATAAAGGTAGTTCCCGGACCAAGTACCCCAAACTGTCAGGGAGGGAACTCCACTAGACTCTTGGAGTGGCCTACTAATGGGACAGCTTGTGGTCTCTGGGGCTTTGTAAGCCCCATGTGAAGACAGGACACTCATTCACCCTGCCCCACCCCCTCCAATCCCATTCCTCAGATGCTCATACTTGGTAGTCTAAGTGCAGTGCCCCTGAACTGCTCTCCTTTTTTTTTTGTCTCCAATATCTGAAGAAAAGTAGGGAGACTGGGATTTCTGGTTCAGGCCACTGTGGGTTTTGTTTACAGTTCTCCTTGAGGTTGGATGGTGAGGAGGAGGAGGAGGAAGGTACCTGGCTTAGGTTCGAGCCCCTGGAGGAGACATTGTTCAGGAGATGTTGAGTCCCCTCCATCTCCTAGAATCTCCCTAGCCACGCCTATTGACTCCTTCCCCCTCTCTGCCTCTGGCCCAGCCTGGCCGGGATTTTTCACTTGCTTTTCCCCCATGACACGGCCGCTTTTCCTTTAACTCTCAGCTTCTATTTAAAAAGCTAATTTGGGAGCTTGTCGATGCTCCCAATTCAGACATTTTAAATAGGAACTGAAAGTCAGGAGCTGCCGGGGCAGTAGGTTTCCTCCTCTTACCACTGACAGGGCTAAAGTGTTGGTTTAGTCACTCCAGCCCCAGCGTGTGTGTGTGTGTGTGTGTGTGTGTGTGTGTGTGTGTGTGTGTGTGTGCGCGCGCGCACGTGCTGCATGCTCAGGGTGTATTTCAGGTTATCTTTTCTATTTAAAGACAATGCTTCTACGGAAGACTGCATGTGTGTGTCTGTGTGTCTGTGTCCTTTCCAAGCTCTGAACACATAAGGATTCTTCCTTGGTCCGGAGGCTCTGGCAGTGATTCGAGGAGCTTGCCTGTCGCCATGTGGACTGTGAGAGGAGAGAGCAGCACAGCTCATTGTCTGCTCCCTCTTGGCTGACACCCCAGGTTGCCTGTGCTGTTCTTTCTAGTGCGGTTGTACTCAGGCTTGCTCTTTGAAGCTTGCCTAGGTATCCTAAAGGCTCGCTCTAGCCCTCACTTCTTGTGGCTGTCCTACTTCGATCGTTTGTCCCCCTGTTGGGCAACTATTTTGGAGTTGGGACTTTCCCGAGGGTTGCGAGTATTCTGCATTGCGAATGTCATGTACCTTGAAGGGGTAGAGCATCCTTAGAGGTCAGAGTGACTGAATCTGGTTGTTACTAGGTTTGAGCCTGTCTCTGGATGTTACCTGGCTGTGGGACCATAGGGAACTTACTTAACCTCTCTGTGCCTCCCCTCCACACACCTCCCTCCACCATCTCAAAAATGTCCAATGATAAAAATGGCAGCTCTTCAGTGACTGTCATAGATAACATGCCTGGAATCTGGGTAGTTGTTTGTTGTTTAAGATAGGAGGTATGGAGAATTCAGTCTAGGGAAAAAGTTAGAACTGTCAGATTGTGTGCAGGTGCACGGGCACATACATTAAACCAGTATGCACATGACAATACAAATGCCAGGCTGGAGCCCATCGGGTCACATTGACATCATGGGGCTGAGTCCCTAAGCTCCAGAAGAGCATAAGGGGACAGAGACAGAGTCATAGGGTCAGCCGCGAGGAAAGAGCTCAGCCATCCGGATGCCCAGAGGTAAGTTTCACACAGAAGGAATAAGTGCTGACACCTGTTTGTCCACAGGCTCCAACCTCCCCGCTTTATCCAAGCATTTACCCAAACACACACAGGCAGGATCTAGGAAATGAAGCCATGGGGAGTGCTCAACAAGAGCAGCCTCCAGTTCATGCCACTTTTCTTTTTCTCCTCCTCCTCCTCTTCCTCTTCCTCTTCCCCCTCTTCTTCATCCTCTTTCCCTTCTTCCCCATCTCCTCCTCTTCCTCTTCTTTTGTTCTGGTTTGGTCCCTGCTTCTCAATCCCTTGTCTCACCATTAGGCAGAGGAACTGATGAATTCGCTATCAGAGTTCATTTCTTTCAGTTCAAAAGAACATGAGCATATGAGGAGGGACACGGGAGACCAGAAGCCAGAAGAGGAGCTACAAGCCTAACGACATGGGCCCTCTGGGGGAGATCCATTGTGCCTTTCAAATCCTGAGGTATATTCAGTGTCTTAGTTACTTTTTTCTTGCTATAATAAAACATCACAATCAAGGAAATTTATAAAAGAAAGCATTTAATTTGGAGCTCATGGTTTCAGATGGTTAGAATCCATGTCCTCCATGGTAGGGAGCATGGCATCAGACAGACAGGCATGGTGCTAGAGCAGGAGATGAGAGCTTACATTTTGACCCATAAGCACAAGGCAAAGAGAGAAGGGAGAGGAGAAAAGAAGGGGTGGGGGAGGGGAAAGAGGGAGAGAGAGCTCTAGCTAGTTAATTGGGAATGAAGTGGGCTTTGGAAACCTCCAAGCCCACCCCATAGTGACACACCTCCTCCAACAAGGTCAAACTTCCTAATCCTTCCAAACAGTTTCACCCACTGGGGACCAAGTATTCAAACACATGTGCCTATGTGGGGGTTGGGGTGGGGGTATTTTCATTCAAACCACCGCATCTAGCTATGCATGTCAATTCTGAGCTGGAACAGCCCTAAGTTGGCAGCTGGCTGTGTATTCTGTGCCTTTATGTAGACATTAACACTCAGAGATACACAAAAGGAAGAGAGTAGAGGGGGACCTCTGCAGCGCTCCCCTTGTTTTTTGAGACGGGACTCCTCATTAGGAGCTGCAGCTCAGCCTCTTAGGCAAGGAATCTGGGTAGCAAGCCCCAGGGACCCTCCTATCCCTGCCTCCCCAGAGATGGGGTCATACACGTTCTGCTACACCGGGCTTTTTTTGTGGGCATTAGAAACTAACCTGAGGTCCTCTCACACATGTGTGGCAAGCACTCCACTAGCTAGCTCTCCTCAGCTCTGGTGCCCCTTCCTGCATGTGCACTGTATCCAGAACCATTTCTTGCTCTTCCTTGCTTCTCTGTCTGTCCTTTTCCAGGAAGAGTTTATACAGACGTGTGATGTTAACTGTATTCTGGTTTCTTGGTCCCAGCTTTCTCTGTTCTTGACCACCCCAAACTCTTTGTTATATATCACTACCCTCTCCTACTGGATTATCCCCCTGATGTCATCTGTCTCACTTCCGGACCTACTTGACCTACTTACACTCTTCTCCCAGAGCACAGGCTCTTGTGGCTTCTTGCCCCATCAAGTCTTCAAACCTCTGCACGCGCTGTCTCTCCATCCTCCAGAAATGCCCACCGCTACTTTCTCATTGTTTTCTCATTGTTGGGATATGTGAACAAACACGTATTCACCCCGCCTAGGGGACTGATGTCAGGTCAAGGATTCCACTCAAGTGTAGTGAGTTTATAGCGATTAAGTCCAGGAACATGAGGAACTCAAAGGAGCTTGGGTAGGGAGTTGGGAACACTGCATCCCTAAGATTTCCCTGCCCAACTTGCACCCAGCTCTACCAGACAGCTTCTTCTCACAACAGTTGTTCAGTGGTTTGCAACCTTGGTTTTGGTTGTGGTGGTGGTGGTGGTGGTGGGTGGTGGTGGTGCATTCGTGCTTGTGAAGCTGAAAGTTACTGGGTTTCCTGAACCTCTAAGTTTATTAACTTCTTATTCCTACCAGTCTCTCTACTCCTTCCAGGAGAGAGTTTGTCTCAGTTCTGAGGAAGTAACTACAGGACACTCTTTTTCTAACTGACTTCACTTGGTCTCAAACCTTAAATACCCAGCACAAAGTTTACATACTAAGTTTTGGTGTCCTTCCTGCATCCCAGATGAGCCGATTAATCCCACTTCGTGGGGTTCTGCAGTCTTTCCTGTGTATCCTAAGGGTAGTTCTTCCCATCTGTACTGTACCGGCTTAGTTGTCTACACATGATGTCTCTTTCTAGCCTTTATGTGGTAAGGCAAGGACTCCATCTCAGCCAGCTCTGATTCCTGGCACAGTGTGAGGCACGTGGGAGATGCTCAGTGCGTCTAGATGATGATTTATCCTAACAGTCACTCCTGTAGTTCCCTTGATTATGAGTGTGCAGAATATGTGACAGATTTGTCATCTGGTCTGTGTCCAAGTCCCTTTTTGATGAATCTCGAACATGGGCATGAAGACACAATGGGGAGAGAGAAAAGACAAGGGTATTCAATTTGGGCTGACCCTACATGAAAAGAATCCCCATCACATCCCCTTTCCAGGGAAAGGCTATAGCCTGGGATTCAGCTGCTCCGGCCTGTGAAGACGGGGCCAGTGTTTAACCAGACTGGTTTACTGAGATTCCTTTTTTTTTTTTTTTCTACCCTACAAGATATGAATCACATCCTCAGAACATCACCTCTTTGGGAACAGCCAGGACACAGCCAATTGCAATGTCCCTGTTTCTTGGCAGCAGTGACCATAAAGACAAGTGTGGCTTAAAAAACACCAAGACTGAAGGCTGCTAGATTTGAAGTATAACCTTATGTCAGATCAACAGATCCAGAAGAGTGGAGGCTTAGCGGGAGAGCACGGTTTCTGGATAGACCAGGCTTCAAAGTTTGACTCTTTCACTAGCGGTATGACTTTCCCTCGCCTGCAAAACTGAGTTTTAATCATGGCATCATATCTTAGGACTCACAAAGATGGTGCCATTCTAAGTGGAAACATGGCTCACATGCAATTATAAATGAAAATGTTAGCTATTATGATAGTGTAGCTGAGTTTAGACATGACTGAAACCAGTTCTTTGAAATATTCAGCACAGTGCTTCAAACGCTGTTCATGAACATGAGGCAAGTCGCCCAAGCTCTTTGATATGATGAGTACACACTTGGCCCTCAGAATGTGTGAGATCAGAGTCTACCCCGTAGACATTCTTCCATTGCCTCCTCTTTCTGTTCTGCAGTACCTTATTTCTGCAACTGCACACTTTAAGGTCTGTTTTCCCTTTAAAAATTATTTGTTATAATTATTTTTTACTATTTATATATTAATTATTATATATAATACTTTATTATATTTTATTATCATTATGTTATTTATATTTTATTATCATTTAATATATCTATATAGTGCATTATATGTTATATAACATATATGTCTCTACTACATTAATACATTTCATATAGTATACTTGTGTATACTACATTTTATATAGTATATATAGTGTGTATGTATATATATGTATATATACATATGTATATGTGAATATATACGTATATATACGTATATGTGTGTGTATACATTTCCTTTTCTCTTTTTTGTGTGAATATATATTTGGACACGTGTGTGGATGTGTGCACCTATGCATGTGTGTTGAGGCTAGAGAAAGGTGTTGGGTGTGAAAGGTGTTGGGTGTTCTGCTCCATTGCCTTGTGCCTATTTCTCTGAGACAGGGTCTCTTACTGTCTTAGTCAGGGTTTCTATTTCTGCACAAACATCATGACCAAGAAGCAGTTGGGGAGGAAAGGGTTTATTCAGCTTACGCTTCCATATTGCTATTCATTACCGAAGGAAATCAGGACTGGAACTCAATCAGGTCAGGAAGTAGGAGCTGATGCAGAGGCCATGGAGGGATGTTACTTACTGGCTTGTATCCCCTGCCTTGCTCAGCTTGCTTTCTTAGAGAACCCAAGACCACCAGCCCAGGGATGGCACCACCCACAATGGGCCCTCCCCCCTTGATCACTAATTGAGAAAGTGCCTTACAGATGGATCTCATGGGGGCATTTCCTCAACTGAAGCTCCTTTCTCTGTGATAACTCCAACTTATGTCAGGTTGACACACAAAATTAGCCAGTATACTTACTAAACCTGGAGCTAGGCTGGTAGCCAACTTATCAGTGACCCTCCTGTCTCCACTGTCATTACACAAGGGTTATTGGCTGGTGGAGTCACATCCAACTTTTTATGCACTTTCCGGCGTGTGAATTCAGGTCCTTATGATTGTGCAACAGATGCTCTTACCAACCAAGCCCCCTCTTCAGCTCTTTAAGGGTTCCATTTCTACCCACTCCCTCCTTGTCAGTAAGAACTGTTAAGTCATTTAGACTAACAAACAAGTGACTGACTTGTCCAAAGATACAAAATTTGCATGTAAACTGAACAGAGCATCAACCCAGACAATGAAGTAGAATGAATTAAGATTTCTAGCGTTCACCAGAGTAATGGAAGAAAACGCGGGAGGCCCAAGAGATGCTTCTTAGCCCCACAGGTTTCTGTCTTCTGAACCAAATGATGTGACTCTAAAGAAAGAGGTGCGCTGGTTCTGAATTCTGAAGCTAGAAAACCAAGTTTCTAGCCTTTGCAGAAAATTGTACTAAGGAGATTTGTGTACCAAGTTTATACACCTGCTTCATTTGGCAAGCAAACAGACACACTTCATGAGGAATCCAACCCCTTCTGGCTTTGCACATCTGTGATGCTTGCAAGCAAATGCTCTTCAGAGTTCAAAGCCCAGGTTGACTGTCTTCTTGAGTTTGTGGGAGACTCAGCTACAAAATCGTTAATTGTTTTGGTGAATGGACAAGTATACAGAAATAAGTCAGTTATTATGTCCATTCTGCAAGGTCATAAGATGCTTCAGGCTCTCTGCAAAACCCTTACTAACATAGATTCTCAACGCTCTTCAAGAAAATCCTTACAGATGAGATAATTGTATCATATGTCCCAAGACCCCCTCACTAGCATTGAACATTACAATCTCATAACCAATCATGCTTCATTTATATGCTAAAGCCTTTACTTCACAGCTTTGAGTCACGTTCCAGTTGTCACATAATGTCATGTGTAAATAGTTAAGCAACCTCACCCTTTTTAACAAAAGCTATCTCTCCAAGGGAGACATCCTCCTTCCGAGATACTGAGACTGTTTGCCGAAGATAGTTGTGCCTGTGTATGTGCCACATGTTGTCTTGGTATTTGAAAAAGCTCAGGAATTTCCAGCATTCTGCCCAAAGTCTGTTCTGCTCTTTGGGTGGAAAGGGGCACACACCCACACTATGCCTGGCAGTGATGTCTCTGTGTGTAAGCTCCTTGGTATCAGTGGGTCGGCTGTGATGAGGCCCAAGCAGAGATGCTGGAGTCTCTCAGACTCCAGCTGGGCTCCTGTTTTAGGTAGGGTTTCTATTACTGTGATAAACACCATGACCAAAAACAACTTGGACAAGAAAGGATTTGTTTCAGCATACAAGTCTCAGGTCACACTCTATTGCTGAGCAAAATCAAGATAGGAACTCAAGGCAGGAACTGAAGCAGAGGCCATAGAGGAGTGCTGCTTACTGACTTACTGTCCATAGCTTGCTCAGTCTGCTTTCTTATACATCTCAGGACCACCTGCCCAGGAATGGCACTACTCACAATGGGCTGGGCCTTCCCACATCAATCACTAATTAAGACAATGAAAGTTCTACGGGCTTCCTTCCATACAGGCCAATCTTATGGAGACATTTCCTCAATTGCGATACTCTCTTCTTATATAACCCTAACATGTTGGCAAGCAAAACAGAAACCACCAGCCAGAACAGTTCTTTGTTTCAGATGTGTCATGGCCCTTAGTTTTCTTCAATCTTACATTACTCCTGTTTCACAGAAAATTGAGATACAAAGTCACACAATAGTTACCCATGGTAGTTGCCGGCCAAATTGTTTATTTTTAGTAGACACAGATACATTTCTAGGGTCCCTTGAAGTTAGTTTTAGCTTTGTGACTAAGTTCTGGTCAAGGTAATGTGTGCCAATCTCCAGGGTGACTCTTCGTGTGCTCAGTCTCTATATTGATCCAGTGGCTAAACAAGATTTCATAGGATTCAAGGCCCAACCACAAGAAGAAAGGAGCCTGGATTCCTACATGATAGTCTGGAACATAAAGAGACCCTTTCTAGCCTTATGTGGCTGTGATATGAGCAACGACATAAACTGCTGTGCTTATTGTTGAAATGTGGATACTGTGTATTGGAATGATAGGTCTACCCTCATCAATACCTATAGCCCCAGCATCCTTTTAAGTATTGCCTTGAAGTATCTCATCTCAGATTGGTACTTCCTAGTGTGATAGCCACTAGCCACATGGGACTATTTAAATTATTTTTTAAATTAAATTAATAAAGTTGCATGTTTTGTTCCTAAACTGTTGGGGTCATGCTTCAAGTGTTTCATGGACAAATAGAGTTCATGGTTACTGCACTTAGACACAGCAGGGAGAGACTGTCCATCACCAAGGAAACTTAGCATAGGCAGTGCATTCTATGCAGACACATATTCAAACTCTACCCTTACCAAGAGTCCCACAGAAAAGCTGGGAGAAGCTGTGGTCTATGGTCTCAAGAGTACTCAGGTTGCCACATGTCACACACACAGACACACACACACCTCCCCTGATTCTTGGGCCTTTGTTCTCACCCTTCTCAGTGAGCCTTCTGGCTATAATCTGTGTTTTCTGAATTAACCAGGAACAAGGCAGAGTGAGCCTTGTCAGCCCAAATGTTTGGTGTCTCCTGAGAGTAAGGCGAGTACCTCATTCCTTCCCCTGCCCATGCAGGGGCTGACTATCATACTTTTTCTTACTCCAGCTGTTGAGGGTTTGTGCAGACTCTCCCCTCTGTAGCGATTTTGTCCTTCCTGCCCATCTCTGCTTATCTTACACTTACATGGAGGTCTTTCTCAGACTTCCCATCCCCTGCAAAGGACCTCTTCATACTTTCCAGCTGTCCAGAGACAAGAGCAATGACCTCAAGACAGGATACAAAAGCAGGCCATTTGTTGAAGATTTGATCCTTCTGAATCCTAAATTTATAAACCTTGGTTCATCCTCCCATTATGTCCCCCCCCCCGCAACAAACACACATTTTCCACCTATTTAATGTCAACAAGTAGAGCCTGTCTATTAAAGTAGGGATGCCTGAAAACCCCTCTGTTTCTTGGCTCCAACCAACCAACCAACCAACCAACCAACCACATAGAAACAAGGCTCATTTCATTATGGGACTCACTCTGCCCACCTCCTTCCATTGTTAACCTGACATACAGAGTAGGATGAAGGCAGTTATAATCCCCACTGGTGCCAATGAGCTAAGGGCCTTCTCTTGGGTTCCCCCCTCCCCCCACATAGGAACCTGAGCAGATCCAGGCAGTGACTCCAGTTCCTGAGACACCACAATAAATTGCCACCAAGGCTTCTTCTATGACTTCTAACTAATAAATCAAATCTATTGAACAATACATTTACTGCAAATTTAAGAAGTTGCTCTTCCATTTTTTAAGTGTGTGTGTGTGTGTTAAATCAAATTCAGAGTCATAAAGAAAGGAGACGCCTGCCCTGGTTGGAGGAAAACGACTACAGGCAGCCACAGGCTTAACGTAGCTAGCATATTACTGCCCTGTGTTATGAGGGTGAAGACCCTGTCTGGTGGATCCATGGAGCCGCCTCACTCCCAGGCAGGCTGCCATCCACCAAAGTGGTGTGCTTCAGACTCCTTAACTGATGCTCAAGACTATTTTGCAAACTCACGCTCACTGCTCACAGGTTCCCATTTGCTCCAGATATCTGAAGTGGACAAAGACAGAAACATACCACAGCCACATTGGTGAACAGCGGCCCCAGTGAGATGGTGATGAGGGAGGGAGGGAGCAGGGGAATGACCCCTGGCTGTCCAGGGAGCTCCCCTTTACTTTCCATGTCACTCCAGGCTACCAGATGGAAGGCAGGTACTACAGGTCTCCCTGCATGCTCTGCCTCTTACATACCAGCAGGAGGCATGTTGTGATGGCCATTCTTGGTTGTCAATTTGACACCATCTGGAATTAACAAAGACCCAAGTGTCAGGCACACCTGTGAGAGGCTGTGAGAGGTTTCTCTCTTAATTAAATCATTTCATGTTGGAAGACTCACTTTCAACCCAGGCCTTTTGAGATGGGAAGATCTGCCTCTTATCTGCTGGCAGCTTCCATCAGGGCATGACAGAAGGAAGCTGGCTCTCCTGGACTGCTTGTTCTTGGTCTCACTGGTGAGTCTGCTTCTTCCCTGGCATTGGAGCCTGCTTCTTTGGGATCCCATCATATACTGAAGAGCAGCTGAGACAGCCAGCCAGCCACATGGACCGAACAACTCCTGGATTCTTGGACCTTCAGTTGGTAGACAGCCATTGCTGGACTAGCAGGACCTGGCCTGTAAGCCATTTTAATAAATTCCTGTGTGTGTGTGTGTGTGTGTGTGTGTGTGTGTACACACATACACTCATTCTGGAAAACCCTTACTCAACTAATACATCTAGCCTGCAACACATATTTTATGTGAAGTAATAAGTCTGTTCTCAGTGATTTTAGCTCGAAGAACCCTTATTAAACAGTTGAGGCAGCAGGATGGCACAGAGATTAAAGGTACGTGCTGAGTATGACTACCTGAGTTTAGTCTCAGGGAGCACAAATGGTAGAAGGAGAGAATTTTCTGCACAAAACTGTCCTCTGACCACCATATGTGGCATGTACCCCTCTAAATAATCAAAGATTTCAAAATAAAAAAAAAATCCATCCATTTATCTAGCATATACTTACTGAATGTCCACTAACTGCTAAGAGTATGCTAGTGAGCAAGATGGGAGGTCCTGCCTTTTGGAACAGAGCTCATGGAAAACACAAAGCCAGGCACAATCTAACATGTGGGTTCATTAAAAGCTTCACTGGAGAGTCAGTGAAAACGGAGGGTGAAGAGATGCAAGGCATGTGTCTGTATGCATGTGTGTCTGTGTCTGTGTGTGTGCCTCTGTGTCTGTATGTGTGCCTGTGCCTGCACACACGTGTGGAAGCGAGAGGCTGATTTCATATATCTTCTTAGACTGCTCCCCACCTTGAGACAGGGGTTCTCATGCAACCTGGAGCTCATCAGGTTGACTAGGTTGGCCAGCCAATGAATTTCAGAGATCGACCTGTCTTCACCTTCTGTATTCCCCAGCACTGGTGATACAAAAGTGCACCAACTGTCCTCAGTTCTATGTGGGTGCTGGGGATCTAAACTCAGTTCTTTATGCTTGCCCAGCAGGCACTGTATCATCTAAGCTATCTTCCCTGCCACAGTTCTACAAACACTTGGAACAGTTGAATGAAGTGCACTCCTTATATGAGAAACTTATATGCGATGTACTGACAGGGCTGAGATATGTGACAGGGATGCGGCTAAACCTCTAGGATAGGTTCAAATGATGTGAACACCAAGAGCAGACACGAAGGAGTGAAGCGGGACACAGCATGGCAAAGGTCGGCAAGGCAGTCAGTCAACAGAGGTCCCTGGTGCAAGCGGAGGAACTAGACTCCACCCTGCTGACCACAGGGAACTAACTACCCCAGGCTTAGGGCAAATGCATAATACCATCATACCTGTGTTTGCAAGCCCACTCTGACCCAGCAGTATGGAGGGTGGATTTGAGGAGGACAGAAAGGAAGCAGAGGGACCAATTATCAGGCTCCTGCCGTGTTCCAGAAGAGAGTTGATAAGGGTCTCAACTACTGCAGATGGAGAAGGGAAGCAGGAGGGAAATATGTTAGAGGTAAAAGAAACCAGGACCCTGATCGGCTGGGCCCAGGTCAGGCCTCTGCTGCCTGGGAAAATGATAATGTTGGTCTCAGGCATGTTAATACAAAGCAGAGCTGGCAAGGGGGAGGTGAGGGGTGAGTGTGGGTGGGGGAGTAGTTAGGGACCCTTCAGGAAGAAGGGAGGTCAGGGTTCTCCTTGAGTGCCGTTCAGCCAGTTGCTGATGCTGGGCTGGTAAAAGCCGTCAGGTGGGTACATCGAAGACCCAAGAGCAGAGCAAACCTTCAGAAATGGGCTGAGGTTAACCCAAAACAAGCGCCACCGCTTCTTTGGTTCCAGGGAAAAGAATTTTTAAAATAAAGCTGTACAAATCCCAGCATAGCAAGCCACACTGTCTAGGGCTTAGAGAACTGCTGATTGCTTGGGAGATAAGAAGAGAGATTAACTCTTTGATCTCATCCCTTACCCATCTCCTTTCCTCTCCCTTATCCCCTTAAATGCAAACGCATGCGCTCACATGCACAAACACACACAATCCTTTTCATCCCTAAACATCTCACCTTCTTCTGCACAATCAATCTTCTACACTTCCTCTTCGCATCTGCTGTTCTCTGCCTGCACCCTTCCCTCTCAGTTCTCCAGTGGGCAGAACCGCTCTATTCCAGATCCACACGTAGGATATCACCAATGCCTGGCCCCATTGCCTAGCACAGGATTAATTGTTCTGCCCTGATTCAACTTCACTATACTCTCCCCTACCAAATAGTAACCGCATCATGTTTCTCTGAGACCTCAGAGTCTGAGGTCCCCAAATCATATTTGTCTGGATGTCCCCAGGAGCCGACACAAGGTCTGGTTCATCACCACTATTAAAAAAAAAAAATGTTGGAATAAAAAGCATAGCCTCCCAGAGGAGGACACAAGATACCATCACCAGCCATTGCTTTATTGAAGAGAATCACCTTTGTCCTCCTGATGGTCACATGCCACATGGGAAATAAAATTGGAACACACAAGAGACAAGGTCACGAAGGTGGTACCCACCTTTACCTTGCATGCTTACAGGAAGGCCAGTGTTTCTGTGAGACTGGTTTATTTTATTCCCACTTTACAGAGGAGTGTCTGGCCTTCATCAAAGGCAGGACTTCTTTGTATTGTGGTGCTCCCACACTTCTGCCAGTCAGCTTTCCATGGCATAGCAAGGGTTTGGGATGATTAACTTAGAATGAGGAAACATTTCCTTTGCTTCACAGTTGCAGATGGTGAGTCCAGCTGAGGTTGGAGCTCTGGAGAGGCAGTGCACTGTGGCAGAGAAAAAAAACCTGCCTATTTCATGGTTGGACAACAAAAGAAGGGGGGGGGATCCTACACTTTTCTTCAAGGGTGTACTGCTATAAACCAGAAGACCCCTGTCTAGAACCTGCCCCTTGAAGGTTTCACCATTCCCTGAAAGGGACTTGCTGGGGACCAAGCCCCCAACCCAGCGGTTCTCAACCTTCTTGCTGCTCGGACCCTTTAACACAGTCCCTCATGTTGTGGTGACTCCAACCATATAATTATCTCTGTTGCTATTTCTTAAGTGTAATGTTGCTCCTGTTAGGAATCTTAATGTAAATAAGAATCCAGGTTTTCTGAAGGTCTTAGGTGACTCCTGTGAAAGGGTCATTTAACTCCTAAAAGGTCATGACCCCCAGATTGAGAACCACTGCTCCAACCCAGTGGCCTTGGAGTCTAGCACTTGTTTAACACACTTATGGAGACAGGAGAGATGAATGAAATCCCCAATCTTTTGGAGTCTGTCCTCACAGAAACTTCCTGGGGTGACCATTATTGACAGGCTGAGGTGGGGCCTCCAGAGAGCAAGGCTTCCTTCCGGTCATTTGCAGTCCTCTGGTTTTCTAGCTGGTATCTGGGAAAGGAAGATACTACCTGCTGCTATGAACCAACTTGGCAGCCTTGGGAAGCTTCTGTGAGACAGGAGGACCTAGAGTCTGGGTTCATCATCGCTGTGAGGGAATTAATAATAGTAACGATGAGATACGACATACTCTTGTTGCCGTTCAACACGGGCCACACAGTGCTGACCTTTTCTCTGTACTCTCTGTACTCTCAGTTTCCCATTCATGGCAACACCCCTATGCTGCAGGTGCAGTCATGCCCAGCAATCAAACGAGCAAAACGGGAGCAGAGGAGTTGAGCGCGCTTTGCTCAAGATCCCTTAGCAGGGATGACTTTAAAACCCTGGCCTCTGACTCCTGAGTGCCCACTCCTGTTTTGAGGGCCACTTGTAGGGAAGCCAACATGAAGACAAACAGCAAGGGTAGCAAAGTCACAGAACCCGAGGGCGTGTGCGATTGGCGGGTCCTACCCCGACTGTCGCCACTCTGCCTGGAGTCTCTACTTCCTCTCTTCTGCCTTCACTCCTTTCTGCGCGAGTTCTTTCCTTCTACCACAATAGTTCTGGAGATCAAACTCAGGCCTTCAGGCTTGGCAACTGGTACCTTTACTGGCAGAGCCGTCTTACCAGCCAGGGAGCTCTGACTCGTAAATTCTACACTTTAGAGAGGTAAAGAAAGAAGGCTGGTCTCCTGCCCATTCATGGAAGGAAACTCTAGGATCAAGAAGCTCTAGGCTCACATAGAGTATAGATAACAGATGCTTGCTTCTAGCTGATGAGAGCAAGCTCTGCAAAACCCTCAAAGTCTAAGTGAATTAGGAGGTGCCTCTGCCTCTTCTCTTCCTTACCTCCTGATCTCTCAGCAGTGGCCTTTAGATGGCTACTTTCTGAGATGCCAGCATTGCTGCTGTCTGGAGCTGAATCTCCACGCTGGTAGTTTTGGTTGCTATGGTAATTGAATTCACTTAAAGTTGTCTCCAAGCTAGTCTGTCTACCTCTGTCTGCCTGCAACCTGGAAGGGTACAGCCCAGGGATAAAAGGCAAAATAGAGGAGGAATTGGTGGCTTGGAGCCCCCTGTGTTTTTTCCTGATGTAGAGGTCTTTCTTGGAGGTAAATAGAAAATTGTGGAGAAATGGTCTTTCCATCTTCCTCACTGCTGCCCTTTACTATGTAGAAAAGCATGGTCAGCAACAGTGGAAAATACATCGAAAGCATCTTCCATTCCTCGGTATTCTGTTAGTCACTCAGCAACACTTCCTGAGAGCTAACTATTCAGGCTCTGCTGTTTCTCTCTGGATTGCAGAGGTTTCATACCTCAGCATCCAGAGCAGCAGGAACAACCCCCAAATGACACATAGCCACGTGGCTATTGCTCTGAGATTCAGGAGAACAACCAGCCATAGGCAGGCTCTAAGAAGGACCTTAGGGACTATGGGGAACTGTCTTCCCTTTTCTCTGCAAAAGGGAGACTTACGCAGCCCAGGCTGCTGAGAACATGGAGCAGGAGCAGAAGGTCTACAGACTGAGCAGTAGAATGGGACTGTTGACCAGGGGGCTTGAGAAGCAATTCTGATTCCTTCCTTCCACCATCCATCCTATTTCAGATGAAGCTACCATGCAGAGACAGATAGCAAGGGTGGGAGCCCATGTCATGGAGTTGGAGGGTTCTGGAGGTAGGCAGGTCCTTCTATGGCCACCCCCACTCTCCTGGAGACAGGAAAGCTGTCCAAGGCTAGAGACGGTGGAGTATTTGCAAGACCCTGTCCTTTTGTTATTACTGTGTAAAGCTAACAACCACACGTGTCTATAGCTCCAGCCATAAACCAGCAGCCAAGGGCTGGGAAGCAACAGAGACGGAAGCTCAGCCAAGACTTTGGAGAAATCACAGTCAAGGAGGATGACGAATGAGCAAGACCAAGGGATGTGTACAAGAACTCCAGCAAGGGCCAGGCGCTCTGGAAGCCCAATGCTTTGAGAAGGAGGACAGCGTGTCTGAGAAGGATGCACACAGGCAAGACATGCTGACTGGTGATGATAAGGATGATAAGGGAGCTTTGTGAGACAAAGTCATTCTGTACAGACACGGATGTGAACAAATACTCAAAAGTGTGACCATGAGCAGTGTGTCTATAGTGATAGAGAAGGCTGAACGAGGAGAGTGACGGAATACGAGCCAGTCAGGAAAGCCGTTAGTGGAAAGCCAGTTTGGGGGTCTGTTCTGCAAAGACCCTCCAGCAAAGAACTGTGACTTGGCACAATGGTGGAAGTGCTGAGAAGAGTGCATGGAAGTAGGAGGTTTGCAGCCTCAACTAGAGCTGCTGAGCTACCAGTGAAAGAAGCTCACTTAAGAACGGGCGGCAGCAGCAGAAACGATAGTCACTGGGCTGAGTAGGAGAGGGAACTGTGCAATGTAGGGTGAGAAAGGAACTGGAATTAGGAACCTCAGATATCAACTTAGGGTCTGTTTGGGAAATGTGAATAAGTTGTCTAGAATATTCAAAGCCAAGTGCCTAGTAGGCAGTCAGAGTCAATGGGGTCAGGGAGTATACACAGAGGGACCCTTGGAACAGAGGTGACAATTGAAACTGTGGAAGGCAACCACACTGCCCAGGAGGAAGGTTCAGAGATATAAGAGGAAACAAAGGCAACCCCTTGGACAGTGATCCAAGGCAAGGCAGCCAGTGTCTTCCCAGCAGATGGTGGAGTTGCCTGGAGTCTGGGTTCAGTAGAGGAAGACTGACTCACAGAAGATGTGGCCATCAGTGCAGATGCCACCAAGAGAAGTTTGTAGAAAGATGATAAAAAGAGGTGCCTCTCAAGAGTGAGGGTGCATAAGAACCCTGGTAGCTGGTTAAAACTGGCCCTGCCCCCACTGGCTGGAGCCCAGGAATTAGCATGTCTAGCAAACGCTAAGTTGATGCTGAGTTTCTGGGTACCCTACTTTATGAGCTACTGATCTAGATTGCCAAACCTGTTCTTGATAAGGTTCAGATAGCAAATTTAGCCTTTCCTAATGTGATTCAAGTTTGACCTGCTGACAGGAGGAAGCTGAGCTTTAGAATAGAGATAGAAGAAAAGAAAGATGGGCATGAGAGACAGGTCCCTGGAGATAGGATGGATGCTACCACGGACAGGAGAAGATGCTGGAGGGCTGGCACTGCAATGAAAAGAACATGATGGCACAAGATGGGTGGCCTTGACGGTAGCTGTGACTGTAGGTGTAGTGAAGAGGACAAATAGCACCACAACTGGAACAAGCCTCAGGCTTTGCTTAGCATTCTGGGCAAATGTCTGGAGTCTGCATCCAACAGAATTTCATTGCTTTGGCCCATTGATGTCTTCTAACCTTTGAGGATTGCTGTCAGCCTCTGGACCTCATTCTTTCCCGAGCAGCACAGAGACAGCTGCCTTATGTCTCAGACCATCATCATGAATAGAAATTGCTCAGGATACAGGAAGAACACACACTTCTTCCATTTTTCAACCAAGATATCAGCTCAGATCCTAGCACTGGGGTGAGGAGGCTCCTGACCTCAATGCTGGTCTCCCTCCCCTATCCAACCTACCTTGCTTAAGCCTCATTCTCTAGCAGTGGAGGAAACCCATAAAGCAAATCTAAATCCAATTCATCGGTGTCCGAAAGCACATTACCAAAATAGACGAGACACCATGGGCAGTATTTAATTATGAGCAGGCAGAGCAAATAGGAAGGATGCAATAAAAATGCTAATCAGGGAGGGGAAAAAAAAGGCTTCATTTTCTTCTAGAACAGACTAAAGCCTGTCTCATCCTTCCCCCTTCTTCACCCTCAAATGAGGACCATGAGACTTTTCTGAATGTGGCATCATGACTGGTTAAGTCTGTTAGCCCCAGTCCCCAGATTCTCCCAGCTGTTAGTTTCCACATTCTAATTCCTAGAAGACTAGGCCCAGAGGAGTGGAGTCAGACCTTCCCTTATAAGCACACAACTTCTACTCCAACCAGGGAGAGCTGGTAGAGAAATTGGAAAATGGATTAAGTTATTACTCAAGACTCAATTCCATGTCCCAAGAAACAGAATAGGAAGGAACTCTCTCCCATCCTGGTGAATTGAGAGAGAGAGAGAGAGAGAGAGAGAGAGAGAGAGAGAGAG
>NC_034593.1:95102089-95133902 GCF_900095145.1 Mus pahari | reverse complement strand
GGGCTGTCTCTTGCCTACAAGTGAGCCCACCTCCAAGCTACTTCAGATAGATTTGGGGACACTCAGACAAGCTGGATGTCATCTGTTCTGAGCTTAGTCCCACCCAGCCTGGCTGTGCTTGACTCTGAAGAGTGGTCCCATATTTGCAGGCTTTCCTCGGCTGACACGTCGTGTGGCTGGATCCTTTGGGGGATTCTGTCCCTCCTCATGAGTTTGTTCCACTGCTGTAGATGACAGATTTAGTTCTCTAGATTCCCCAGCTCACTAGGATGCCCGAGTTCCATCATACTACTTTTTAGTAAAACTTGCTTTCTTCATAGCAGTAATCCCAAGGACCTTGCCCATGGCTGGCCTCTTCTGTTTCCTGGATACCTCCAACACCCCTTATCGATTCCCCGGAAATTCCCTCTTTGATGGATTGTCTCCTTATGCAGATATGTGATCTTCCCAATGTAACCAAGAATTGGCCTTAGATGGGCCACCATACCATCTATCTTCTTTCACTACCGTTGAGAGCTGGCACCCAGCACCATAGTAGCACCCTTTCACAGAGCTCTCGGTATCACAACCTCTGACTGCTACTTCTTAGAAAGCATGTCTATTGGACTTAAAGTTTAAATTTCAGCTTAAATTCCCACTTGCTTGTTATAAGACCTTGGAGAAGTACTTACCATGTCTGTGCCTGTTTCCTCACTCAGCAAAAAGAGGGGACATTCATCACATATTTATTAAAATAATTCAATTAAAATGCACACAAATAGCTTAGAAAATCTTCCTACCACATAAATAAACACACAGTGTCAGCCATTGCTATTGCTATATTTGTTATTAATATATTACTGTGTTTACTATTTACTATTAAAGTCAGGGATAATCTCATTTGCTTGTATGTCCAGAAACTTGGTAAAGTGTCTGACATGAATAAACATTCAATAATCTTGAATGGCTGAATAAATGAATAAATGTTCTTTTAGGCTAATTATTCCAGAGGTTCTCAGTTTAGAGAGATGACCTACATGTCGATAACCATGCTTAATGCTTAAATAGCTATGATTTCAGCATCTACGGGGAGAAGATTTCCAGTCAACGGTTTCTCACTCCCCTTAATTTTGAGTCTGATGATCAGGTCCTAGTAGCATAGCCAGTGCTGGCCCATAGCTCGTTGTTTTTTTCCCCTGGGGCTGAATCTCCTCCTTAACTGTAACAAAAGTAATAAAAACATTCGAAAGAACCAGCACAAAGGATAAAGGCTACAAAGGAAACGGCTGGTTATAGAGACCATATTTCCTGCTTTAGGGACAGTATTTCCTGGGTCCTACCTGGGGCCTATTTATCACAATCTTTGAAAGTACTGAAGCCTCGAAGGCATGTGAGCTTGTTCACTATGAGATAGGAGACCGAACTCTGCAGGGAGCTCAGGCACAATGAGGATCCTTCTAGACCCAAGCACATAGGCTTCTTGATTATAAGAATATCCATGGCTCTACGAACATGCTTAATCTTTTACAATGTGGACAGAATTTTGGAAAAACCATGCTCCCTGCATGAAAGCAAGCCTGTAGTCTGGAAGATGAGAGAGACAAATAAGGAAGCAATTTCCTCTTAACATGACGGAATGTGGATGAGAGATGAGGTACAATGGCAGCCTTCAATAGACACCTCGCCCACAGAGGCTCCTGGGAGTGGAGGGATCTAAGTGTTATTAGATAATCTAATAATGCCCTTTGTAACATTACCTATGACTTTCCCCCTCACCATTTACCATTCCAAAAAGTTCTTCATAGGTAGCTCTGACAGTTTGTATATGCTTAGCCCAGGGTATGGCACTATTAGAAGGTGTGGCTCTGTTGGAGTAGGTGTGTCACTGTGGATGTAGCTTTAAGACCCTTATCCTAGTTGCCTGGAAGCCAGTAATCCGCTAGCAGCCTTCAGATGAAGATGTAGAATTCTCAGAACCTCCTGTACTGTGCCTGCCTGGATGCTGCCATGTTCCCACCTTGATGATAATAGACTGAACTTCTGAACCTCTAAGCTAGCCCCAATTAAATGTTGTCCTATAAGAGTTGCCTTGGTCATGGTGTCTGTTGACAGCAGTAAAACCCTAACTAAGACAGAAGTAAAAATGAATTGCTCAGTGGAAGCACGTCATAGCTGAGTGATGGTGGTAAGCATGGTATACTGAGTTCCCACCGTGCACCAGACATTGCTTTCTGGCTCTGCAACTGACTAGCAGTGTGGCCATAGGTGGGTAACGGTAGGTACATGGGTGCCCACAACTAAAATAAGAAGGTTGGCCACATGACCGTAGCCCCTCACCAATTTTTGGAAGCATGGCTCCGTCTCTGTTATCACAGAGGTCTTTACTGGAAGACTGAAGTACAAGGGATTGTGAGGATGGAGTCTCAAGAAAAGAGAGCAGGAGCTACATGATCCTTAAGCTAGCAAGTCAGCCTGGGGGAATTCCATTTAGAGAGACACGCTGCTGTGTCACAAATAATAGTGACAAAGCGCTATAGTTTTAGTTTTCCAAAGCGACTTGGTGTGTTATTTCATGTATTCCTCATAGCAATGAAGGGAAGAAGAAAGTTGGGAGGCTTGTAGTCTCTTCCGGGGTTTGAGGCAGATCCATCATAGGCTTCTAGCTTAAGATCCATGAAGCAGGGTGCACCCTGGACAAGCTCCAGGGCTACAGCCCTGATATGTGATGTTCCACGCAGAAGGCAACAATCTAGCTGGGACTAATCTGAAGTCCCCATGACCTCCAGGAGCCTGCGCTTAGATGACATTTGTGCTGCCACGCCTCCCTGCCAGGCCCCTGCTTTCACCATTCTCCAGCAGAGTAATAGAATTCTCTCTTGGTGCTGGAACCAGGCCTTTACTTCCACAGAATGAATCTAATGGTGGTTTTGGTGACTCAGAGCCCATCGGTCTGACTTCAGGGCCTGTTCTGACCATTGACAGCACGGTGGTAGGACGTTTTCCTGGTTCATTGAGCATGCCTGACTTCCTAGATCATCCACCCGACCTCCTGGCTCATCTGAGCCTGACCCTACCTTGTTCTCCTGAGCCCTTCCTTTCCGGCAACTTCTACCCTCCTTTCTGAACCATCGTGCATTTGGTTTTTTGCGGTTTTTTTGTTTCGGTTTTGTTTTTGTTTTTTCCCTAACCCCCTTTCTCTGTCTGCTCAAGAGCCAGACAGCGTCTGTTGGACTTCCTTGGTGTCCACCACAAGTCAAGATGGCTGTCTAGCTCCTGTTGCATGTTTGCCAAACTATTGGCCTGATGGGCTGCCTACTGCAGCTGACTTTGCCCCAAAGCTGCACCCATATGACAATAGGTAGTGTCCCAACCCCAGGCCCAATTGCATAACCTGGAGGGCTCTAAATTCTGCTCTGACAGCCTCTGCCCACCAGCCTGTAGACCTGTGATGCCAATAGCAGCTGGCTCTGCCATCTTTTCTACAGCTCTATTTGCCCACTATGAAAGTGCCCCCTAGGGTTTTTTCCCCTTGCAGGTATGAATAAGAGCACAGCCATTTGAGGTCCCTTGAGGGAAAACTCTGTCTGAAAACAGGCATGATTACTATTTCCATCACCTTTCTAATCCTGTAATCACACATTTGCAGCAGGGAGCCTGGCCAGGGAGAGGCCACTTACACACGCAGCAGGAAGGAGGGGACTGTGTGCTGTTATGCCAACCATGCTTATTGGAAACATAGGTATGGCTGCCTCTCCTGAGCAGTAAAACGAATAATCGAGGCATTTATCCCCTAACAATTCACATCCAAATGGCTTAGACCTGGGCTCACATTATGAAAGCTTTGCCAAAGATGACCTATCATCCTTCCAAGTCAGGGGAATGATGCTGGAGATGGAGCCCTGTCTGGTGGCTGCAAGGTGTGAAAGGGGAGGAAATCTGGATTGCTGACTACCCAGCCACAAAGATCCTCCCATGCTCCTCCCCTTGGATCTCGTAACTTTTAATTTGGAAGCCTGTCTCCCTACCATGAGGGGGGGAAATCCAATAAATGTTTTTAAATTATCATTCAGAAAAAAATCCCTAGGGCCTGGATAGATAGTTTAGTGGTTAGTAACACATTCTGCCCTACCCTTTTCTGAAGACCAGAGTTTGGTTCCCAACACTTATGTCTTGCAGAACACAAAGGCCTGTGACTCCAGCTCCAGGGGATTCAATGCCCTCTTCTGGCCTCTATGGGCACCTACACTCACATGCCCATATGCACATATACTTCTCTTGTTTGTTTTAAAATCTAGAGTTTCAAACAGACACTAGATCAGTTTTTCTTTTGAGGTCATGAAAGAGTGAAGACAAATGAGGCTAGGCTCCAGAAGTGGAGGGGAATGTTCTTCCAAACCATCTTCATGTGAAACAGCTTTAGCCAGCAGCTTTTGTGGCATAGCAGAGGTGGGGGGAGCTGGGTGACAGAGCAACCACCCTGGCTATGTAAGAGGGCACCCCAGCCAGAAAGCATACATTACTCTTACTTTTAGATAATTCCCAAGCAGCGATCAGACTTCTCCCTCCAAGTGATGGCTCTGCTTGTACATAAGAATCTCTTTTCCTGTGTGAGTGGAGCATTATCACTTGATTTTACTGTAACACAGATCACCCCAGAACTCAGCAGCACACAAAGAAAAATATTCATTTAGCTTACAGCTCTAGAGATCACCCATAGTCAACTGAGCCTCTGTGTCATGTATCTCGTATCCTCTTCCCTGGACCAGTGGCGATGGATCACCTACAGCCAACTGAGCCTCTGTATCATGTATCCCGTATCCTCCTGCAGTGGGGATGGCTACTGACAGTGAGCAGAGCAGAAACATGCAGTGCCTCTTAAAGCCTAGACTCAGAACTGCTAGACCACCGTGGCCCCTGGACAGTTAGTAATGGAGAGTGGTACTCCATTCCTCTATGCAAAGAACTGCAAGTATGGAGTGGCCTCCTGAAGAGTCTGTTTCTATTCACCCCAGATAGAGAAGACAATGACCAACCAAAGCAACTACTCAGCCTGAGTCCAATGCACTGAACCAATGGGCTTCTTAGGGTTAGTTACAAAAGCATGGCTGACCCTCAGCAGTTGCATCACGGAAAAGCCTTCCCCAGCATGGATAGTGGCTCAAGAATTCTGAACTCCTGAAGTTCCTCATGAAACTTGTAAGCAACTACACAAACAAAGAGTCTCCCCATGCCTAGAAATTACTCACAGCTTGCATAGCCCAAGACAGGAACGTCTAATCTCAGGGAGGAGACCTGAAAGTCTTGCAAGTTTCCTGAGCCTTGTGAGTCTGTGAGTTCTTGTGAATTGTCTGTGCATCCTCCCAAAATCCCCGAGAGGGGAGCAGCTACAGCAAGTGGCATATATAGAGGGTAGGTGAGGGATAACAGCACAGTCATGCTCCCCTCCCCTGGAGCTTTAACAGAGATCTTACAACTCCTCTTTGGAATGGTGAAAACGATACAGGGCCCTCCAAAAGAAGGCACAGTCATCCAGGGAAAGTTGGCCTCATGACCCCTCCCCATCTTCCTTGCAGTAATCAGCATGGGCCTTCTCAAAGAACAGCAAGGCAGAGTTTGCCCTGAGCCAAATGATTCTATCCTGTTGGTGCTGAGGCCCTCAGAAGCTGTGGTTTCTGCGTCTGAACTTTCCCTGGGAAAATAAGGCAGCCAGAGGAACACACAACAAAGAACAAATAAATAGGAAACACGACAACTGGAGGGCCACGTGACCTGGAGACATGACAACTGGAGGGCCACGTGACCTGGAGACACGACAACTGGAGGGCCATGTGACCCGAATCACAGCGAAATAGGAAGCATGGAGCAGAGAGATGAGTAATGGCCTGCCAACCTCCACTCAACTGGAGGCCAGCACATGGAACTGAGATCTTATAAATGATCCAGACAGAGATTTCGCAGAATTGGGATAAAAGAGCACAGCCTTGCCAGGCCCCTGGACACTTCAGGCTAATAGGTTGTAAACAGAAGTTGTGGAATTTCCATCAATGGAAGTGGCTGCGAAATGGGCTATGGGGCGGGAGCAGCAGCTTTCAGGATTTCCAAAGATCTACATATGACCCTTACTCCATTTCCAACCCTACAGTCCTCCCATCCCCCAAGTAAATAAACCTTCTCTGTTCTCTTCCCTGCCATAACACATATCATCGCACAGTGTCTCATTTACTGGAGGCTACCAAAAGAAAGCTAAATTGGGATTTCGTTCAGTTGCTGATGACTTACCCCTATTACCCTAGCTCATTTTCAGTGGCATTTCAACACTTTGGTAATGAATTAGCTCTACCATTTCTGGCACAAAGAGAAGAGGGTTTAAATTAATTTTCAGCGAGGGATGCCATTGGTCTAGGCCACTTCCCTCCCACTGTGTTAACATCAATGTCTTGTCTCGTTAAATGCCGATAAACAAGTGTAACATTCTAACAAGCCACAAATTGGCTTATTGACACCTCTGTCAGCTGCTCTCTGCTTCCCAACCCCCTGCTTTATAGGCATTCTGTGGTTACACAAAATGGGGGCTCCTATGAAACACTGGAAGGAGACCACATAGCCATTAAGGCTCCCAAGCTGCTGGGTTTTGTTTGGTCTGATTTAAATATAACAGTAGATTATTAGCATTCAGTGCCTCTGCTCTGGGTTCTATTTGAGGCCCAGGTATTAATGGCTTCCCTGCAGAATGGGCAGGCTCACTTTGCTGCTCCACCCATCAGCTTTCTCCAGAATGGTTCCAATGATGACAATGACATTGGGTAACCCTCTCCGTGTCAGCACATCCACAGCTCTTTAACTAGCCCACTTGGTTTGCTGCTGAAACTTTAAGACAAAGATGAACAGCTGTATGCTGCTTTTCCTTGGGCAACCTAAGAGGTCACAGGATGCCCAAATGGCTGTTTTTATTAGGGGCAAGGCAAAGGGCTGACCTTAACCCTCCAGTAAGAAAACCATATTGGAAGAAAAAAAAAAACCTGACTAAAGGTAAAAATGCTTACAATTACAGCCAATAGCTGATTCCTGCACACAGCCATGGCTGCTAGGGACCTCCTGCGTGACCCTGCCCGAGAGCCCAGGGACAGAATAGAGAGCATCCTGATCACCTGGGGACAGATGTGGGTACCTTCAGAGCAGGAGGATGGAGAAGAGGACTAATTCCTTTCATGTGAGATTTTCATAAATTTTTGGTTTTTGGTATTCAAAACCACGTGCTAGGTTTCTAGTTCACATTGTTATGAATTTATATAGGAAGGCTCTTCTCTGTAATTCCCCCCTGAGCATAGCTGTGTTATCAGTGATCAGTAGAATCAACAATAGGAAAAGGATATGAAAACAACATTGCAGGGTGCTGATCTCTGGGGACATAGATAGCTTCCCTGGTTCTGTCTAAGCCCACAGCATGGCAGAAAGGGGCTCTGCTGTCCCAGTTCTTCTCCAGGCACAAAGCACTGAGTGTAGTGACTATGGTAGGGCACACACAGGTGTGGCGTGTAGAGGTTTCTGGTATGGAGGTGAGAGGAAAGGGAAGGAGCTTGTAAAATACAAAGCCTGCAACATTAAGGTCACCTTGATGGTGGCTTCTTTCGACACTTTTTTTTTTTTTGCAGATTCTCATTCTCTCTCTCTCTCTCTCTCTCTCTCTCTCTCTCTCTCTCTCTCTCTCTCTCCCTCTCCCCTCCCCCTCTTTCCGTGCCTTCTGCTAGAAACCGAGCTCTGCTAGAACAGATACATTTTAGTGGATAAGGAGCTGTGATTTACTGCTATTCTTGACCATACCCGGTGTACAATAATTAGGAATGACTGAGTACCACGCCCTAAGTCCTGCTTGCCACCTGAAATCTCAGGCAGTATGGTAGCATTGTGAGAGGACCCAAGATAATGCCCTCTCCTAGCTGCACCTTGACCAAGAACATTCTTCTCTTTTCATCTAACTGTAACTCATCTTTGAGGGGTCAGTTTAAATACCACTTCTTCAATCCGAGGAACTAAATTAGGCTCCTCTGGCAAATGCTGCTGCGGTTCTTGGTATTTCTCTTTGCAGCACTTTGCATGCTCACGACTTTATAATAAATCATTCATAGCTGTTGCTTAATGCCTATTTTCCCCATTAGACTGTGAATGTCACCAGGCAGAGACTGCCTTGGAGTTCGTCTCATCTACACCATCGCCACCACTACCCTCAACCCCAGAACACGGGCAGAAATAGCCCAAAGGGCACGGGATTTAAAATATTCCAAGAAAGCTTAATGACATGATGAGACCTCTCTGTAGTGTCACAGGCAGGCCTCCACAAAGAGCTATGGAATATGTAAATGAGAGTCGGGTGCCATTCCAAGAAAAGACTAAAACCAGAGTCATGAGAGGTTGACAGGGTCTGGGTCTCATCCACTTTCCCCTCTGAGTGGTCTGTGCCTTGTCACAAAACAAGCCCAGTTTGAGAGTCGGGTTCTCAAGGGCCCTGCCTTTGCTCACAGGCAGGAGTCACTGATTGGGTGATGAGTTGCTTGCTCATGCTTCTGGCCTTGAGTTTACAGCATCAGCCGAAAGAAGCAAGCAATCACCTAAAATTCCACTGAAATCTCAAAATCCAAAAGAGAACTTTTAACCCTGTGCCCTCATTTTCCCTCCTTTAACAGAGAGGAGCATTAAAGCCCAGATACTTGAGGGCCTTCCCTGAGGGTCCTATGGTTAATTAAAGACAGGTCAGGGGTTGACATCCAGACACCTGGGGTCAGCCTCTGCTCTTGATGCTGTTCTATACCCACATTATATTCTTCTCCTCCTTACATAAACTCAGAAGATTGAGGCAAGAAGATCTCAAGTCCAAAACCAGCCTGGACTACATAGAGAGTTTGAGGCCAGCCTGGACTACATAGAGAGTTTGAGGCCAGCCTGGACTACATAGAGAGTTTGAGGCTAACCTGGAATACATAGAGAGTTTGAGGCCAGCCTGGGCATAATGGAAGGAAGGGAAAAGGAAAAAGGGGGAAAAGGAAAACAAAAAAAGGATAAAAAAGAAGAAAGAAAAGAAAAGTGGGGCAGAGGCAGGGATGTAGCTAGGTGTCAAAGCATCTACCCAGCTTGCACGTAACCCTGGATTCAATCTAATGCACACAACAAAAACTAAAAATAAGCTCTGAAAGGCCATCTATATGATTTATTATTTTAAATTCATTATTATGTTCGTATATGTTCTCTCTCTCTCTCTCTCTCTCTCTCTCTCTCTCTCTCTCTCTCTCTCTGTGTGTGTGTGTGTGTGTGTGTGTTTTATACCATGTGCATGCAGTACCTGCAGAGGCCAGATGAGGGCATTGGATTCCCAAAACTTGAGTTACAGACTGGGGAGCTGTTATGTGAGTGATGGGAATTGAACCCATATCCTCTGGAAGAGCAACCAATGCTCTTAGTGACCAAGCCATCACTCCATCCCCATCTTTAACTCTTAACAACAAGTTTTCAACTTAAATGATTTCTCTCTCACACACAGGCCTGCCTAAAAGATGGTTTTCTTCCCTGGCTTACCAGGGCTCCTCATTTCTCAGCTTTGCTATTCTGAATCAAAGTTCTGGGCTAGGGATGCAGCTCAGTTGGCAGGACGTTTACCTAGCATTCATGAAACTCTGAGCTCTCTTCCCAGCACCACACAGCACTGTGCGGTAGGTGAGTGGATGGAGGCACATCCCTGTAATTCTAGCACTTGGGAAGAAGAAATCGGAGGATAAGAAATTCATAATCATCCTTGGCTATACAACAAGTTGGGGGCCAGCCTGGGCTACCTGAGACCTTACCTCAAAATCAAAGTAAAAAAAAAAAAATATATATATATATAAAGATTCCAAGAAGTTTGCTGCCATTCGCCTGTCTGCTTTCTCTTGGTTTTTGTTTGTTTGTTTGTTTGAAAGCATGAGCCTGTTATTTCTCTGCTGCACTACAGAAGCTGAACTATGTCTTCTTGTCTCTATCTCCCTCTTCCCCAATATTTTGGTTCCTCTGAGAATCATTGACTTCCTTTTCCCACCTATTTCTCTCACATTTTTATCCAGGGTTGCCTGCATTTTACTGGGACTGTGTGTAGTATACATTTTGGGGGGCCGGCTGTGGTTCCCTGTCCCCTGCTTCCTTCCTCTCAGGGTGTCCAGAGGATGCTGCACACCAGGCTAGAAGGATGATGGGAATCTTAAATGGGTGGAGTTCTGCAGGCTTCTGGTCTGTCTGGGAGTGAGTGCCGGGGGCAGGAAGGTTGGGGGAGAAGGCATTCTCTGAAGATCTTAGTGTTACAGCTCTTTGGGGCAAAGACCTTCTCTGGTGAACTTCAGTGAAACAGCTCTATGAGATAATCTTAGCTTGTGCATATACCTTTATTTGGGGTGGTTTGCACACATGCACTTTATTTGTGGTGAACCAAGGGTTATATAGCTTAGGAATATCCAGGTGAGCTGAAGGCTAAGGTACTGAGATGCCTTGTTAGCATTGGGAGGCATCCCAGGAATCTTGGATGCAGACGATATGACATCCCTCAGGCAGAGGGTATAGGGATTTCAAGCTCCCCAATAAGGTCAGAGTGAGACAGGCTGAGGGGAATGAGTCAGGCTGACTCTATGACAAGCTTCAAATTGGCAGTCTTAGAAACTAGGCCCAAGAACTGGAAAAGTCCAGGCAAGTCAGTTACTAGAAACAAAAGAAAAACCCAACCCAGGCTTCAGGCAGCTAAGCTGTCCAACCACCTGGCCTGAAGCTAGGACAACGAGTCAGCAAGCTTCCAGCCCTCCCCAGTAACTGTTTCCAGCCCTCATGCCACAGTGATGGAATGGCCCTGGAGATGGAGTAAGATAAAGGCCACCTACTCTGGAATCCCCAACTTAAGTTAAATCTGGCCTTCGAGCTCACTTGGTTGTCTCTCTCCATCTTGGAATGAGAGAACCCACATGCTGGATTTCTGCAGAATAAAACGTTCATTGCTTTTGCATTCTATTTGAATCTGGGGTATCATTCTTTGGTGAACAACAGACCATCACAAGAGAAGGAGAGGCCCTGTTGGTAAAGGACTCCCCCATTTTCTGCCAAACTCAGAAGGCTATCCAGACAATGGTAGACTTTGACCTTAGTTAACAGGACCCAACAACTGTATCTATAACCAATACATTTTATCAGTGACTTCCTTCAAGCTGTACCTCAAACTTGGGTGGTAATACCAACCAAATGATTAACTTGTATTACTTAGGAGAGTCTAAAGAGGAAAACCCATTTACCTCTGTTCCTGGTTCTTTGTAAATCTTCAGATTTTCTTGTCTGTGACCCACTACAGCTTACCTTCTGTTTAATAAACCAGGGTTGGGAAATATTTGAAAGAAAGAAAGAAGCTGTACCTTTTGTGAACCTGTACAGATTTTTCCTTGCCATTTTCCCTGAGTGACAGTGTAGCAACTATTTACACTGCATTTATACTGCAGTAGGTATTTAAATAGCTTAGACATGACTTATATGTTACATTGTATCAGAGCCCTGATCACCAAATGATCTGGATAGCCTGGAGGTTCTTGTAAACAATCCTCTGGAGAGCCTGAAGGATATCTGCTCCTGCCTTCACCTTCTCTACTTCCTCCACATTAGCCCCTTTGAGATTTTTGAAATAAATGGGATGTTTGTCTGCCCCCTAAAAACTCACGCTGAAGTGTAATCCTTAATATAATGCTATTTGGGGGCAGGGGTCATCAGGGCAGAACCCTGGTGAAAGGGATTAGTGTCGTCACACACCAAGTCTCAGACATCATCTTCTGTCAAGACAGGGCAAAAAGATAACATCTTGTTATCAGGAACTGTATCCTTGACCAGACACTGGGACGCCAAGGCTTTGATCTTGGATTTCCTGGTCCCTAGAACTATGAAAAATGAATTTCTGCTGCTATATGTAAAAATAACGTGTATTCTCCTGATGTAATTGTCTTCTCCAAAGTGTACTGCCTCAGTTTCCTAACCTAAGCCTAGCCCTGGAAGCTTCTAGCCTTTATACGATCTTATTTACGGCTAAAATGTTTTCAGCCTCTGAGGTTTACTGCTGAAAAAGCTCAACTTTTCTTGTTCTTTCTGGCATCTGGCTGGCTGGTTTAACTCAGCTGTTCTGGCTCAAACTCCTCTCCAAGCTGGCTGATTCAATCTGGCTTCTCACTCAGCCTCTGACTGAATTGCTCTGCTTGGCATCAAAATAACCCTGACAATCTGTTCTTATCTTCTATGTCCTTATTCTCTGGCTCCTCCTGCATCTAGTTTGTTCTCTCTTCAACAGTTCTCTGAAACCTTCTGGGTAAAACTGCCTCCCCCCCCCAGCCCCCCCCCTCTCTCTCTCTCTCTTTAATTTTGAAAACCTTATTTTTAATTGTGATGAGAAGTTAATAAATCTAATGCTAGTGAAACAAATTGACTATAACATAGCAAACATGTTCAATTCCATTAGAAGTTGCCATTTTTTAAAGAAACTTTCCCCTTAGATTCACACATTTCTTGAGTTGTTTTTGTATCTGATTATGTTGTTGTTTTTGTTGTTTTCTGGTTTTTTAAAATTTATTTATTATTATTTTCTTTATTTACATTTCAAATGCTATCCCGAAAGTTCCCTGTACCCCACCCCCACCCCTGCTCCCCTACCCACCCACTCCCACTACTTGGCCCTGGCCTTCCCCTGTGCTGGGTCATATAAAGTTTACAAGACCAAGGGGCCTCTTTTCCCAATGATGGCTGATTAGGCCATCTTCTGCTACATATGCAGCTAGAGACTCGAGCTCAGGGGGTACTGGTTAGTTCATATTGTTGTTGNACCTACAGGGGTGCAGCCCCCTACAACTCCTTGGGTACCCACCTGCTCTCTCTTAAGTAGCTTCTCTTTTCTCTCTGTTCTCATAAGAGTTGGGCTTATCCTATTCTGTCAGATCTTTCTCTGATTCATCACTTTGTTTGCCCCTCAATTCGCTATCACTTTCAAACATGGCTGTTTTCTTCTATAAACTAACTTTACCTTCATTGTTTGGGATTTAAGGTGTATACTAAGGACTTGTCAGTATTCCAGCTGGATCATACAGACCTAGAAGGTCTTTGGATGAGATCAGAGTAGCTATATTGCTGGATTAAAATTCCTCCACAGCTATAAGTCTCTCTGTCTATGATTTCTGTTCTATCAGACAAAATGGACTATGATACCGTTCCAAACAGAACCATAGGCCCTTTCTACTGCTGACAACTACCCTCTTCCAAGTCTTTGCTCAAATCATACCATTTTCTTGGAGACTGAACCATAGATATTTTGATTAATATATTACTGGCTGTTTTCTTCCTTCCACTCTTCCTTCCTTCCTTCCTCCCTTCCACTCTTCCTTCCTTCCTTCCTTCCTTCCTTCCTTCCTTCCTTCCTTCCTTTCTTCCTTCCTTTCACCCACTGCAATCACCATTGTATGGCATTCTATATGGCCTATATATCTATAGCATTTATTATTCATTGTTGTACTGGTTACTTTTCTGCTGTAATAAAACACTATGACCAAGGCAATTCATAAAAGGAATCATTTAGTTGGATCTACAGTTTCAGAGGTTTAGAGTCTATGATGTCAGAGCAAAAGTGAAAGCAGGAATAACTGAGGGCTCACACCTTGACTGACAAGCAAGAGGCAGAGAGAACAGGAATGATGGCAGGAGGCTTTGGAAATCCATCTCCATAACAAGCCTCCTTCAACAAGGTGAAGCCTCCTAATCCTTCCCAAACAGTGCTACCAGCTGGGAACCAAGTATTCAAACACAGGAGTCTATGAGGGACATTCTTATTCAAATGATGACAACAACTGCCTTTTCCAGCAAGGATGTTAGATTAACTTTTAAGGTTAAGGACCAATTTTCCATTCTTTGTTCCCAAGCACCTACAACTGTTTCTGGCATAGCACATATTCCAGAAATATCTGCCGATCTGAACTGCTCAATTACTAAAGCCATCGTAGTAGTAAGTGGCTAAAATGTTCTGAGTCCTCCCTCTGTTCCAGGCATGATTCCAAGCTTTGTAGCTGTATTAACTCCTTTAGCAGGCAATAACTACTGAGCTATGTCTTTATCCCCTCTAGGTACACAGTACTCCTTTCCACCAGAAGAAGCCTGTTCATCTAGGGTCAGTAAGAGGGGGTGTTGAAAGAAAAGGGAGAAAGAATGCCTGGTTTAAAACACAAGACTTGGGATGCTTGACACTTTTGTTGCAAATTATAGAAGATTCGCTGTAAAATATTCCACTCCACTAGTTCGAGCTGTTAGAAGGGGAATAAAACAGAATAAGACAGTACTTCAGGTGGCTTGAATGAAAGTGATGTCCCCAAATGTAACACTTATACTACAGAAAAACAGAAGCACGGAGGGCAGCGAGGGTTGACAAGATACAACCAAACCCCCCTGTGCTGCTTGGAGATCAAAGAACACAGAGGCTTTCCCTAGAACTTGACTTTTAAAATACATACGCAATTCTAGTCCCCCTGAGCCTTTCAGATCCATGGAAACAAAGGCTCTCGTGTCCTCATACACACAGCGGCTCTACCTGGAAGGTCAGCCCCCTGTGGCCTCCATACCTCTTCATGTTCTTTAAGACCCTCAGAACAATTGGCTTCTTATTTGAGTGTAATGGTGTGCAAGAAGACCTCAAAGACAAGAAATGTGGTCATCTCAGCACTGTTGTCCCAATGGACATGTCTGTGCAGAAAGGAAAGCTGCTGATGCTATCTTAGAGGCTCCCCGTTGCTGTGACAAAATACTCCCTGTAATTGTTGAGATTCTCTAGAGTAACAGAACAGACAGAATGAATATCCCCCCCCCCTCTCTCTCTCTCTCTCTCTCTCTCTCTCTCTCTCTCTCTCTATATATATATATATATATATATATATATATATATATATATAAAGGAGTGGTGTGTGTGTGTGTGTGTGTGTGTGTGTGTGTGTGTGTGTGTGTGTGTTATTGGAATGACTTACAGGCTACAGTTCATCTAATCCACAAATGGCTGGCTGTGAACAGAAAGTCCAAGAATCCAGTAGTTGCTCAGTCCACAAGGCTGGATGCCTCTGCTGGTCTTCAATATACACTGGAATCCAAAAGAAGTAGGCTCTAATGCCAGCGAAGGAACTTCATAAAGTGAAGTGCAAGCAGGCAAAGAGCAAACGCTTCCTTCCTTATGTCCTTATGTCCTTATGTAGACTTTTAGCAGATGGCATGGCCCATATTAAAGGTGTTTCTTCATGCCTTAAGATCAGGATCAAAAGTGTGTGTCCAGACTAGGAATGGACTCACCCTTTTCAAACTAAGCAAAAGCAACAGCAAACCAACAATAACAAACAAGTAAGCAAAAACATTCCTCACAGATCTGCTCAATTTCTGGATTGAAACTCATTCCATATGTAGCCATGTTGACAACCAATAATAGCCATCGTACTCCCACAAAAAGCAAATTAAGGGAAAAAGTATTTAAGTTTCCAGGTCATGGCATGTCATTGTGAGGAAGTCCATGAAGCAGTGGCTCAAGCTTCCAGGTCACGGCATGTCGTTGTGAGGAAGTCCNTGAAGCAGTGGCTCAAGTTTCCAGGTCACGGCATGTCGTTGTGAGGAAGTCCNTGAAGCAGTGGCTCAAGTTTCCAGGTCACGGCATGTCGTTGTGAGGAAGTCCNTGAAGCAGTGGCTCAAGTTTCCAGGTCACGGCATGTCGTTGTGAGGAAGTCCGTGAAGCAGTGGCTCAAGTTTCCAGGTCATGGCATATCGTTGTGAGGAAGTCCGTGAAGCACTAATCTGAAGCAGCCGGTCTCCTTAGATTCACAGTTAGGAGCAGAAAACACTAACTTAGTGTGCGCATGCCTAGACTTAGTTCAGTTTCCCCACTAGAGTACAATCTAGGATCCCCTGCACAGAGAAGGGTGACACCCACAGTGCAGTGTGAGGGCCGTCCCACTTCAACCAATATAATCATGATAATCACTGAAAGACACACCCATAATCACACAAGACTTCTTTTCCAAGTGATTCTAAATTGTGCCAAGTTGACAATTAAAACTACCACAGCACATATAGATAGCGTTTGCACATTTCAAAAGGAGCTAATCCCGGAAGTTGGCCTACTCAGTAAAGTACTTATTGCCCAAGTGTATGGGCTAGGGTTCGGTTCCCAGTGCTTGTGTAAAGAGCCAGGCATCATGTGTGCCCGTACTCTAGGTAGACTCCTGGGGCTCCTGGATTGTCCTGAGACCTGTGATCTTCCTGCCCCCATTTCCCTAGTGCTGGGATGTTTCAGGCTCTGTGACCTACTTCCTTCACCTTCCACTGTCTTCTTATAGCCAGATGTCACTGCCACTTCCGTTGTGCATGGCTCCTGTCCCTTCAGCTGGTGCTGACCCAGGAGTGACCCCCCACACACACACACTTAGGCACTAACACTCTCAAATCCTTAGAGTTCAAAAGTGGCCCTGTGTCCATGGCAGAGTGGAAAGAAGATCCCCCCTTCCCTGAGACCCCGCTAAGGGGACCCTAACCAGAGAGCCGCTGACACTCACCTCCTCAGTGCTGTCAGTGTGCTCTCTCCTCTTCCTTTCTCTCTTCTTCCTCTTCGTTTTTTCCTCCTTTTCCTTCTCCTCCGATGTTGATGTTCTCTCCCCCGCCCCCCTCTGCTTCCTTTCTCCTTTTCCTCTTCCTCTTAATTTGGTGTCATTTCTTCAGGAAAACATAAGAGGAAGTTGGACCACGTCAGGATTTTACTCCTCTCGATGTTGTTGGTTGGTTTCCAATCTATTTTCCTTTTGTTTTGTTTTATATTTTACTTTTAATTCAACTTTATTAAGATATAACTTGCGTGTGATTATAGATAGGGTATGGTTCAATGAGTCATGACAAATCTGCATCAGGCCATCCTAGTCAAGATAGAGAACACTTTCTCGACTGCCAAACTCTTCCTGGTGCTGAGAGAGAGTTGAGGGCCAGCTCCAAAGCTGTATTCAAAACATGGCTCTCTCCTGAGGCTGGGGAGATAGCTCAGCGGCTAAAGTGTTTGCTGTGTGCAAACATGAACACTTGTGTTCATATTTCTAGCACCATGTAAAAGTTGGACATCGTGGCATGTGCCTCTAGCACATGGCATACAGATTCCAGGGGTTCACTAGTCTAACTGAAACAGGGAACTCTGGGCTCAGCAAGAGACCCTGCCACAAAAAAGCAAGGTGAAGAGTGATTAAGGAACTTTGGGATTCCTCCTACCCATGCACATGAGCCTCCGCCCTGCCTCCCCCTCCCCACTGCACCCACAATAAGTGCATACACTTTACCCAGTACTCAGATGCATTCTCCAAACTGTACCAGGTGCTGTCTGTCAGACCTGGTTCTGTGTTTTAGGCCGATTCTTAGAAGAAAATCCCTCCAATTCTTTATTTGATCAGGGCAGAAGTTTCCAAGCTCCCCAAGCTGAATAAACCTGGCCGAGAGCTTTCTCTCTCTCTCTCTCTCTCTCTCTCTCTCTCTCTCTCTCTCTCTCTCTCTCTCTCTCTCTCTCTCTCTCTCTCTCTCTCTCTCTCCTCCCTCCTTCCCCCCTCCTCTCCCTCCCACTTTATGTTTGTTTAGCAATATGTAAAGTGGCTACAAGGCATTAACATAAAGAGGCTTCAAGAAAGAGGTGTGTGTGTGTGTGTGTGTGTGTGTGTGTGTGTCTAAGTTTGAGCATCATTGAATAAATGGTAGCACCAAAGTTGGTAAATCTGAAGGAAAGCAGTGGCCGATTGGAGTCCCGAAAGACTGGACCCCGCAGGCATCTTCAGTGTTAGCATTACTTTACCCTTCTTTCTACACTCTAGCCACACTGGATCAGTTCAGCCACATCAACATTGTTGTTTCTTCAAGGCCTTGGCGTAAACCATCCCCGCTGGCAGGAAAGCACTTGTCCCCTTATCTACATACCTACCTCCTTATATAAAGGGCTTCTCAGGTCTTCTTATCCACTCTAAAATCGGTCCCTCGTGTCAATCATTTTCCTTATATCACTTACCCAGCTTCTTGGCATTGTGTTGCTTGTTTGTACGTTTCTCATTGGCAGTTTAGTTTAGTATTCACTGACTCACCTTGCTTATGCTCACTGCCCCTCCTCCCTATAGGGCAGCATGGCTTTATGGCAAGGCCAGAACTCTACAGCCTGGCTGCCATCCAACGCTGCCTTCCAACACAGCCCTGCAGCCCTGCGACTTGCTTGGACTAAGATGCTTGTGTAAGTGAAGCCCACCACATCTGACCCCAGGCTTTCAATAGACTTGCATGGCTTCATATGATTTCATATGATCTTGCTGTTGCTTTCGGTCTGCCACAGAAGAACCTTCTACAGGGCTAGTACAGTGAAGCAGACTTAAGCCCAGCCATGAAAGTTGGAAAAGCTCCAATGTAGCCAGCCTGTTTTCTCCTGAGCAGTAAAAACAAACATTTGCTATTGGTGCACACTATTAATTTGGGGATAGTTTCTTATGGAGCATTGTTATAAATATAGCTGACTACTACATGGGCCAGGCACCAAAAAGCACTCTAAATATTTGTTGAGTGAAAGGATTTTGTTTCAAAAAAGAGGATTCTGACTTTGATAGTACTTGCTAGTAATCCCAGTATCTTTTAAGCCAGGAAGGAAAGATGAGCTTGAGACCAATCTGGGCTATGCTGCAAGAACCTAATTTAATACACACACACACACACACACACACACACACACACACACACACACACAAAGTATGTACCTGTAAACCTAGCTTCTTGGGAAATTGAGGAAAGAATATTGTGAGTTCAAGATCAACTTCAGCAATTTAATGTGACTATCCTATCTCAAAATAAAATGTGAAGAAGCCAGTGGTCATCTAGCTCAATGCTTATCTAGCATTCTGAGACCTGACGTCCAATTCCCAGTAACACGGGGAAGACAAAAGGAGAGAGTATAAAGGTATGTCATGGGACTTTTGAAGATCATGCCCAAGAAGAAAAGAAATGGACTAAAACCTTTCACAAATGTCAGGAAAGGGATCTGTGGTTAGAGAAAAGACCCAGTGGTTAAGATCACTTGCTGCTCTTCCAAAGAATTTGAGCTGAATTCACTGTCTCCTCCTGTGATTCTAGTTTCAAGGGATCTGACACCCTCCGCTGGCATTCTTAGGTATATGCTCACATGTAACACACACACACACACACACACACACACACACACACACACACACATTTTCTGAAAAGTGTTCCAATCCAGAAATGAGATGTAGCTAAGATGGCAGTGTTTGTCTAGTGCATATGAAACCCAAGTTGGATGCTCAGTCACTAAACTAGGCATGACAGTGTATGCCTGTAATCCCAGCACTTGGGGAAGGTGGAGGCAAGAGGATATGGAATTCAAGGTTACTCTCAACTACATAGTGAGTTTAGAGGGCCTGCTGGGTCTTCATGAATCTATCTCAAAAAAAAAAAAATGGAATATCCTAACCAAGATTCTAGATTAAAAAGTTATTTCAGGGAAGTAGATAATTCTCCAGAGGCAACTTAGGTCTGAGACTTGGACACCAAGTCTTGAACTCACAGAGCCATGAAAAGAGAAGTCTCTGTGGTCCAGAGAAGCACAGGAGCACATCGCCTGCAGATAGCTGCTTAGGGGTGGAGCACACATTTCCTACCTTTTTCCCCCTCTCTTTTGTCCCAGTGCCCTTTCCAGTCCTCTGTTGAGTCTAATGAAGTTTGATGAGGGGGAAAAGGCAGGGCTGTATGTGGGATGACATGTCAGTTCAAATGAGCATCAGGACTGAAAAAAAAAAAACAGTACCTTGTATCCCTCCCAACAGTGTCCTCCTGGGGAGAGAGGCCTGTACCTAGACTGTGGCAGAGGTGTCCTATGGTCTGAGCCTTATATTACTTTGAATTAGGTAGGTCACCACATCCCTCTAAAGACCCAATTACATTGACTCAAACTCAAAACACAGCCAGATGTTTTGCAAAGCAACTCCTCCTACCTGGATCAACTTCAGCCAGGCAAATCTGCCACCTACACAGGCAGGATCACACCATTTCTTTGGGACAACTCAGAGGCTCCTGTCTCTTTCTAGAGGCTGTGTGTCCCTCCAGTGGGCTGCATGGTGACAGATAAGTCTGTGAAGGAACCAAGAGGGTTACTTCTTCTGTAAATGAAAGCTGAACCCTCAGTGGCTATTGCTGCCACCGTTGCTCTTCTGGGCACTGTGCCATCCTGGCACACTGGGTATGCTGCTCACTGGGTATGCTTGTTCACCACCAACCTTGTCAGATGTTCTCAAGAAAGACTATGTCCGAAGGGAGTGAAAGACATAAATATTTTGTCACATTTTTAGGTTCTTCTTCAGAGCCTGGAATCCCGAGGGGCCAGTATTGCCATCGAGTTAAGGCCTTTCCATCCCCACCCCGATCCCCAGGTTCTCTTCATTCCGTATCCCATTCTTTGTTGTCAGAGGTATGAAGAGAGATGCTGGTGCGGAGACAGAACCAGGACATTTTCTGAAAGCTGCCCCAAGTTGGAGGCATCTTATTCCAAAAATGTTTTGTTTTAATTGGAGGACTATATCCAATGTGAGAAGCCACAAGGATTCCCAGGCCATATGGCACAGGATACCATGGTCACAGATTGTTTCCTGGCCTTGGAAGCACAGTGTTCTACAGGAGTCTAGAGTAAGCCAAGCAAAGACTCAGATCAGCTACCTGGGGTGAGGAAGATCTGGAAGGAATCATACCAGAGGCTTATCATTGTGTACTGCAAGGTAGGCTCACCCCAACTGTGTTTGCAACTTGATTCCAGACAGAGCTTCCAGCCAAGAATAAAACCCAGAGTAACCAGCTGGAGCATTATAGCCAGGCCTCTGCCTAGAGACTCGTAAGGGAAGTCATGTTGACATCTGTCCCATGACCTAGTGCTTTTGCTTAGAAGGAGTTACATGCCTGCTTTTAGGTCTGCTGATGGTTCAGGAACCGGGAAACAACGGTGCATTGATCATAGACATCCTGGTACACAGGGAACTTGTTTTCTGTAGCAGGAATAGGGAGTGGGGGAAGAAATGGACAGTAGTGGCCTGACCTTTGAAAGCTCTACCTACTGGCTTAGTCTCTGGTCACTCACAGGGGCAGCCATGTAGGCTTCAGTACACTTTATCAAGGCGAGAAGTATCCTAATCCTGGATTCCAGGAAGGTCATGTGTAACTATTTCCCTCTCTGCTGCTGTTGTGTACAGGGGGCAATCTTAAGTGAATGTGGTCTTACTGCATACCCTAGCTGTAGGTGGAATTCTTGGTGGATCGACAGCTACTGGCATTCAAGAAACCAAAGCTGAGCAGACCAGAGGCAGAAAAATACCACAACTTAATACATTTTGAAGGACAGTGAAAAAATACCTTGGCCCCAAATCAGATTGTTCCTGATCTAAAATTAAAAGCGACTTCAGCCTTTGCTTTGGAGAAGAGCAGCAGATAGTGGTTGCGAGGATAGGCAGAACGATTGCTTCTCTGTTCACCTCATGGCTTAGAGCAGACCTCTCCAAGATTTCTCTGCACAGGATTGTTTACCGTCTTTAAAAAAAAAAACTTGCACTTTGCATGAAGATTTGCAAATGCCAGGCATGCGGCATGCCCGGTGCCCAGCCAAGCCTCTTGTGGTTAGCCTTGAAATGAGATCATCTCATGGTAAGAAGGAGGTCAGTGGCAAACAGGGAAATTCATTTGGCTACATCAATATGTAGGATGCAGCAAGAGTCTCAGAAGGAAAATTTTGTCATCCCACCATAAAAGCCAGCCCTGGACACAAATCTGAATTCTTAAAAGATTACCCACCCTTCAGTCCCTCCTGCTCACTCTCCTCTTTCATCTACTGCCATTCATCAGAATGGTATGGTATGATATGATATGATATGATATGATATGATATGATATGATATGATATGTTATGATATGATATGATATGATATGATATGATATGATATGATAGATTCTGTTTAACAAGGCAGGTAGGTGGACGGTAGGAAAATTTCCAAACTTTCCTATAATGTCCTCCATTTACCTAGCTAATCTAAAAACAGGGACCTTCCTATGCCAACCCAACTAGAAAAAGGAAAGCCTTGCCCATTCCATCACAAACACCCCCAATTTGCTTCAAATTGGGAGTCAATGGGTACCTAGGGCTTAGCTGAAAGTATACGTAGCCATCTCCCTGACCCAAATATATTTGGACCTTTATTGGGGGAGTCAAATAGATATAAAACAGAAAATACAAGAATGGAAGGTGAGCAGCTAAACTACTATCCTAACAGGCTGGGAGGCAACTGAGACAGGAAAGAGGTAGGGCCACATCTGCCTCAGTCAGTGTCCATTGCTATAACTAAGAGCTTTTCAAAAGGAGCAAAGCTTTGTTTGGTCTCATGGTTCAGAGGGTTCAGTCCACACTCAGCTCGTCTCACTGTTTTAGGGCCATTATCCAGGATAACCATACTACATGAGAAGTGTGTGTGGAATGCACTTACCTCACAGCTATCAGGAAATAAGGAAAAGGAGCCCAGGTTCTCATACTATTTCAAAGGCATGTCCCTAATGACCTCCCATTAGGTCTTGTCTCCTGTAGGTCCTACTACCCTCAATAGTGCCAAGTTGGGGACTTCATTTTTAACACATAGGCAGTTTGGGAGTGCTACAGATCAAACTATAGCAGTTTCTTTTCCTATTTTCTTTTTTTAAGGTTTATTTATTTATTTTAGGTATGTGAATATTCTGTCTTCATACACACCCAGAAGAGATACATAACCACCAGATCCCATTACAGATGGTTCTGAGCTGCCATGTGTTTGCTGGGAATTGAACTCAGGATCTCTGGAAGAGCAGTGAACTCAGGACATCTGAAAGAGCAGCCAGTGTTCTTAGTCACTGAGCCATCTCTCCAGTCCCCATCCTATTTTTATACTGATTAATTTTGTCAAGCATGACATCCATAGGATGGTGTGTATATTAAAGCTTTGAGCTTCCTGAGGTATACCAGAAGGCTCTGCTAATGTAGCTATAGATCTCCCATAAAGCAAAGCAAGTAAGAGTTTCACCAACAGGCTAGAAGCTAGGCATAATGCAACACTTGAGTCAAGGGTGCTGATGGACATCTGTTAGCCCAGGGCTGAAGTGTCAGCTCTGTTACTTTAGCTTGAGAGACATATTTACATTCTTGGAGCTTGCACTTCACAAATATGAAATGGGAATAATAAAATTATCTGTGGTTTTTAGCTATTGTAAGGATTAGGTGAAGTAACCATTGGTGTTCCGTCAGCATAGAATCAGTCATACAGCAGTTACTCAGTAACTGTGTGCTGTTGCTAGTCCCCCCCCTTAGTGTTAACCTTTTTTATTTTATTATAGTGTATGTGTGAGGGTGTATCTTTGTTGCATGTATGGGTATGTGCACACCCCAGTGGGTATGTATGTGAAAGTGAGATGTCCAATAGGGTATCTAGCTCTATTATTCGGAAACAGGGTCTCTTACTGAGCCTGAAGCTCAGTGATGGCTAAGCTGATTTCCCATGATCCCCTGGATCCTCTGTCTCTACTTCCTCAGTAGTGGGTGGGGCCCCAGGCCTGCATCACTGTGCCCAGCCTTCTAAGTGGGTGCTGGGATCTGCACTCGGGTCCTCATGCTTGTCACTGATGCTCTTCACTCATTGTTCCATCTCCACATTCCCTTTAGTTCTTTTCATAAACAGAATGTCTAAGGCCTGATAGGGACTGATAACAAACGAACAGGTTGTCCCAAGCTCTCAGACTATACTCACTCGTTGCCAGTGACTCCAGGCCATTTGGCTTTCCCAGCCATGGGGATCTTTCTGGAAATCGGCTCTCTCCTTGGGTAGAATAGAAGTACACAAATGACCTCCCCCTTCTGACTATTTGTTGGTTCTGGCCTTTTAATGGAAAGGGCATTGAAATAAACTGCAAGCTTTGTGTGTTTGTTTGCTTGCTTAGAAGCAAAACAGCAGAGACAAGCTTGCAGTGAGTTTGAGATCTGTAAAAGAAAAATTAATTATCCCCAAGCAGAAGCTGACCTTTAGCTGGCCCCGGCTCTAGTGCCTGAGCCACAGCTGCACCTGCTCCAAAGATGACAATATCCACTTGCTAAATACTAATAATTAGTCACCAAAGTGGGATAAAGAATGCAGAGCCAAGTGAACCTGCAATTACTGTACTCATGTGCAGCCCCTGCGCCCTTGGAGGGCCAATTACTCCAGCACATTACCATAATTGGACTGACGTGCTAACAGCATCTTCCATTCTTTGAAGGTGTCACCATCCCCCTTTCCTGCCCCTTGCACCCCAGAGCCTGTGGCCTGTTCTGCACCATGCCTTCTGGTTCATGCTGGCTGCAAATGTCAGAGTTGTTCATCTGAGGATACCAGATGATCCCCATGCAGGCTGAGCATGTGCATAGAGAGTTCTGGAATGAAGGTCGGTGACGCACCCCCTATTCTGCTGCTTCTCCCTCCCTCAACCTTGCAGGAGGCTGCGATTGATAAAATGCTCCAGTATTCTATCTGAAATGTCCACTCTTTCTGGGGGCCAGTTATGTCACTGACATGATACTCAGCAGTGGCCTCGGAAGACAGGGGGGTGAGCATTTGACAGTTGGGACACACGCTGATCAAGGTGAGCATATCAAGTTATGTCTGGACTGCCAGCCCTGGAGTGAGGAGTTGGTGTCCTCTGGTCCTTAACGCAATGTGAAAACGGCGTAAAGGCAGAGGCATGTGGGCAGTGTGGGGCTCAGCTAGGAGCTGTCCTGTAGACCTCTGTACTGGTGTGGCTGGCAAAGCTCCCCTCACTGTGGCTTCTCCGATGGCCCCTGCTGCCTCAGCACCATGTTATGAGGTGATCTGTGCCTGATGGATCCAGAGAGGCTGCTGAGCATGAGCACCAGCTCTGCAGGGTGAGGCAGCTGGCCCCTCCAAAGCAAAAGTCAGTTTTAATTTTTCTTCTTCTTTGTTTTGTTTTCTCCTCCTGCCTTTCCATTCCACCGCTTTCCCCATCCGGTGGCAAGAACTTTTTCTAACAAGTCACTGCGACCTTCCAGAAGAAAAAGATTGGATGCTAGTTGTGCTTCCATACCCTGGAAAGCAGAGCCACTGGGCTAAGCCTCCAGTCAGAAATGCACCAGAAAGAGCTGGTGCTGCACCACTGGCTCGGCACAGGGCCTGGGCTGCTTGGGAGGCAAGGATGGGAAACAGGCCTAGTGTCTACCACTGTCTATGTTACCCAGCTGCAGAGCGTCATCCCCATTGGATGGTCCCTCCTGGGATGCCCTGGAAGACACAGAAAAGTGAAGATTTTAGAGTTGGAAGTTTGGCAACTATTGTAAAGGCACTATTGTACCTTACCATCTCTGTCTTTCTCTGTCTTTCTCTCTCACACATACATACATGTGTGTACGCATACGCATGCAAACACACACACATACACACACCTTGCCTCCTTTTCTCAAAGCTGCTTCTGGACCTCATAGGCTCACTGTCACTCATGCATGAAACAGTCCATAGGAGCAACTGCTCAAATAAGCACCACAGTATACCTTTCCCAAACCCGTCATAAGCTCACACACTCACGGCTCAGTGGTTACCTCCACACTGATCTTGATGTATCCGTCTCTGAGACTATGGCTCTGTAGAGTTACAGAGGACTAGACATGAGTGTTCAAGCTCTCACCTAAAGGACACTGGGAGGTTTATTCTTAACTCATGACATAATTTGTCCCATCACAGCCACTCACACAAGGAGATATAATCCCAAAACGTCACACTTCCACCCACAGAGATCAAGGCAGCCACCGACATGGAGTGATTTATAAAAGCCATGGGCACTCGCCCATTCCAAGAGAAAGTCAGCGCTGGGCAGAGGCACACTGGGGCATACAAACAGAACCATGCGTTTATGTCACACAAACAGATAATCATGGGATGTTTGTGGGTAAACCCAACACACACACACACACACACACACACACACACACACACACACACACACACACACATTATAGAAACCCATCCATACAGCAACATCAGTGAGCTGTGAATGTAACAAGAATATGCCAGAAAGTATATTCCTCATTTTATCATCGCAGCTTCTGCCTCATTCACGCTCTGTGGTAGGCACTGCTTTCTGGGTGGCCAACCATTCACTGCTGGAAGTATTCAGGAACAGTTGAGTATTATTTCTGTGGAGAGATTTAAAGCCTGATTCCCTACTGCAGGAGTTCTCCCTCCTATCGACCCATCACATTCCCTTAAAGGAGTTGAGCGTTTCAGTGTCTTCCCACAGACGGCTGCACACAGCTGTAAGCTCCAGGAGTGGAAGGATTCCAGGCAGTATTTTCTCTCACCCAGAATGTATGTTCTGGGCTTCTCAGAAAGGACACGGGTCCTTTTTGAGCATGCTGTGATTCTGCTCCCAGATAAGGAAGGTAGGATTCAGCTTTGGCTGCAGAAGGCAATTCTTTCCAGCTGAGAGGGAGAAGAGGAGCTTGGCACTGAGGCACCAGATGTTGGAGGGGAAGAGACTGTCCGTATGTCTCAGAGAGGACAAACTTATCCCTAAATCAGCCGTTGTGGCAAGAGACCAGCTCCTCTTTAGATTCCAGAAGCTCCCAGAGGGCTATGAGATCCTGATGGCGCAGGCTGAGGACAAGGCCAGTGTGGACTCACTCACATAGCAGGGAAGAGAAATATGTAAAGAAAAGATAGAGTGTTCCACAGTCAGTCGCTGCTGTTGCTATTCTTGTTTTTGTTGACTTCTGGTGCATTTTTTCTTTCAGATAGGATCTCATGTTATCTCAGGCTAGCCTTGAGCTTGCTATGTAATGAAGGGGTGACCTTGAACACCCAATCCTCTGATGTCCACCTCCTAAGTGCTGAGATCACAGTCACACGCCGACTCTGCCTGGCATCATAACTGTTATTTATTAGAAATGTTTGTCCACATTTGTACTTCGATATAAAATGTTTGGCCAGAAGCAAAGTGAAACTCAGCAGCTAGGAACTGTTGCAAAGGGGGTGACTTGGGGAATGAATGCTTCAGAGGAGAAAGGGGGCTGGCGGACCAGGCTGAGAGTCAAGAATCCAGCCAGGGCACAGAACACGCCCTATCTCCTCCTTGCCATGACAACCTCTGTGGCACCAAGCGGCTGCTTTAGGGAGACAAATGATCCCCATTAATTCCATCAGGTAATGAGCCAGTTGGTGCCATCATTAATTAAACTAATTAAAATGCTCAGGCCTTTGAGGTTGGCATACATGCCTATGCCACCCCAAATATTTCATTTCATTCTCTCTGCGCCCCGGGTGACTACTTGGCCAAGACATAGGCCCCTGAGATCCTGTGGAAGGAAATAAACTGCAGGCACAAGCAACTAACTCAAGACACCATTTTTCTGCCTAGCCCATTGACCAATTCCTTTAGCTAAGCATCCAAGGCCACCGGCCACGCCAATGCTGGTACAGAGAGAGCTGACATCGGCCATCACATCAGGACTAACAATCAAAGAATGGAGAGTTCCCAGCCGGCTCGCAGTGGACATGCACCTTACAGTTCACAACCCTCTGAGGAAGGGGCTGTCCTCTTCCTCCTTCTGAAGTCAAGAAAACTGAGATTGACAGCCTTTGTTAGCTTTCCTGCCCAGAGAGACCCTAGCTAGGGCCTTTGCCTCTACTTCCCATCAACCTCTACCCTGCCCCAAACTACAAAACAGAAACATCATGCTGGGGATGATTCTGACTGGAGTCAGGGAAGGCTTCTCTGAGGGGCTTTCAGGAGAACTGAGGTTAGGGGATGAGCAGGCTGCATTGGAGGAAAGGTGAAAAGATATTTCGCCATAAAATGCTAGAGGAAAAAATACATAGAGTTCCAGTGGGTTTTTTTGTTTTTGTTTTTTGTTTGGTTTTTTGTTTTGTTTTGTTTTGTTTTTCTTTTCTTTCTTTTTTTGTTTTTTGTTTGTTTGTTTTTTGTTTTTTTGGTCAGGTTGTGCTGCAAGATACACAGGAACATGCAAGGCAGAATGAAGGCAAAGCTAAAACAATCTCAGATTCCAGAATGCACAAAGTGATTCTGGTATACTTCTCAGAGATCCAGTGGAAAATCGGGATGGGTTTAGAAGACAGTTTATCCTTCGACTCCATCTTCCTGACAGAGCTGCAAGCAAGAGGGGCCCATTTCATTGTTCAGACCTCTTTTTCCATTGCTCACTTTATCATTCTGCACTCTGTTTTTCCATAAGCTAAATACACCTCCTCCCCTTGTCTAAACACTTGCTTCCAGGCTCCCTCTGTGCTAAGTGACCTGTCTTCCATCTCTCGGGCTGCACCCTGTGTGGGGTTTGGGCCCAGCTTCAGATCTGTCTGTTCCTGCCTCCTCGGCTGCATGCCAAGGTGACCCTTGTGGCCTCTTGGTACACAAAGACTTTTTGCCTTGCTCAGTGAGAGAGAGGGGGGAGAGAAGGGAGTTGCCAAGTCCCCAGTACCTCATGGCCTCCTTGTTTCTGGAAAGATCTAGATAACTGGACTCCTTCTACCCTCTGCATCCTCACCCACAGCTGGGTCTCACCCAAAGAACACAGATCTAGTGGGCTCCAAGCATATTTCTTGAATAAATCAGGACCTCAGACCCCACAGTGCTCAGGCAGGCTATTTAACAATGGCTTGTGGGTGAGCTCTCTGTGCAGCCTGTGCCAAGGCATTCATAGTTAATGAGGCTCAGGGCTAGCCAGAGCCACCTCTTCCCACCCTCAGTCACCACTGCCACCAGATGCACATCTGCTTAATTACAATTCATGAAGTGCTTGCCTATTAATAAAACCTAATTAATCTGGTCACGACATCCTACGGTGTCATTGGGGATACAGGGCCCATCAGCCACCTTGACAGTAGCGCGTCCACCCCCAAAATGTAGTTAAAAAGATACCTAGGCCCAGATCTAGCCTCCCTCCACTAGAGGGCTTGCAGAGCACTTCTTCTCCATAGCAGTCTCAAACTTGGGGACTAATGGAATCCATGCCTGCTGGTGTCCTTGCTGACGTAGGCCAGCTCTCCCGCTACAGCTCTCCTGCTATGGCTCTCAGTGCCTCTCCTGTCAGACTGAATGTTTTCTTTGAGGGCTGGTCAGAGCTTCTTGACCATTGTAGCTATCCTGTCTTCCCTCCTGCTATGTCTTCCAGTTGGGGAATGGTTGTATGTGCATGTACATGCATGCACTGGTGATTATGTGTGTGTGTGTGAGTGTGTGTGTGTGTGTGTGTGTGTGTGTGTGTATGTGTGTGTGTGTGTGTGAGAGAGAGAGAGAGAGAGAGAGAGACTTGTTGGTTTGGGGACTCACTGAGTAGGTTAGGATGGCTAACCAGTGAGCCCTAGGGATCCCCCTGTCTCTGCCTCCCCTGCACTTGAATTGCAAGTGCTCATCACCAAACCCAGCTTTTAGTGTGAGTTCTGAGCTTGGTCCACACACTTGTGTCCTGGATGAGGCTGAAGATAAGAAGGTGCCTGCAGGCCTTCCTGTGCAGTGGGGTTGGGGAGGGGAAAGACAGCGTGAGTGTGTGAGGGGAAGAACCCGCTCTCAAGCCAGATAAACCTCAGCTGCAGCCTGCCGCTGTCATGCTGTGTCACTGTAACTACATGGCTTTGGTCAAGTTCTTTAACCTTTCTGTATGTCCATGTCATTATTTGTAAAGTGAGGACGGCCAACCTGCTTTGTAAATGGTTGGGAGGATTATATAAGTCACTTTTACCAAACTTTTTTTTTTTTTTTGCTAAAATAATATATGCAATGAGAAAAGTCTCATGTCCTAAGTGGTCTGTTGAATAAATTTCCACAAACGGAATACAGTCCTCAAACAGCATCCAGAATGAGAAAGAAACAGAACCAGAATTCTGAAGATGGTTGCTTGGGCTCCCTGCAGTTGCAGCAGCTTTCACGGAGTGTGTGATACCGTGCTTAGCAAAAGCAGACACATAGTAAGCAATGCTACAATTCTGCCCCCTCCTTGCCTCAACATTCTATTCTCCCAGAACCACAGTGGGCTTCGAAGTCTCCTCATAACCAGAACCAACAGAGTGTCTATGGAGAGAGCATATGAGGCCTGGACCGCTGTGTTGTGGAGCCTGAGAACTGCCACAGTCTGCCATCAGCTGGTTGGAGATTTGGCAGAGCTAAAGGCCTAGCTTCTTCCAAGTCCCAAGGCCTCACAACCAAAAGATCTGATCATATGGCTTCCAAACTGAGTGCCAGAGAAGACCAGTATCATAGCTTGACAATAAACAAGAAATTTGGCTTCCCCGCGGCTTCTTTTTTACTGCACACTGACTTCCGGTGGATGGGATGATTCCACTCCAACTTAGGAAGATTTTACTTTATTCAGCCTATTCCGGGTAGGACAGACATGCCGACAGCGAGTAACTTAGTGTCAGGGTACTCTCGATCTAGCCATGTGGACATATAAAATAACCACCACAACAATAAGCCAAACAAAGTTATTCACACTTGCAACAAGAGGCCTTAGGAACATCTACCAGGCAGTGCTTTTCTGAGTTGATACCCGTGGGTTAAGGTATCACAGATCTCAGATTAAGGACCAGGCCCCTTGGCTGCCTCTGAACGATCTAGAGGAGTTATTTTCAAAGTTCTAGACCAGGAAGGAGCTAGAGGCCACTGTATGACCTTTATCTGCATAGCGTAGGCATGGCGGCATCTAGAATCCTTCCATCATCCACCTTCTAAGTATTTAGATTCCTCAAAGTGAGAAGACTCTACAGGAATTACCTTGCAGTCAATATCATGAATCCCAGGAGCCATCATGGCTATAGTGGCGACAGAGCAGGCTCTGTGGGGGACCAGACCATCCCAGAACAGAGGCTTACTGCTGTCACTGATAATTCACTGGGCTTTGAAGGGACAGGATGCTCCAACTTATGAGGGCTGAGGTATTCTCTATGTCCATCTTGAACTAAAAATTTAAAAAAAGAAACTCCATTTTTTGAAGATTTTATTTTTATTTATATATATTTTTTACATTGTGCATATACATGTGTGTCTGAGTCTGTGTTTATACATGTGGGTGTCGTGCCTGAAGATACCAGAAGAGAGTATCAGATGCTCTGGAACTGTGGTCAAAATTACTTTTGTGAGCACCCCAACTTGGGTGCTAGGAATAAAACACCAGCAAGCACTTTGAACTGTGAGGCCATCTTCCCAGCACTAGAGAGGAATCCTGAGACTTGGTGATACCAACACACTCTAGCCAATCTTTTGAATTTAAAGGGCTTTGGGGATTTGAAGCCCAGTGGGAAAAGAGTCCATGTGGAAGACAGTTGGAGATAAGAAAGGATGTTTCCACCATGAGAGATGCCCAGATTGTGTGGGCTTCCACAAAGAAGCTGCACCCCATTGCTGAAAGAACTGGCACGCAGGCCATTTGACCACTCCCCTTAACTGAGGAGAAAAGCCACACTTAGGTAAAACACTTGACTTTCTGTCTCTATTGGAATCCCCTTGTCTGTGAGTCTTGTCTTACACTAACCCAGGACACATGTATTTGGAGATGCAGGATCGCAGTGTCAGTGTCCTGAACCTGTGCAGTGGGAGACTCTCCAGCACTGACAGTACTAGGCACTCAGTACAAAAGTCCTCCTCCTCTTTACTCCTTCCTCCTGCCCCTTCCTATAGTCTCTCTCTCTCTCTCTCTCTCTCTCTCTCTCTCTCTCTCTCT
>NC_034593.1:95095445-95102054 GCF_900095145.1 Mus pahari | reverse complement strand
CTCTCTCTCTCTCTCTCTCTCTCTCTCTCTCTCTCTCCCAGCCCACTTTACAGCTCATGGCATGGCTGTGCCTCTGACAGTTGCTCGTTTTCCACTGTTGGCCACACCGCCAACAGACAGTGAACGCAGATAGGGGAAGTACAAGCTGAGAAAACCAAAGGACTTTAAAACTTGCAGATATCTGTCACCACTGAGGATGTCCTGGTGGCAGCTGGACTGGAAGCTGTGCCTTGGAATGGACTCAGTTTGCTATGCTAACTTCTCTTGGAAGGCAGCTTTATCTTCTATCACCACACCATTTCCAAGATGCGTACCTCTGTGATATCCCACTTGGTGCTTATACAGAGAAGCCTTTTGGATAGTCATGGTCCTCTTGGACATCCACTTATTTTTCTGTTAAATGTTATGCTTCTCCTTTGACTGTTTCTGCCCCATCCCTTACCACTCATTTCTAGAGCTGTGGCCAGCAGGTACCCATAGGCAGGATTTCCTTGGCTGCATGTGACTGTAGGCTTATTAACTTCTGGAAAATGTCCCGAGCTTTCGCATCACACACACACGCATACACACACACACACACACACACACACACACACGATGCCCTAAGCCTTTTGATGGCCTGAATGTTCATATATCTCTATAAGAGTTTTCTGCTTGACCTTTCAAACAGAAAGGTCGTGTTTGTAATCATGTTTGAAAAACCATAAAGCCATGTGCAAATGGAAAAGATTTATCTCAACATCCTGGCAGACATCCGTGACCTTTGCTACATACTAGAAATGTGTGCGTGTGAGCTCTGCTCTGAAGAGAAGAGGGAAATTGTGAGCACAGCCCCTGAAGCAGGGTAGACTGCCTGGAGGAGGAGAAAAAGTAAGGAAAGACTTGCTCTCCCACACATGAGCTATTTGCGGTTCACAATAGCTGATCAAGGCTTGTGTTGGGTAAAGGTTTCTGTCATTCACCAAGTATATGCAGTTCATTTATTGCTCAATAAATCCCATTGAAGGGCCTCTCATATTAATCCAGTGATGGGATTTCTGCCTTTTCCATATACATGAATTCAGTTATAACTGTAATTATTATGAAGTTATAATATAACATGATGTCTTCTGCTGTTAATTCAGCGGCAATAAGATGAAGGATGGGAATATTCTTGCTCTGCGTTTACCACGGTTTCTCTTTTACCATGGTACAATTCCCCAGGAGAAAAGGCAAGAGTAACAGGGCTGGCCCTGCCTCAGTGGATTTCCTTCTCAATGCCACTGTTACTTATGGGGCAAGAGGAGGGAATGGGTCTACAGAGAGTCTACCTGCATGGATAGAGTTAGCCATCATCAGGTGGAGAGATGGAGAGAAGATGCTAGTCATTTCTCCATATTCCCCTACTACCTTATTTCTCCAGAACCCCTTTGAGTCACCAGTCTGTGATGCCTTAGCCTGTGGGTCACACAACTCCTTTGGGAGTTGAAGGACCCTTTCACAGGGCTCACCTGAATCCATTGGCAAACATAGATATTTACTTTATAATCCATAACTAGCAAAATTACAGTTATGAAGTAGCAGTGAAAATAATTTGATTGGGGGGGGGGTCACCACAACATGAGGGACTGTATTAAAGGGTGATAGCATTGGGGAGGCTGAGAACCACTGCCTTAGACAATATCTGAGCAGGGTGGACAGTTGAGCACAAGGAATTGAATACCAAGACACATCCTCCAGGGGATTGTGCTGGCTTCTAGAACTAGGGCCCAGCAAGCCCACGGTTGGAGTAGAACATGAGTTCTATAGAGGGAAAGAACCATGTAGGTTCTTCAGAGAGAGAAGGGGAGACAGCCTCTACTTTTATGGAACTTGAGAACAACCCTGGGGTGAGAGACCAGGCCCTGTGTCAGTTGTTCCTGGGGATTGCTGTACTTCTTATTCTAGGCCCCTGAAAGTTATGTCTGCAGCACTCCACCAAGGTCTTTATCACTTTATCAACATTGACTGAGTTTCTAATTTTGTACCTCAATAGTAGTCAAGTTCTTACTGGGAACTCCATGAGGACAGCACTTCTTACTTTGTTTCCAGCTGTGTTCTTAGGGTTCTGAACAGTGCTTAGCACATAGAATGTCCCCAGTGATGTTGCTAAGTGAGTGAATGACTAGATGGAAAAAACCAGAACTTGGACCTAATTAGGTACAGTCTTCCCAGAGCAGGCCATTCGCTCATGTCTCCGTCTCCATCTCCATTTCCTCCTCCTCCTCCTCCTCCTCCTCCTCCTTTTTTTCCGAGACAGGGTTTCTCTGTGTAGCCCTGGCTGTCCTGGAACTCACTCTGTAGACCAGGCTGGTCTCAAACTCAGAAATCTGCCTGCCTCTGTCTCCCAAGTGCTGGGATTAAAGGCATGTGCCACCACTGCCCAGCAGGCTTCTTCTTTCTTGAGGCAACCTCTAGCACAGGTTTGACTCCTTCACCTGACATCAAGAGCCACAGGGGACACAGGTACTCTCCTTCAGTCTGTTCATGTGCTTCCAGGTGGCTTGTTTGTGGAACGGAATGTATCCTAGTCCATGTGTCATACATCATTTCAATAGTCACATCAGGCTGAGAATGTGTTGGCCAGCTGCTTAGGATACAGAATCTTCCCACCTAGAGCTTTGAGTCTTCCCAGGGGAGAATATAGATCTTTCTGGTCTCCAGAGCCTCCGGAAAACAAGGCTGCACACTTGGTCATGTTTCATCTGTCTTTTCCACTGCAGTTCAGCCCAGTCTCACAAAGGAGAATAAGGAGTAATAGGGAGGCCTAATCCAGGGTTCTCCCTGGGAGGAGGGGACTTTTGGCCACCAGCCTCAAAGGCTCTGAGGCACAGCCTGAGCCTTCGGCATTGACTGGATGGAGAGTGTGAAGGTTTAGCAGATCAGCTTAAGATAGTAGTGACATTAAACATGAAAATGTGTAAACATTCCCTGGAGGTGATGAGGGCAGGAAAAGGCTGGTTCTGCGTGACAGACTGTCTCACACTCCTGTCAGGGTATTCCGATGCGATAATGATCTTGTTTCTCACTGGTTGTGCTCATGGTTATCAGGGTCTGGAGGAGGCCTTTGCTGGGTCCAAGTTGTGAGTCAATTGTACTGCTCCAGGGAGGGAGGAGCACCCAGCAAGCTGGCCTCAGGTCTAGACTGGAGAGACACATGATGGGTGATGAACTGGATGGGAATTCCACAGAGAGCCCCCCAGGGCGAGCCACAGCCAGGTGACCTCTCTCCCTCTCTCCATACTCCGTGGTCTTTACTCTTTATTCAGTGAGTTTCTGGTGTGAACTGCCTCTGTTCATCTGCCCTTCAGTCTCTGCTATCCATCATGGACAGACTGGCCGCTCTGGGTACCCTGCCACTAAGTTCAGTTCCCTTGATCTCCCACTCCTTACCAGTCATCTCTCTAGGTTTCTCTAAGCATGAGATGATGGGGGGGTCTTTCCACATCTTTTCTGTCTCCTTTGAAAGATGCCAAAGAGGCAACTTGACATCTAGGCGGATGAGCTGGGTGTGGGTGGAGGATTTGGAGACGTTCAAATCGCCATAGTTTCTCTTTGACATTCTCTCCCAGCTCCTGTTCTTTTATTGCCACAGCCACCCACCATCACCTTGAACACAGCACTTTTCCTGAATTTTGGAGACCCTAAACCTGACCAGAGCTGCCAGGGGTGTGGCATCTGTCTCAAGCTGGGAACCAATTAGACGCCATGGCATTTTTCCTGAAGTTTAAGAACCGGGAGACAGAGGGCCCTATGGATTCATATTGAATTTACAACTAAAGGGTTACAGATGAACAGACAGAGCTAATAACAGTGTGCCAGGAGCAGGAGAGATGAAGCACACTTGTCTTCTAGGAAATCCCCATTGTACTGAAGCCACTGTGAACAGAGTTCACTTCCAGACAAACACATTTGCTAAGACTCTGCAAGAGAACTTACCTCTTACTTCAACGTGCATCTCTACTCCTCACCAACTCTCCTGAGCTCGCTCGTCTCTAGATTCCTCACTAACTCTCCCCACTCTCAGTTCAGAAAGGTTGGTCTTGACTTCCTCCCATGTTCATCCCCACTCATGTTCAGACCCAGCACTCATTTTGCCTTTCTCTGATCCCTATCCCAAAAGCCTATAGACATGCTAAATATCCTAAAAAATCAAAATTAGTTTAAAATTTAAAAAGTTCAAGTAACAGAATACATATTGTAATACACAGGAATGAAAGGGAGGAGAAGAGAGAAGTGGAGAAAGGGAGGGGGAGGGGGAGAGGAGAAGTCACTCACCTGGTTGTCCTCACAGGAAGCTCTAGAGAAAAAAAAAAAGTTTGTCAACCCTGCTTTTCTCATAGGCCACCAACTCATCTCCTTCTCCTTTTGCCTTAAAGGAATCATTTGGTTTTACAAACAATCATACTTTCTTTGCTGCTATGTTTGCCTGCCATTTTATAGTCTTACCTTGTCTAATTTTCACAGGCTTCTGCTGGATCCTCTGAGTAGTCTCCTACTCAAACCCATCCCAACACTGAGCTCAAGTTTTCTTCTTATAACACACACACACACCACCACCACCACCACCACCACCACCACCATTACTACCACCATCACCAGCAGCAACCAGAAATCTTGGTTGTAACTTACCTCTGCCCTTTCAAAATTCTGCATTCCCTTAGATAAAGCCCTCCCTTGAGCTTCAATGGATTCCTTTCTCACCTCAAGGATTTTGCCTTCTTTTAGACTAGGAGCCTCCCACCCCTACCTTTTTAACTAGAAATAACCAATTCACTTTTAGGTCTTTATTCAAAGATTATCTCTCTTGGGGAGCCCTCTACGTTACATCTGTGCCTGCACTCACTTCAGATGAACACCATGAGGATTTCAGGCCCTTTAATATCTTTTCACTGTTTCCTCTTCCTGGAAATCAGACTAAAAAGACAGAAAGCGAAGAAGACATGGAAAGGGAAAGACACACTACACCACCTCAGGAGTCCAGTATGCCTTCCTTGCCAACTGAGAGTCAAGAAATTTCCACACAATTGAAAAAGCCAGAATTGCCTACAGAGATAATTCATGTTTTCCCAGGGCCATCTTAAGCAAAGATGAGCAAAAACAGCAAGTGAGCTGTTCCTACTTAAATCCAGGAAGTGACCTTGGGTCTATTCCTGACAGCTCTCTTCTTTCACCCCTAAACATCAACAACCCCACTCACAAGAGCACTTTACAACTTCATAGAAAACAGAAAATTCCTTAAGATAAGAAAAATAAGTAAGCCAGATCATGCATTTTTACGTAAATTCTAAACTGTATTCTATCACATTTTTGAAAAGTAAAACTTGGAAAGTCACAGGATAAAAATATACATACATACACATATATGCATACATACACACACACACATATATATATATGTACACACACACATTATGAAAACACCCAAGTGCCCCTCTTTCTCCAAAAGACCATGCTATCCTGAACCATCATTTTCCTATACAACTCTAAATAATTAATAATCTGTAACTTTCCTTTTCTCCGGCTTTGCTTCAAATTCCATGACATAGCCAAGGGTCCAGCTTTACTTCAGCCAAGGTCCCCCGGGTGAAAGGAAACTCCTCAGGCTGCTGGTGGCGGTGCTGGTAGGTTCTGTGCCTGTGCCCCTCCACCTCCACCACTTACAAAATGCCGTAGCCATTCCACATAGGACCCCACAAGGCTTCCTCCGCTCTTGCCGTAGTCTCTAGCTGTCACCCAGTGTTGGATCATTCCTTCCTTGAACTTGTTGCAAATCCTGACTGTTCCAGGTGTCTGGAAAAGCTCTCAGGAAAGCAAAATCTGAGATGGTGTCAAGAAGTGGGGTGTGCTGAAGAAAACCCTTAAGAATCCACACAGGTAGAAGGGAGGCAGGATAGTAGGTTGTGGGAGAGCGTGAGAGAGACAAGTTTATCTTCCATACAACATTGATGTCAACCTTGCTTGAGCCCACAGGAGGCTCTGGGGATAAAGAACCCTATGTGGAGTTGCTGTGTCTGGGGTGTGATTCCCTTCCCTGTCTCCACAGCTCATCAGAGTAGGGTCTGTCAGCAAAGCATGACCTTGGGGCAGTGTGGCTCTGCATCTGGAGGTGTTGGTTCTCCTGGTTTCAGAAGAGCTTATGCTCACTTCTGCATTTTGTCCAAATCACTTGTGCATTTTGTCCAAAATTATTTTCGGTTTCCAGCTCTAAGAATAGATATAAAATACAAAGAAAGCCCCTAATTTGGAGGAATAATGAAAGCCGAGCTTTCCTTTTTCAGCAATTGTTTGAACCACTCAGTTCTAAGGCTTTCTTTCAAGTCCTCATCTTCACTAGCCTCATCTCTGGCCTCTCGCCAAGATGGAAGGAAGACAAAAAGGCCTGGGCATCCTTCCAGCTCACTGCCCTCGAGCCTGGCCCTGCAGGGTGACTCCAGTCCTTCCTGTAACTTAGAGGCCTGGTCGTGTGTGGAGGCTGTGGTTTGGGGAAGATCAGCTGGAAGGGAGGACCCAGCAGCTCTAAGAGGACTGAAAAGCAACAGTCCAAGACTCCTCCTCTTCCCCCTCCCCCCTCCCCTCCCCCTCTCCTCC
>NC_034593.1:95082292-95095300 GCF_900095145.1 Mus pahari | reverse complement strand
CCCTCCTTCTTCCCCTCCCCCCTCCCTCTCCCTCTCTCTCTCTTCCCCCCCTCTGGCAGATGGAGTCAATAAGGATTATGCTAAAAGTCCTGGTGCTTCCAGAGCTTATTGGGAAAAAAGGAGGGCGGAGAAAATCCTCTTTTCTTCTCTTTTTTCAAAGCTGATAAGGAAAGGGCAAAGCCCAGCACAGGAGCTCTCAGCCATCCTGTCCCTGTCCCCTTCTGTGGCATGTCTGGTCTCTCTCTCTCTCTCTCTCTCTCTCTCTCTCTCTCTCTCTCTCTCTCTCTCCCCATTCACAAATGCCCTGGAGAGTCCTCCCAGTTACTCGCCAGGCCCCAGCTCACCTTAGAACCTTCAGAGTAGTGTTTCAGATGATGTTCCAGGGCAGAGACTTCAGGCAAGGGACTGTGTACAGACCCATACAGAGTCAAAGCAGAGACTGTCCTGGTTTGGACACTGGGGCCTGAGGGACACCAGGCTAGACTGCTCGGCTTACATGGTTAACATCTGTGTTCTTGGATCCCCTCAATCATCCTGATATGTTTATAGATAGTTTCCTGAATAAAAGATGAAAGATTAGTCTCCATAAGTATCACACATACACACACACACACACACACACACACATGCACACACGCACACACGTGCATGCACCACTTACATAACTGCCAAAACATTGATGAGGAACCAGAGGACAGACAGCTCAAGTGATAAATGCTTGCTGTTCTTGCTGAGCACCAGAGTTCAATTTTCCAGAACCCATATCAGTCAACTCACAACTGCCTCTGGCTCTACCTCCAGGGGATCAGATGCTCTCTTTGGCCTCTGTGGGCACCTACATACATGTGCATACATACACATGTGGGCACACACATACACTTAAAATTAAAAAGTAAAATGCAAAGCCACATTGATAAGCTTAGATCTAATTAGGTGTCTAGTCTTCTATCCATATGTACCTGAGCACATACAAGGAGCTACTGGATTTTAAAAAAAGATCTCAAGGGGAATCTTGCCCTCCTTCATTGATATTCAAGTGAGTGGCTGGATGCGAGCTCAAAGAGTGGATGCTTTAGTCCGACTTAGAAGGGGGGACAAGATAAGCAAGGGAAGTAGAGGGTGGGAGGGACTTGGGAGGAAGGGAAGAGGGAGAGGGGAAAGAGAGGTGCAGAATCAGGTATGCGAGGATATGAAGATGTACAGAGGGTCAAGAAACTGAACAGAAGTGTGTAGCAATGGGGGAGTGGGGGTAGCAACCAGAAAGTCCCAGATGCCAGGAAAGCAAGAGCCTCCCAGGACCCCATGGAGATGACATTAGCTGAAATACTCCACAAAGGGGAGGGAGAACCTATCAAGACCATATCCAGAGGTTAGGCATGCCTCCCCTGGTTGAGGGAAGGGGCCATCCACCTATCTCTAACATTTTAACCCAGAATTGTTCCTGTCTAAAGGAAATACAGGGACAAAGAGTGGAGCAGAGACTGAAGGAAAGGCCATCCAGAGACTGACCCAGCTGGGGTTCCATCCCACATGCAGACACCAAACCCAGACACTATTGCTGATGCCAAGAAGTGCTTGCTGACAAGAGACTGATACAGCTGTCTCCTGAGAGGCTTTGCCAAATCCTGACCAATACTGATGTGGATGATCACAGCCAACCATCAGACTGAGCAGAAGGAACCCAATGGAGGAGTTAGGAGAAGGACTGAAGGAGCTGAAGGGGCCTTATGTGGCATCAATGGGAAGGGAGGCTCTTGATCCTGTGAAGGCTTGATGCCCCAGTGTAGAGGAATGCTAGGGCAGTGAGGCGAGATTGAGTGGGTGGGTGGGAGAGCACCCTCACAGAAGCAGGGGAAGGGGGATGGGATAGGGGGTTTGCAGAGGGGAAACCAAGAAAGGGGATAACATTTGAAAATGTAAATAAATAAAATATCCAGTTAAAAAAATGCTTTGCTGTCTTAAATCTCATGGGGAAAAAATGTGATGGAACCTTGACCTAATTTCCAGGTTTGACGTTAAACCCAAAGGCCTTTTCCAAGATGTAGCAGGGGAGGGGTTGGTGAGCCACCAGAGATTGGGGAATAAATACTTTGCAGCAATGACTGGAGCTGAAAGTGTTGGTAGTTAGGACCACACAGTGACCAGATTCTACATACCAATCACCTTCTATGTGAACTAAACCTCATGTCAGGACCACAACATGTCAAAACCCCAAGGAGTACCTTGAAGGATCATCAGGTTTCTTCATTCATCATTTCCACAGTGCAGTCACATCAAGCATCTCTCCATTCTTTGCTTTCCATTATCATTATCTCTATAATTGGCCCATTGAGGACAGGTGGCTGAGCCTAGCTAGGTTGCTAGGGTTGTCATGAGAAACACAAACAAGCATGCCTGTACCTTTCCACACAGTCAGCTTTTTATTGAATATCAATAAATTCACATGGCACGGCTATTTAAATGACAGCCGTTTGCCAGATAATCTCTCTTCTGTTGGTAATCTGGCTGAAGGCAAGTGAAGGTCTGCATTGATGAGATAGGGAAAACCAGCCACAGAGAAGCAGCTGCTGCTGTAGAGATCAAGCTTTGAGAGAGTCAAGATTAAGAGCAAAGATGCAGTCAACTGTAAAGACAAGAAGGCAGAAATTGGTTGGGGAAGGACACAGTTGATTCAGGTCCAGACGGGCAAGTAGGTGAACAGGCCAGTGGTGGTTAAGTAGGCCACATCTACAGCAGGGGGCTGAGCGAAGCAGAATCCCTGGGGACAGTTGTGAGTTCTTTGCCTGCTGGTCCTTGATGCTCAGACCAGTCATCCGTTGGATAGGCTGATGTAGGACACTTCTCCAGCTGCTGTGCTGCATTCTCAGCTTTATGTGTCCAGTGAGAGCCACGCCCTTTCTCTGGTCTGACACGTCTGGTAAGTCCTTGGGTCTGCTTTCCTGATTTTATTTTAATATGCCCATGGGCTTGGATAGTCTCAGCTTCCCACACTAAGTTTATAGGGTAGGATCCTTTTTAGTATCAGAAGTAAGTCATTTATCAATTTGCGCTCTATGGGTGATGCCAGATAGATGGTGCTTAGGGTCACAAACCTCCTTTACCCTCAAAAAGGAGCCAGAAACTGCTGGTAAAATGAATGTAATCAAGTCAATGCCTGGCCTTAAAAATGTGCTGTTTTATACACTATAGAGTAACTTAGAGCAGGGCATAGCCTGATCTCGATTACTGTGTCTGTTGGTCTTTTAGGACAAAATCTGTGTCTACTGAGGTCTACGGGAGCTGAGGGAAGGCCCACTTGGCAAGACTGAGGAGTTTGCAGTCGCTATCAAAGAGGCCTTGGTCTCCGTTCATGAAGTTGTCCCTATGCTCCTGCTTTCTGGGGCCATCTAGCTCCCCCCTCACTACCCATTCAACCCTATGCTCAGTAAAGATGTCACTGCAGCTTTGTGAGGTTTGCAGTCATCTTGGTAAAGTTTTTGTTAGGGGAAGAATGAAAAGCGAATGTTCCGAGTAGTCCTAAAGTTAAAGCTCTTGTTTGTACTTGAACCTGTCTCTGTGAAACCTACTGAGAGGGGCTGCAGGGTCCAGGGTCAAGAACAAATGAATTTTCAAAGTTAGTGTGTTGATCACTGTGGGGGTGATCCAACTGCAGCTGTGCTGGTCCCCATGAGAAATGTCTTCTCGAGGTCATCAGAAAAAAAACCTAGGGACTGAATGACTTAAGCAGCACTGCTTAACAGCTGGGGTGACAAGATCTTAGAAGCAGAAATGACACGGGGTAGACAAAACAAGCCTAGCTTCTATGTTCAACTGAGCCACTTGGTGAGTATTGATTGTCATATAAAGACTAGAAAGGAATGGGCTTGGGAGATGGCTTCGGGGGTGGAAGAGCTTGCTGAACAAGTGTGAAGGTCTGAGTTTGAATTCTCAGAACCCACGTCAAAGTTGGACTGCAGAGCGTGCGTCTGTGTCTAACTGCTTCTATGAGAAGATGGGATGGAGACAGGAGAGCTCCTGGGAGCCTATGGGCCAGCTAGCCTGATAGACACAGAGGAGAAGCAACCAAAAAGTGACGTTGTGACAGGCAAGGGCACACATGCAAGGCTTTCCTCTGAAGACAGTGATAAATGGACAGGAATAGAGCGGCCATAAGGAAAGAGCTAGAGAGAAGAGAGAAGGGGTCTTGAGAATCCAGGCACAGAAAAGAAAAGAAGAGGAAGAACAGGGGAAGGAAGGGAACCATAGCAGAGCCAAGAAAAGCATGACAAACACCAATGCCTGGAGTGTGGTCAGATGGATGCCCGGCCTAGGGCATGAGTTGACTTGAAAATGTTTGAAGCCTCCAGTCGGGTTGAAGGTGGGGTTTGGGTGTCACTAGCATGTATTTGAGATTAACTGAGACACAGAACAGATTTTGGCCAAGCAGCAGAGCTAATGTTGATGATCACATTATGGGTTGTGGCCATGGATGGGTTTTCTCTGACCTCCTGCAAGGATTCATGGGGAGAGTACGACTCCTGTCTGAGTTCTCCCATGTGACTGCTCACAGGGACTGCACCCGTTTCTTCCATTTGCAGTCGGCTGCAGCGTGACACGCGCCACTTAGAGCCCAGCAGACATTGATGTACTGTGTTAATATTAAGCTCTAAGTGGCTTCTGTGTGCTATCCAAAGACAAGGAATAAAACTGAGCAAATGTGTTTCTTCTTTTTAAAAATGGGTAGTTTTTCAAAGGGATAATTCAGAACTGCAGAGTCAGAGAATTATCCAGTATGTACAACTATCTTCCTGGTTACGGCAAATGTGTTCGCTCCTTCTTCTTAGTGGAGTCAGGAAGAGGAAAGTTCTGGAAGGAAGACCCCGGGGCCTGAGCAATCTGCCCTGTGCCTTTGATTCTTCTTGCCTGTAGAGCCAAACTTGGTGTTCTAGCCATGTTTACCCCCATCTTCCATTTTACCCACTGGGTAAAGGAAGTGCTATAGAGTCAAGCTTGCTGTAGCACCAGCTTCTAAGTCTTCTCATCTGAAAAATGGGGGTAAAAGTAACTACTTTTTATTATGTTATTTTAAAGACTAAACGGATGTATATATGCAAAGTGCTTAGACAGTCACATACCTGGGGCATTTTGGCACCTCAATAAGTGTTGTTATTGTGATTATTATCATTTTCCATGAGCATGCATAGTCCCAGACAGCACAGGCCTTCTTCATTCCTCTCGACCTAGCAGCCAAGATGTCTTCTCCTCTCTGTGGGCAAATGAAAGCTGTGAGGCTTGCTGTGAGTCCAGGGAACTCATCAGCCTCCCTTGCTTCCTGTCCTCTAATAGAAGAGAGGACATAGAATCTTCTGCAAAATCAAGGCTTTTTTTCATAGAATGTCTTGTGTTGTTCTCCCTTTTCTCTACTATTATATAACTGTACAGGAAGTGTGTTGGTATACATTTAACTTGTAGTTCTGTGGCTGAGAAGACAGGGATGTTGTCAGTCCGACAGAGGATATAACTCTCCTGATATGAATGCCATTCCTCAGACAAAGATTCCTCAGACAGAGGCATAATTGCCATCCCAGTTCCTGGTGGCTTTCTGTTTACCATACCTGTGTCACAAACATAAGGCAGGACTTCAGAAGGAAAGGGATTTGGGCAAGGCCTCTGGCATGGCACATCCCTCAGTTGCCTGCTAGCCTTTAGATTCAAAGCTACTTCAGCTCAAGAAGTACATCATGGTTTCCAGTTTCCATCTGCATCCTGGAGTTGACCCTGTGCCACAGCTCTCCATACCCAAATGCCTCCAGGAGAGAGCAGGTCTCTCACAACTGCTGACACACCTGAGAGCACAGGTGAAACCACCACTTCTGCTCAAATACCTAGCCCAACAGGGACCTTCCTGGAGCCCTCAGGGCACAGGAAGCAGCCTGGAACAGCATCCTTCCAGTTCCCATCTGTGCTCCAGAGCTAACCCTGTGCCACAACTCTCCATACCCAAATTCTCTCCGGAGAGCACTGGCACACAGGCTTACAGGAGAGACAAGCCACAGTGAGAAACAGCAAGACCAGCTAACACCACAGATAACCAGATGGTGAGAGGCAAGTGCAAGAATATAAGCAACAGAAACCAAGGCTACTTGGTATCATCAGAACCCAGTTCTCCCTCTACAGCAAGCCCTGGATATCCCAACACATCAGAAAAGCAAGACTCTGATTTAAAATCACATCTTATAATGATGATAGAAGACTTTAAGAAGGACATAAATAACTCCCTTAAAGAAATACAAGAGAACACAGGTAAGCAGGTAAAAGACCTTAAAGGGGAAACACAAAAATCCCTTAGAGAATTACAGGAAAACACAACCAAACAGGTGAAGGAACTGAACAAAACCTTCCAGGATCTAAAAATGGAAATAGAAACAATAAACAATAAAGAAATCACAAAGGGAGACAACACTGGAGATAAACCTAGGAAAAAGATCAGGAGACATACATGCAAGCCTCAGCAATCGAATACAAGAGATGGAAAAGAGAATCTCAGGTGCAGAAGATACCATAGAAAGCATTGAAAAGATGAAGAAAGAAAATGCAAAATGCAAAATGTCCCTAATCCAAAACATCCAGAAAATCCAGGACACAATGTGAAGACCAAACTTATAGAAGAGAGTGAAGATTCCCAAACCAACAGGCCAGTAAATATCTTCAACAAAATTATAGAAGAAAACTTCCCTAACCTAAAGAAAGAGATGCCCATAAACATACAAGAGACCTTCAAAAGTCCAAATAGATTGGACCAGAAAAGAAATTCCTCCTGTCACATAATAGTCAAAACACCAAATGCACAAAACAAAGAAAGAATATTAAAATCAGTAAGGGAAAAAGGTCAAGTAACATATATAGGCAGACCTATCAGAATTATACCAGACTTCTCACCAGAGACTATGAAAGCTAGAAGATCCTGGGAGGATCTCATACAGACCCTTAGAGAACACAAATGCTAGCCCAATCTACTATACCCTGCAAAAGTCTCAATTACCATAGATGGAGAAACCAAGATATTCTGACAACACCACATTCACACAGTACCTCTCCACAAACCCAGCCCTACAAAGGATAAGAGATGGAAAACTCCAACACAAGGAGGGTAACTGTACCCTAGAAAAATCAAGAAAGTAATCTTTCAACAAACCCAAAAGAAGATAACTGCACAAACATAAAAATAACATCAAAAAATAATAAGAAGCAATAATCACTATTCCTTAATATATCTTAACATCACTAGACGGAATTCCCCCTAAGAAAGACATAGACTAACAGATTAGATAGGACAAAGCAGCAACCAACAGATTGGGAAAAGATCTTTACCAATCCTACATCCAATAGAGGGCTGATAGTCAATATATACAAAGCACTCAAAACGTTAGACTCCAGAGAACCAAATAACCCTATTTTTTAAAAAATGGGGACCAGAGCTAAACAGAGAATTCTCAACTGAGAAAACTTGAATGGCTGAGAAGCACCTAAAGAAATGTTGAACACCCTTAGTCATCAGGGAAATGAAAATCAAAACGACCCTGAGATTCTACTTCACACCAGTCAAAATGACTAAGATCAAAAACTCAGGTGACATCAGATGCTGGCAAGGATGTGGCAAAAGAACACTCCTCCATTGCTGGTGGAATTGCAAGCTGGTACCACCACTCTGGAAATCAGTCTGGCGGTTCCTCAGAAAATTGCACATAGTACTACCAGAGGCCTCAGCTATACCACTCCTGGGCATATACCCAGAAGATGCTCCAACATGCTCCACTATGTTCATAGCAGCCTTATTTATAATAACCAGAAGCTGGAAAGAACCCAGATGTCCCTCAACAAAAGAATTCATACAGAAAATGTGGTACATTTATACAAGGGAGTACTACTCAGCTATTAAAAGCAATAAATTCATAAAATTTGCAGTCAAATGAAAGGATCTAGAAATATCATCCTGAGTGTGATAACTCAGTCACAAAAGAACACACATGGTATGTACGCACTGATAAGTGGATATTAGGCAAAGAGCATGGAATACCCACAGTACAACTCAGGAACCACATGAAGCTCAAGAGGAAGGAAGACCAAAGAGTGAATGCTTCAGTCCTACTTAGAAGGGGGAACAAGATAATCAAGGGAAGTAGAGGGTGGGAGGGACTTGGGAGGAAGGGAAGAGGGAGAGGGGAAAGAGAGGAGCAGAATCAGGTTTGGGAGGAGACAGAGATGTACAGAGGGAGGGTCAGGAAATTGAACAGAGGTATGTAGCAAAGGGAAATGGGGAAGTGGGGGTAGCAACCAGAAAGTCCCAGATGCCAGGAAAGCAAGAGCCTCCCAGGACCCCATGGGGATGACATTAGCTGAAATACCCCACAAAGAGGAGGGAGAACCTGTCAAGACCATATCCAGAGGTTAGGCATGCCTCCCCTGGTTGAGGGAAGGGGCCATCCACCTATCTCCAAAATATTAACTCAGAATTGTTCCTGTCTAAAGGAAATACAGGGACAAAGAGTGGAGCAGAGACTGAAGGAAAGGCCATCCAGAGACTGCCCCACCTGGGTATCCATCCCACATGCAGACACCAAACCCAGACACTATTGCTGATGCCAAGAAGTGCTTGCTGACAAGAGACTGATACAGATGTCTCCTGAGAGGCTTTGCCAAATCCTGACTAATACTGATGTGGACGATCACAGCCAACCATCAGACTGAGCAGAGGGAACCCAATGGAGGAGTTATGGGAAGGACTGAAGGTGCTAAAGGGGCCTTATCTGGCATCAATTGGAAGGGAGGCCCTTGATCCTGTGAAGGCTTGATGCCCTAGTGTAGAGGAATGCTAGGGCAGTGAATTGGGGTAGGGAATACCCTCATAGAAGCAGGGTAAGGGGAGATGGGTTAGGGGGGTTGCAGAGAGGAAACCAAGAAAGGGGATAACATTTGAAATGTAAACAAATAAAAATTCCAATTAAAAAAAAAGTACATTGTGGGGTAGGGTGAGCAGCGAGATGGGTGTGGCCCTTTTCATACATGAGAGAATTCTATAGGGTGAGAATCCACAGGAGAAGGGAAGGCCGAGTGATGCAGGAAGTACTTTGGAGAACCTCTCTCTGATTCTGATGATGGGGTCATAGTCTCCAAGTAACCAAGACCTCTCTCATCTCCAAGTTATGGCAAAAAAAATGATTACCATGGCCACCTTTGGGCAGAGGAACCCCCAGACAGAGGAAGGACGATTTTTTTCTTTACAGTTTTCTCTATTCTTTTCTTTTCTTTTCTTTTCTTTTCTTTTCTTTTCTTTTCTTTTCTTTTCTTTTCTTTGGAAAAAAAACAGGCTCTTACTATGTAGCCTAGGCTGGCCTGCAACTCATGATTCCCCTGCTTCAGCCTCTTGGAATTTAGGATTCTGTCTTGGGATTACGGGCATGCACTACATTCTTGGCTTCCATTTTGTACACAAAATATTCTTTTAGATGTTTGCGGATCTGCAAAAGGCATATGATATGCCTACATGTTTAGGCACAATACATTTATATTTATATTTATAATTTATATTTATATTATAAAGACTATCCTTATTCAATATTTCCTTGAAGTCTCTTGTTCTAATCAGTCCTGTACACTGTGTATTATATTACTTTTCCTGGGAGACACAGAAATGTTTATTGTCTTCAGACACAGGGGAAACAACAGACCAAAGAAACAATTCTATCCATCTTGGCGAGTTTATTGGAGTTACTTGTATGAGTGATTCTTAGACAGACACATCATTGAAAGACACACCCGAGCACTAGTGATGTCTCCCTGAAGCTGCCTCACTGGGGTCCCTTGTGAAACTTTTGTGCAGCTACACCAGTAAAGGCACCTCCTCTCAGACATTGTTTACTAGTCACATCACCTCACAAAGGGGTCTCATGAGTCTTGTAAGCTTTGTGAGCTACTGAGTCTTATAAGTGTCTTGGGCCTCTTGAGCCTCCCTCTCCCATCCGGGAGGGAATGTTTAAATTGGGAGGAAAGAGCTACATAACTGTGCATTTGCAAATACCTCTCCCTAATACTAAATGAATCTGGGACATTTGTTTTCTCCTAACAGTAAAAGGAGAGCCGTAGGCTTGGTGTCTTCTGCTGGCTTGCATTTTGCTCTTCTTCTTGTTGTTGTTGTTGTTGTTGTTGTTGCTGCTGCTGCTGCTGCTACTGATGATGTTGATGCTGCTGCTGCTGCTGCTACTGATGATGTTGATGCTGCTGCTGCTGCTGCTACTGATGATGTTGATGCTGCTGCTGCTGCTGTTGATGCTGCTGCTACTGCTGATGTTGATGCTGCTGCTGCTACTGATGTTGATGCTGTTGCTGATGTTGATGCTGCTGCTGCTGCTGCTGCTGCTGAAGCTGCTGAGGTTTTCTTTACAGCCCCAGTGTCTGGGGGAAGGGTGTCACAGGAAGCAGTAGAGCTTATATAACAACAGACACCAGAATGGTGAAAGGGCAGACAAGAGAAGAGGGTAGCCCATGTGGTGGGGTCAGGTCCCAGGAGAATATGGCCAGGACCCAAGTCTGGCTTTTCAATCATCACTGTGGGCTCTGACTGAAAACTAGACTGTAGGAGTTGGGGATCAGACGTAGAACTGAGGGAGCGTTGAAGAGGTGAGGTAAGACATAAGGGAGCCTGGAGTCAAGAATGTTCTGCAGAAGCATAGTGGGAGAATCTCTTGAATGAAGCCTGTCAAGACTTGATGGAGAACTGCCTGTGAGGAAGTGAGAACCCAAGGAATCCCTCCATGTTCCAAAACAGTAATAATGAACTGGTGAAAACTGGGTAAGAACAGGGCATGCGATGGTCACTGGTACTAAGACCTACTTTTGGACATGCTAAGCTTGGGGTGTCTATTAGCTACCTAATAGGGGACTGTTGGGCATGTGAGGCGATTTTCAATGGGCAGAGTAAGACTGCAATTGGTTGACTCAATTTGCTATGCAAAAATTTAAATAATAATCAAGTCTTTAGCACACACACAGCAAACACCTATTAAACACATTCTACTAGGTAGAGCTGAATGAAATAGCCATCTTTCTGTGACAAAAAAAAAAGGGTCAAATATTGTTCAATTTCATACCGCATTGGCTCACATATCTGAAGTGTCAGAACTGTGAAGGACGAAGATGCATTAAGCATAATGTACACTCTCCAGGAGCCGACAGCTCCGAATGGGAACAACACTTTCATTTAAGTCTAGTGACATAATAAGTACTTACATAATGGTGACTGTGTTCAGGCACTGTACTAATCAGCTTTCACGCATGCAGTCACGTAATCATCACAATGACTTTGCGAAGCAGAAATTGCCATTAGTTCTTGAGAATAACTTGTTTAACCAAACCACAGTGGGTTAAAGATGGCTATATGTTTTTGTGTTTTTTTTTTCTTACCACTCACTCAGTGGAAATGAGTGGAGGCTATTCTGTCGCTCTCCAAATTGGCTTTGATGGATTGCTTGAGTTGTAAGAGACGCTAAGCAATCTGTCTTCCCTCATGGAAGCCAGCTGCCATGTTAGAATCCTAACCACCTTGAAACCACCACACTGGGTGGAAGTCTGAGCATACTATGCACCAGGAGAGGCACGTGCAAGAGTGCTGAGGTGCCTGAATGAGTTTAGTCAGCACCCGCTTGAACAGAAGAGCAACCTTGTTGAAAACTGTAAAAAAATAAATAAATAAAACTGTTATTCTAAGCCATTGTGTTTTAAGGTAATTTTCTGTGTAGCAATAGATAACTGTAATACAATCAAGAGGTGGTCAAGTGGGGATTTGAACCTGGGTATCTGGTTCCACAGTCTGTTCTCTGAACCATTACACTGTCTACCTAAGTAAGGGGTACTTGTGATAAGCACCAGTGAATTATTGGTCTATAAAATCTAGGTGTTTCTCTTTCCTAGAGTGCTATTGACACACATCATAAATGAATCAATATTCTCATCTAGCAGATACATTTGAAGCAAATACACACAACAATATGTACTATATTCGCATAACCTCATCAGTAATACTATAAGATAGGTGATCATATTTTACCACTAGTACTCAAGAAGAAGTGATGGTACAAAATAAATAACCTCAAATGGAGTCACCCCCTAACAGCATGCACTTACTTCGGGGTTCGGTTTCTATGGTGTAGAACTCTGGCACTGGTTAAGTGGACCCTTCCCTCAGAGTCTCCTCAGCTTTCAGTCAACATGGCGGGTGAGCTATGTTCCTTGCAGGGACCAAGCTCTTCCTTCAAGCTCACATGGCAAATTTCATGTCCCTCTGATGTAATGCCAAAGCCCCTCTGTTCTCCGGTGGCCATGCAATGCTTGCTTAGTGCTTCTGTGGGCAGTGTTCAGTTTTCTACCATGTGCCTCATGGGTTCCTGGGTTCTTAGAAGATGACAGCTTTCTTCCTCAAGGAGAGCTGGAGACTCTCTCACTCCAGTTTGCTATTATCATTTCGATTATCATTTCGTATCACAGGGTGATGTCATCGTGATAATGGCATGCATTGCTTGCTGCTTCCTGTTGGATAGAAGCAACTCAGAGGTCTTGCTCGCTCTCAGGGAGAGGTGATTAAGCAACTGCATAATTCATTGGTGGCTATCTTAGAGTGTCCTTTCATGGTGAGCTCTCCTTTTGCTTGTCATGATTGTTATGCTTACACACGCTATATGGCTTCAGTATTCTGTAAGACCCGCACTGGCCAGACTATATGGAGAAAAGAAGGAAATGGTGGCAAATACCAATCAATGCCCCAAGTGCTAGAACGAGGGGGTAAGTGTGCTATGCACTGTGGTCTCTGCTGTTCTGTTGTACAATGAATCCTAGCTACCAGATTTAGTCTTGATGCTGTCCTCCACCATTGTGTAACACTGGGAGAATGGTTTCGTTTTGTGATATTTTCCCCCTTTTGTCAGTCCTCATCTATGCAGTGTGGCTAGATAGCATGTGTGCAAATGGGAACAGTGA
>NC_034593.1:95063753-95076724 GCF_900095145.1 Mus pahari | reverse complement strand
TGGTAGTGGTGGTATTTTTGAGATAAGATCTCATTGTGCAGCCAAGGCCAAGTTCTCACTCTCAATCCTCCTGCCCCAGCCTTTCAAATGCCAGGATAGCGAGTGTGTGCTGTCACATCAAGTGAGCTCCCGGAGAGTAAGGATCCGTCCTCTGCTCAGCTTGTTCTCCTGGCTCAGACCAAGACACCCAAGCAGTCCACCAGAGACTTGCAAGGGTGGAGACAGTGGATGAAAATATCACACTTACCCTTGCAGATTCCAGGGCCTTCCATCTTGTATGTGTTCCTAGGTTGTTCTGGTTGCCGCATTGTTGATCAACGAAGGCCTTCAATTTGCCTGCACACACCACTGTTGGTTTTGGCACCTCAGCTGGCATTAGAGGTAATCCCCCTGGGTGAGGGGAGGCACTGGTGGCGAAGGGCATGGCTCCTCTTTTGCGACTGGCTGCTTTACTGGCCTTGAAGCTGTTATTGACCATCTGTGACAAGGAGCCAAGCTGCCATATACTTTGACGGTCTAGATAGAATCTTGTTAATTCGGATCTGGCTGTACGTGTTTTCAGCATTCAGTGACATTTGAGGTTGGTGTTGTCAGTTTTGATCATCCAGTATATTATTTTTGGCTTTCAGTAACAAAATACACACTTGGAGTTATAAAAGTACTTTTATTGTTGAAATTCTTGCAGAAGCAATTCTGTTCTAAAAGTCTGAATTTCTCTGACTTCTCATCCCTTTTGTTCCTCAGAAATAATTGTTTATGCAACACAGGTTTTGATTCCCCCCCCCCCCAAGGGCTCCAGTGCTAGAACATTCTGGAATCTCAGGCTGGCAGGGGATTTAGAGATTGTCTGGTGCTCAGTGTTCTCTCAGGGCTGGTGACAGGCTTTCCTGTCATGGGCAGGAAGGGAGCTGGTCAGGAGGAAGAGAGACGAGAGAGGGCTCAAGCCTCTCCCCGAGAAGAAATGAAATACCAGTCAGTATAGTTTCTTTTTCTTAGTGGTAACTGGTGGTAGAAAATGCTGATCCACCCCCACCCCCACCCCACATAGGTGTTCCACCAGTGTAAGCTAAAAGGTCCCCAGCTTTGGCACAGCCCTTCCAATGACAGTGTTTTCAGTCCTCCCAGGCTCTTGCTAGAATTTTTAATCTAACACTCAACTGAGATCTCGTTTTTCTCTGTCTTGAATTCTCTCCCCCTTGTACCTTGCCATACATAGCTCCTTCTTCTCTGCAGGCTCACCCTGGGCAGACCACATCTGGAAGCACTCTATTGAGCAGGCTCGGCAGGGTGGGAGAGGCTCCCAGCTGCCCTCCCGAAGGGTGCTGTGGCTGTGGCTGTGGCTTGCCTGTAGTCTGTCTCTTTGACGCTTTGTGTCCTGTGCTATAAATAAATGATTTTGAATGCTTATCTGCTTTTTTCTCTGTCTGCTTTTCAAGTTATTTTTGGGTGACAGGCTTCTTCTGTGTTAGGTGGGACCTGCATTATTGAAGACCATGCGTGCTTTGTCAAAGGGAAATAAGGTCAGAGAGAGTGTAGCGGAGGCTGGGGTGGGTGGGTGGTAAGTCACAGCAGTGATCCTCTTTCTGACATGTCTCAGAAAAGCCTCGGGATCCTCAGTCTAGCCCAAGCTACACTCACTGATAATCCTCACTGACTTTGCACGTACGGCCATGGCTTTCTTAAAACAAGCAACACTGACTGTGCCAGCCACCCTGAAATAGGGGTTGGGACCCTCGAATGCCTACCCAAGCCTGCAGCTCCCTGGTTTGGGAGCCTTGAAGGTGTCACTACTTTGCTCTGATTCGGTTGCTATTGTCACCACGCTGCCTGTGGGACAGAAAGTGGGCTTCTGTCCCCCTCTACTGAGTCCCAGAACACAGGGTTCACACTGGTCCCCATTTCCTCCCTCTCCAAACATTCAGTGGCCAGAAGCCAGAGCCAGGGAGAGAGGGGGAGTGGAGGAAATGTGTTGTCCTAGCTTGGCCAATTAAGCTGTCTTCTCTTGACCCCAAGTGTCCAGAGCAAAAACTCTTCAAAAGAGAAACTGCTTTATTAGAGATCCACTGCTTAGCACACAGCAAGCTTGAGACCACATCTCCCAGAGTCCTGCCTCTCCACTCTGGACTCTCCTCAGCCCTTACCATTTTGCCAGAGGACCCTCCCCAGTCTCTTCTTCCTCAGATACAGCCCCTCTGTTGCCCCCAAAGCTCCTTGCCACCCACCCCCATCACCATCCCTTTCTCTCAAATCCCCACTGGCTTCCTCCATGTCCATCAAGCTCTAAAGCCCACTGCCAGAGCTTACCTTGAAGGCATGCAGACCTTTAACCCACATCAGTACCTTTCACTCAGTCTAATGAGGGAAGAATTGATTCATCCACCAAAATAGGTTTTGAAAAGCACAGTACCAAGCTGCTCTGTGCTTTAGGAAAACACCTGCTGGAGTTGGAACTCATCCCTTGCTCTCTGGGGAGCTCGCTTCCACTGACGTGCCATGTTTCCCCCACAGAACTGAACTGGAGTTTGAGCTCCCGGCAGCTGGAGTTTGCTTCCAAACCCAAGAAACTCAATTTCTTTCATGTTATTTGGTTGGCCACCATCCCACCCCCACCTCCACCCCACCCCTGTGACATGGCTGCCAGATTCCCTGGAAGGACTCCCTACTCCCAGTAAGGAGGTCCCACCTCAGTCCCACCACCAGTTGTTTCCTGCCCTCTCCCCTCCCCCTCTGTTCATCATACAGACCCTTTCTGCTTTTCACCCTCCACTGATTTGCAGCGGGCTCCAATTAATAATTTTAAATGGTCACCAATTTTCCTACAGCCTTAGGCAATAACGGAGATTTAGGTCTAAATTAAAATTTGCTTATTTAAAAGCATTTTGCCTGCTAATGGCTGCTAAAGCACTATTTCTGTATCCAGAGATTGTCTGCATCCAGAGGCATCCTCTTCTGGCCTCTTTCCTCTGTCTCCTGGGGGATTAAAGCAGTGGTTCTCAGTGTGGGTGACCGTGAGCCTCAGGGTAATGTCTGGACACATTTTCGAATGCTAGCACCTGGGGTGGCTAGGGCTGTTGGGTTTTAGTGAGTAGAAATGAGGGATCCTGCTGAACATCCCACAATACCCAGAACTCCTTAGCAACAAGGAATGAGCCCATTCCTAATGTCAGTAGAACTGAAGAAAGTCTCCACAGAAAATCCTCATCCTTCTGCAGAAATCTTTCCTTGCATGGCCCTGTGTTCTCGGGAAACATATTTCTTCTTGTGGTACTGGGGATCAAACCCAGGGCCTCGTGCGTGGTAGTAAAGTGTCTACTCAGCTACATCATCACCCTCAGGAAAGCCTTGAAGTTATTATCTCTATAGCTCTGCAGCATTATGCATGTTCTAGATCCGTTTTTTTTTTAGCTCATATACTGCTTGTTGCACTGGACCCATTTGTGGCCTGTTTATACTGGGCATCCCATTCATGCTAGCTAAGCACACTGGCATTTGCCTGCATTCCTTAGTCCCTAGAGCTAATAGTTCATGATCTCTCAAGAAAACCCTGGCTTATGGTTCTCTGGGCTTTCACAGTAAATGCACAAGCTGCTGTTCTAATGAACTGACAATGACCACTCACATATACTTTGCAGTTTAGAGGATGCTTGTTTGATCCTCCCACTGATCATCCCAGGGCAGGGGCAAAGCAAGGAAGATGGGAGGTAGGGGTCAGGTGAAAGGGTGGGAGGTAGGGGCCAGGTGAGGAGGGTGGGAGGCAGGAGCAACTTCTGGGTGTTCATTGGGTTCAGATATTAATTTTTGATACAAATTTCCTCATAGCAGCATTGAGAAATGATACTCTTAACTTTATAAGCACTCAGAGAAGTGAGCCTAAGGTCATCTCCATCTGCCAATCTATCTGGCATTGGGGAAGGCACCTTCTTGCCTGGGAGCAGTTATCTTGACTGTGTTTCAGGTAAAAGGCACCATGCCAGGCTGGTTTCAAAGTACTGCTTGGATCTACCACAGCATAACTACTGAGCTGCAGCCATAAGGACCCTGTGCCTCCCACTGGCAAGTCAAGGACTAAGTGGAGACTAGTCATCTTAGAGCCAGCCTGCTGCAGTTCATCCTGGCACCTTCTCTATGCATTGCCAAGAGTACAGCTGTCCCGTGAGGAAGCCACTGGGCAGCTCTTGTTACTGAACTAGTACTGCCAGGTGGAGATAGAAAGGCTAGGAGTGTGCCTTCCCTGATCCTTCCTGACCCTGATTACTGGTGGTGACAGAATGAAGGAGCCGGAGACCTGGGGGGGAAGAGACTAGAAAGGAGGGCAAAGGGAGGGGTCTGAGCTGAAAGGAACACAGCTCGAATGGCCACACTGGGGACAAGGGCCAAGGCATCAAGGCAAACAAAAGGCAACCGTGTGTTTCATTGCAAGCTGTCCAGTGGCCTGTGAAGGGGAATAGATTCCAAGCTTTAAGGAGCTGTAATCCTGCCTGATAGAACAGGCCACACAAAATCTACATATCTCCATGGAGTAATTTATGCTACATTAACCATGTGCACTTGGACCCTTTGTGCAACCGTGTGTGTCTTGGCATCTGTGTTTTGTGTGAGCAAGCAGGGCAAGCCAAACCCATGGGACCAGTAGATGATTTCTTGCATGGGAAATGATGTAAAATACAGGGAAGGGACACTGACCCCAAAACATCTTCTTCACAGGTCCGACCCGAAGCCCAGCATCCTTGAGTACGTCCTGTGAGTGTAGACTCGTAGGTGTTCAATGTCAACTTGAGCCTGTCCTTCAGGTAGGTCACACATTTTAAGATGTTTCTGTAAAGTACAAAGTCAAATGTTTTCTATTCTTGTCATTGTCATTAACAATAGAGATCGGGTGGCTACATGGTGACTTCCCTCTTTTATGACGTAAGACTATGCTGGCATAGAAGATTCTGGTGAAAGGGCTGGACTGATAAGTACATCAGAGATGTTAGTCAGTTTTCTATTGTTGTGGGTAAAAAAAGAAAAGAAGAAGAAAGGAAAGAAAACCAGGGGTTTCAAAAGTCCACAGTTTGCTGGTGCTGTTGCCTAGGGCCTGGGGTAAAGCAGGTTATCACAGTGATGGCCATGTGAGATCCAAGACAGTGCTCACTCATGGCACCCAGGAAGCAAAGGGAGAGAGGGGGAAGCCCCTGCTTCCCAGAGACATGGTGCAGTCCTCAGAGCATGGCCCTAAGGACCCATTTTTCTTTTCAATTGGGTCCTTCCTCATATGTCTCTGTCACCATCAGATTATGGATCTATCAATAGAGCAATCCACTGAAGATGTCGGAGTCCTCCAGACCCATACTCCTTCCCCAAAAGCCTCATCTTTGAATTCTGCTGCATTAGGAAGCAAGTCTTCAGTACAAGAAACTTTGGGGAACATTTCAGACCCAATTTACAAGAGGGGATAAGCTGGGGACTTTAGAAGGGAGCTTTGAGTGCCAGACTGGGGACTTTTTTAATTAGATATTTTCTTTATTTACATTTCAAATGTTATCCCCTTTCCCAGTTTCCCCTCCAAAAATCCCCTATCCCCTCCCCCTTCCCCTGCTCACCAATACACCCACTCCTGCTTCCAGGCCCTGGCATTCTCCTATACTGGGGTGGGGCATAGAACTGTCATAGGACCAAGGGCCTCTCCTTCCATTGATGACTGACTAGGCCATTCTCTGCTACATATGCAGCTAGAGCCATGAGCCCCACCATGTATTTTCTTTAATTGGTGGTTTAGTCCCGGGGAGCTCTGGGGATACTGGTCAGTTCATATTGTTGTTCCTTCTATGTGTCTGAAAACCTCTTCAGCTCCTTGGGTACTTTCTCTAGGTCCTCCATTGGGGACCCAGTGCTCCGTCCAGTAGATGGCTGTGAGCATCCACTTCTGTGTTTCAGACTGGGGACTTTGAACTTGATCTGACAAGGACTCAGGAAGGAATGTGGCTAGTTAAGAATAAACGAGGAAGGTAAATTTTTGGATGAACCGTTGGACAACTAGCCTTGAACAGGGAATCTGTAAGATCTAGTAACCATGGTCATTATATCAGTTTTTAGATCTTTTCTGTGTACTCATATGTGTTTTCTACGAAGTTCCTTATGCTTTCTCCAACAGTCTTCTTATAACAACCCATGACTTAGGTCTTTCTGCATCTGATGGATAAGAAGGAAACTGAGCTTCAGATTCAGGGTGTTGACAGGCACCAGGTAGCAGGCTAGGAGGGGCCCGGAAAGTCCAGCAGGGCTTGTTGAGACACAGTAGTAAGTAGAACAGAGAGTGGATTAATGACGCTAGCCCAGCACAAGAGCCAGAGAAAGGGAGACAGTGGTATGGCCCCAAGCTCTGGACCTTAGCAGTATCTCCTGGAGGACAATCGAGTCCATTTGCAAGCTCCCTGAATCCACAAAGGCTCTGGCGTTTGAGTCAGGCCAGCCGAGGGGACACTGTGTACGTGTGCAGAAAGGTTATGACTTAATGACAAAGCAAATCATCTTCTTCTCTGCTGATTGGTATGCACCGCTATAAACTGTGATTCAGCCTGAGGTTCTCCTTGCCCTTTGAAGGCAGTGAAAGCCCACCACTTCCCCTTTCCCATGACACATGTTTTACTATGGACTGTAATGAATACAAGGTGTGGGGGCAAGACTCCTTGCTTCCAGCACGCGCTCTCCCTCCCCCCCCCCCGTCTCTCTTTCTCTCTCTGTGTGTCTCTTTCTCTCTCTCTCTCTGGCAAGATGCCATCCATGTACTCACAGGGCCTTGGGAATGCCACATGATATAAACCAAAATAAAATGAAACAGCTTCATTATCTACTAGAGAAAACTGATTAACCTGGTCTTCTTTGTATCCTGATGAGCTGTCTCTGAACTGTGTGTCCGTTATCCTGTTCTGTCTGTATTAGAACAACAGTATAAACTGTCTGTGGGTTAATTGGTTTCTTGGACGGTTTATTCATTTCTTCCTCTCCACGTTCTGAAGGCAGAGCTATTCACACTGAATCAAAGAGCCATTCGGCTTCTAGTCCACATTTGCAGGCATCAACTTGATGTCCTATCACAGCCAATGCCAATGAGCAGTTTGTTGACGTCCCTTCCACAGCCTTGTCACCGTGGAGCCTCTACCAGGCACGGGGATCACCTCAGGGCACCTGAATTACAGCTACTTCCCCTTGGCTCCTGGAAAGACTGAAGCAGTGACGACGATGGCCCTGTCTTCCCTTCCTCGGCTTCTCAATCAAATATGCCCTGTCTTCAGGGTTTGGCAAATTAACCATTTCCAGAAAGCCACCTTGAAATAGTTGTATATCCATTCTGATGGTCACTGTAGATCCATCCATCCCTACCCTCTAATTCTAACCACAGCTTGTTCTGCATAGTCATTAAGGCCAGAGGTAGAGAGATGATAGCTCTCTGCTTTCTGAGATCAAAGGAGATATATATATATATATATATATATATATATATATATATATATATATTTCTGTCAGTTTGTTTGTGGTCTTTTTTCATTGCTTTAGAGCCCCTTTGCAGGTGTTTCTGCTGCCCCAATTATATCACAATTTCCTTTGAGGCAAGACCCACATCTAATTATCTTCCAGTTCCAATACTTGGTAACGTATTTAGCTCACAGTGGAGTGGGCAGCTGCTGGGAAAGGTTTGCTGCTTCATAAACTTGATGCTGTCAGGTAGAGGTTCTGAGAAAGACTCTGGATCCAGATCCTGGGGCAAATCCTGCTTCAGTCACCCTCTTACTCATATGAACTGGTTTACCTGTTTGTCTTCTCTCTGCTGTCCCTTTTGCATGAGTCTAAAACAGAGATGACAATGGCGTCCTCCCTGGCTCCTTTCTGGATTGTGTGGTTTAAGACACAGAAAGTACCTAGATGACCTGGAGAGGCGAAGCAATACATTCTTCCAGAGGTCTTCAAACTCCATAAGCAAATAGCACTGCCTTCCTTTGCTCTTGGCATCCTGTTCCTTCTGGATATCCTAAAGATCCTTGGCTGAGGTAGAGAGAGCATGTGGCTAACAGCTCTGGTCTTTCTCTCTTCCAAGAGGAGAGGAGGCCTTCCCTTAAAGACACAGGAACAAGGTCGGGAGGCATGGCAGGCTCTCTCACTTGTACCTTGGTGTGTGACTTTTCTATTGCTGTAATGAAACACCATAACCAAGGCAACTTATGGAAGAAAAGAGTTGTTTGGGACTTACAGATCCAAACAAATAAAAGTTTATCATGACAGGGAATTGGGGCAGCAGGCAGCTGAAATGGCAGCAGGATCAGCTGAGAGCTCACATCTCAAAACACAATGGGGAAAACAGAGAGCAAGCTGGGAACAGTTCATGGCTTTTGAAACCTCAAAGACAGCCTTCCTCCAGCAAGTGGACAAACTTCCTCCAGCAAGTACCCATCTTCAAAACCTACCTGAACAGTGATACCAACTGGAGACCAAGTATTCAAATCCAGAGCTTATGGGGGACATTCCATTCAAATGAACACAGCCCTCTAGACCTGGAGCCTCCTGCCCCTTGTTGCTATTCCCACTTCTACTCTTTCTACCCCCTGAATCTGCCCTATCAGTGGCAATAAAATTTTCATTTCTCGAAAAGAAAAGAACCGTGATTCATCAACAGTGGTCCCAGGACATGATTGAAATTCCCAGCAGATAGTTGTTGCCAAAACATTTCTCTTTATATAACAATTTAATCAAACAGAGGTGTGATGAGCAGCGAGGCGGCCATTAAACAAGGCTGTTAATTCAACAGTGGAATCGGCTCCTGCTGATGGATGTGGCGCAGGCATGGCCGTTTGCTAGAAATTAAAGCGGAACCAAAATCCATTTGCTGCCTGGTGGCATGGAGCGCTGTTGTTACAGCTCAGCACAGCCACTTCCCCAGGCATCGTGAAGCTGACATATGTAAAGCAGCCATCTCTCCTGCACCAGCTGTAATTCAGAGAAAATGTCACTTTGCACGCTTTCTCCATGACCATGGACAATTGGCCGTGGAGACCCTTGGCTTTCCTGAAGCCACACGTTGGAGGCAACAGGAAGAAAGGCAGAAGAAGGAGATGAGAGCAGGAAAGTCATGCCACTTCTGGGGGGTAAGAGGGGCTAGCTTTTCCTGCTCTGTGTGCTTGGAATAACTGTCCATCCCATAATACCAATGTGGTCTCCCACTCTTCCACCAGAGCCTTCCCCGTGAACCTCTCCTGCCATTGTTACTGTGAAGGGTCACGGAGGGAGGGATGCCAACTGAGCAAGAGGGACACAGCTCAGGTAGGTCTCGTCAACCGACCTGGCAAGGTGAGGAAATTACTATTGTCATATTGGGGCAGGGCTGGGTGAGTCTGAAGGAGTGGCCCTTGTATGTTCTCATGCACACAGATGCCTGATCTAATTGCAGGTACTCCAGGAGGGAGGGGTCTTGTCTACTTCCCAGCACATTCCCCACCTTCAAAAAGCACAGCAGGGGGCTATCTCTTTATCTCTGTGCCAGGGATGGAGCACCCACTTGTCATGCAGAAGGCTTTGAGTTGGATTCCCAGCTACACACACACACACACACACACACACACACACGCACACGCACACACGCACGCACACGCACACACATGCACACACGCGCGCACACACGCACACACACACGCACACACACGCGCACACACACACACACACATGCAGAGTCTTGACTATTACTTGTCTTCCTATCACTCAGCACCGAAGCACTGCTGAGCACACAATGGGTTTGCTTTATGATGAAGTGAATGGATGTACGAACGAAGCAGAATTTTCAGGCATGCATTTTTTCTCTCCTTAAGATTCCCACTCAGCATCGCCCTGGGGTTCCCTCAAACATTCAGAGCCTCTAATACATTTTGAATCCAATTTGACAGAACCTGCCTATCTCCTCTCCCTCTGAACACAATCAGGTTTGTATGCGACACTGTACAGTGGCCTGATTTCATCAAGTGATAGATAGGTTCTTGACCTTAAGTTCTTGGTGGAATTTCCATGTTTAGAAGCACAAGCAAGACATCACCCTCTGCGCCTCCATGTGCTCCAGGTGAGGGTGGGGTGTGCTGTCCAGAGTTCTCCAGCCCAGGGTACAAAGCACCAGCTGAAGGGCAGACTTTCACAGGGCCAGGAAGACTCTAGAAACACAACAAAACAGACAGGGAAGGCTGTCAACATTACCTCCCCTGCCAAAGAATCAAATGTCCGTTCTAAGAGTCTATTAGGAGCCACTCATTAAACCAGAGGCAACGGTATCACTTGCAAACAACAATTCATTAGTTTAAATGGATCTGAATGTCATTCCCATCCAAGGACCCACAAGACAATTAATTACAGTGCAAAGCTGAAAGAAAAAAAGGGGGGCATGGTTTAGAAGCTAGACAAGTTTTCCCCAGGTTTCACAAATTTAAAATGAAGAGCAACGCCAGCAGATATGGAATCCACAGAGACCCTGCAGGGAGATTTTGTGTGGTAGGCCATCTCACTTTGTGTTTGTCCATCTCACTTCCTCCTCTAAGGATCACGCTCCCTGCTGTTTCCTGCAACCCCCCCCCCCCAGTCATTCATTGTGCTGAGTCTTAAGTGAAGGGCCAGGCACTGGAAATACCTTCAAGCCAGAGAGCTCTCTCTGATGGCATTTCTGTACCCTCTCGTGTCCCAAACACTCTTCCAGTATGAATGGCTAGTATTCACCCCAGACACTTCACACTCCTAAATGCATCTGCCCATGGGAGAGATAACACAATAAACTGTTTCAGCTGGTCTTGATGATTAAATAATCATCTAAACGATTCCTTGATTCCACATAGAAGACCAAGGGAGAGCACTAGGTGAAATATGCAATTGTGAAGTAATCAAAGGGAAGTTGGTGAGTCCTGTGCCTGACCTGTGAACCCTCCACCCCACCTCTTTCCCATCCCCACTGTCTGAGGATATGCACTCTTCCTTTCTAGACTCAGCCCATTAGCAATGTCAGGTAGTACCCTCCCAGCTACTCCCAGAGAGTTTTCAGGAGTTCCCTGGGAGAACCGGATGTCTACTGGTGAGTGTCAACTGGCACTCACCTTGCTACTGAAAAGGTGCTCTGTAGTGCTGGAGAGAGACCACAAGGTTTGGCCTTGGATTCCGGTTTCATGACTCTGCCTGAGAAAGCCCTGTTCTTTGCTGTGGAGTTGATGCCAGAAGGCACAGGCTCTAATGTCTTCTTTGAGTGTGGTGCTTTGGAGAAACAAGAGGGATATACTGTAAATACAGCAGAGAGACAGGTGGGAAATGACACTGTGCAGGCAGGGAAAGGCTAGCTTCCAATAATAGCATATCCCAGAAAGGGCTTTGTAAGTCATACTATGACATGTATTAATACAGTCCAGGCCCTAAAACAACTTTTCTGGCATTGGTGGGACCACAGGAGTCATGTGATGCCCCCTGTCAGGTGGGGAGTGACCTGTTCTCTTCCATGCCTGTTTCTCACCCATAGGAGCATATTCCTCATCTCCCTCTCTGTCTTAGGAAACCTTCAGGTTTTCAGTTAAGTTTTCATCTTTGAACTCTGGGCTTCAGCCTTTGTGACAGCAGTACGTTTGGTGCACCTCAGAGATGTCTTAAAATGGGAATATTATAAGCTTAGCCCACGTCCTTTCTACTTCTACCCTGTGTCATTTTTCCCCCCAGGTTCTATTCTCAGAGAGCATTTACTTTCCCTTCAGTTGTTCCTTCCAGAGACAGGCACCATCCAACTCTACCCCACATTTCCCACATCTGATCTATCACCCTCTCCTGTCCATTCGGACTCCTTAATATATCCCAGAATCCACTGCTTCCCATCCTCACTCACTACCCAGACCTTGGCAAAAGCCTGCTTATGTGTCTTTCAACTGAAATTTCAACATACATATTCTTGCTAACGCTTTGAGAGAACCTTTAAAAAACCTCCGTGAATTGCCTCTACACTTCTGATTCAGAAAAGATTTTCAGTGCCCCCACCACCACCTCCCTGGTGCTCTTAGGATGAAATGGCACATTTCTACTGAGACCTACAGGCAGCCCCATCTTGATCTCTGCTTCCTGCTCTGGAGTTTCCACTTGGCATTCTCTGCCTCACACTCAGGCAGCAGCCATACTGTCTGTCCTCCAGCCTCCCTGCTGAGCCTTTCCAGTACACACTGTTTCCCTGCTAGTCTCTGCAATCTAAAGGCACAAAGACAGCAGAGCCCGTGTTCATTCCCTGAGTGCCTAATAAGGACTCCACACACATTCAGGGAGTAAGCATTGTGAAGCATGGGCTGTGGTTTCGAGTGAGGCGGGAACCCCTCCAAAAGCTCTCTTTACTGCAATATAGTCTCCCAAATAACCGTCCCCATGAAAACAAATAGAAAGTTGGATGGATTATATAAGAACACCTCCCTGTGTGAATTGCTGAATAAGGAAGAAAGTGAGGGTGCTAACTGCCGAGTACAATGTGAAAGCCAGGGCCCTGGGCGGGAAATGAGAGCCCCAGCCAGCCTTGACCCTTGGCAGGTCTGCAAAACTCTAAGAACTTGAAGCTTCTATTCTGAAGGGCTGCTGATCAAACCAGAAAATAGAATCTAAGTTCACTCACAGAGAGGAAGTTAATGCTATACATTAATAAAGCTAAGAAAACAAAGGCGATGAAGCTCAGTGAAAGACTAGATTGAAAACAAGGCTCTCTGTGCCCTCACTCTGGTGCGATGAATAGACTACATTCCAGTTGACTTGTGAGGAAAATGTAAGGCAAATCCCAATCAAGGGACAGTCTATGGACTGTCTCAACAAAAACATTTCAAATGATTAAGGTAGGACTAAGAGTCCTCAGTGGTAGAGTGCTTGCCTAGCATAGCCCCTGGGTTCTATGTGCAGTACTATGACCAATACCAATGGCAAGCATATATACATACCTACAAACAGAAGGTGCATACATA
>NC_034593.1:95046645-95061616 GCF_900095145.1 Mus pahari | reverse complement strand
TACCCACAAACAGAAGGTGCATGCATATATACATACCTACAAACAGAAGGTGCATGCATATATACTTACCCACAAACAGAAGGTACATGCGGTAGCCTAAATGGGAGCCTGAGACAGAAAAAAGACATGTAAAAACTTAAAAAAAAATCATATAAATCATAGGCATTGGATAATATTACTCTATCTACAGTGGTCCTTAGTTATAACAAATGTACTGCATGGGTGTGAGATGTTTGAAAGAGAGGGACTAAGTGTGGCGTGTGTAAGATTCTGAACTGCTTCTTTAACCTTCCCTAGAAAATCTAAAAGAGTAATTGTATCAAAAGCAAACCCATTATAAAGAAGGGGACGATAGGAAACTGGTAAGCCTGAACTTGATGTTGGAAAGAGGGCAATGCTTTTCACTGAGATTCCTGACCATCCACTGTGACTAGTCTGGATCATCAGACAGTTTCATTGCACAAAGCCTCAGGTTGTTATAACTTCCAAACACCTGGCAGATACAATACACAGTTTCTCCGGGAAAACAAATGCATAGTTTCTCCTGAGGCCTGAACTGATTTCTTCAGGTGAAAATTCAAAGAAGATGAAATTATCATTAGAAGTTTCAGAACATATAAGGGTACAAATTGTCATAAGTGATATTCGTCAGAAATAAAAGATGGTAGAATCAGAACGCCAAACATTTCAGAAATAGAATATGAGTATGTATATGCTTCCACATATAACAAAAAGCTTTGCAATAATGAGCAGAGAAAAAAGGACTATAAAATTCCTAAATAAATAGAACCTCAGTGAGAAACAGAGCTGATGATTCAACCATCAGGTAGACAGGAGGGGCAAAAGGGTGGAGGGAAGAATCTGATTCGAAAGAAAAATTCAGAATGTGACCAGGCAAATGAGATAAACATTCAAGAAAACAGGAGGAAATGTAAGGTGTGGCAAGAAAAGTTCACCTGAGGAGAAAAGAAGATAAAACAGCAGCAAAACACTTCCCGAGTGAGAGTTCCTCCCAACTGTGCCTGGCCAGCGAGCCCAGTGCTTGGGGCTGAATGTAATGCTGGGCAAGGTATGGGAACTGAAATCCCACCCAGGAAAGAGCATTGCAAATCCACAAAGCACAAAAGACTCAACAAACAAAGCAAGACAAAAACAAAAATGAAACAAACAACAAAACCCCACCCCACAAAAGAAATGTCAAAACTCTCCTGTGAAGCCAAAGAAGGAAACAGGATTTGGCTTTGAAGGGGTGTATGGTAACTGAAGGAGGCACCTCCAATGATCACCTATTTTATTTTAAAGGAACTGGGTAACAATTACATACGTATTCACTTTGCAGAAAAATCATGGTATGACTTACACCCATTGGCATAACAAATACACTCTTATTTTTTAAATACTGGAAAGAAAAGACATTATATTCAAGGAGCGGTAATTAGGCCAGTGACTGACTTTTCAGCAGCAATTGTGGAAGCCAAATAGTTGAGTGATACCTTCAATGTACCAGGGGAATGGCTTGACTTTCATTCCCACTGAAATCATCTTTTGAGGCTGAGGATGGGCAGAACACACTTCTGGATAAGGAACTGCCACTAAGAGATGCTAAAGAATAAGTGCACAACAAACAAAAGAGAAAAAAACCTCCCAAGGAAAGTCTAAAGAAAGAAGGAATGATGGGATGATATGCTAGAAATGTAGAGGAAAAGCACGCTAGACAGAACAAAGCAACTATAGTCACATCTAAATTGTGACTTACAAATGGCTAGAACTTTAAGTACTAGACTGGAAAGAGGGACACCGTTGTAGTGTGTACGTTAGAACACCTAGGTGATCACTAAAGAGCAAACACATAAATTAGCTTTCAAACGTGTGAAAGAAGAGAAGTCCATCATCCCGATGACATCATCAAGGAAGCAAAAAACAACAGAAAATAGAAGAGTCGGGACAAAAAATAGCATAAGATAAAATGGCAAAAATTAACATAAAAATATCAGCAGTCACAGTAAAAAAAAAATTAGGCTAAATTTTACTTTAACCAAATCATTTTAATAAAGTGAGAACAAAAATTGGAGGTAAACGCTTGAAAACATGAGAAAAAAACGATAACACCAGGAGAGAAAGAACAATTAAAAGCCAGCAAGGCTAGAGTAATATTAAGTCAAATACTGTATATGGCAAAAGATTAAGTAATATAAAGATTATTAGGCAATAATAAGAACTGCATATTTTCAGAAAGATTCAATAATTCTAAATTTCTATGCTTTTAATAAGTATTAAAATCCACAGAGAAAAACGTGATGGAGTTGTTATATATTGACAAATCTATAATCAAATGTGAGATTTTGACACATTTTTTTGAGTAACTAATAGATCTGGAAAAGAGAATGATCAGGTACAACCGAGCAATACAGCTTTCAGATTTGCATAGCAGACACATACCCACTGAATGGGAAGATACTCTTCCCAAGAACCAGTGGAGAATTACAAAAAACGCCGACTAGCTGCTGAACCACAAGCAAGTCTCATATGAGACTGTGCTATTTGGGAATTATACAAGTCATTTGGAAATGAATAGCAAAAAAAGGAAATAGTGACAGCGAATAGATAAAACTGAAGTAGGGTGGCATCAAAATGAAAACACAGCTTAACAATTGATGGGTCGAAAAAAATCAAAAATGAAAATTAAAATTTAGAACTGATTGGTTACAAAAGTGCCATGTGTCAAAATCTGTGGGGTGCTATAGAGAGAGTTTTAGTTTTTAATAAAACCCAGTTATGTTATGTTATGTTGTTGTTGTTATGTTATGTTATGATGTTATGTGTGATATGGGGCTACTTGGGTTTGTCCACAGCCATTAATTGTGATTGTCTCACACTCTCTCAGGGGTGTGATTTTTGCCAGCTGCAGATAGTTTAATTCTGGGGACTCTGGAGGAGAGGGTATAAATGGGAGAGCACTGAGAGGGTCTATGGTCCCTGTGGCAGCTGCTGGTCCTTACTGATTCTGGTCCTTGCTGTTGCATTTGCTAGATTGCTGGTTTGCTATTGCTGGGTTACTGGATATTCTGATAATTAGATTGGACCTGCCCCTAGGAACCCAATGCCCCTACATAGCAAGACCCCTAATCAGCAAGAGATAGCTAAAGAGAAGAGGTCTTTACCCCTTCTTTCCTTTAACCTTCTTTTTCTCCTATCTAGTATTGGGGGGCTGAAGGGATTAGGATGGAAAAGGAATTGGAAGGGTGGTAGATATAAGAACCCAATCAAATAGCTAAAAAAAAAAAATGTAAAAACAGTGCAGCTAACTTAGATTCAAGTAATTAGATTCAAGTTTGTAGTCTTATAACTTGGAAAAGACAAAAAGGTTAGAAATGAATTGTCTTCTGCTTCCAACATCAGCAACAAGAACATTGTATTAACTCCCCTCTGAAAAACTGATTTACAGGAGAAACCTGTCCTCTAATGAATAATTTCAAAGCTGTCATGGAGCTGGCATTGGGAATTCACGATCTCACGTCAATGCTCTGAGTGTCCCGTGGCCCCTACGGCAGGCAGGACAGAATTTAAAGCTAGCATTGCTTCCCTTCACCAAGCCTGGCTGATAATTCAACTGCCCATATGACATCTGACAACCGGACCCTTGTCCTGGCTGTGTCGGTTAGCTGGTCCTCTGGTATTCAGAAGTGTTAAATGCACGCTCTGGCACTTGAGCGGAAGCAGAATGGATAGCATCCTTTTAGTCTCTTTACTCTTAGTGGGATTTTAAATGAACAAACAAGCAAACATCTACCAGAAAGCCAGGGACAGTAAGGAAGCTCCCAAGCAAAGTGAGAGTAAGCACAGAGCCTCTCTGGAGGACATAACAATGCACATAGGAACATTCCCGAGGACACCATTTGTCAGGGAGAGAAGCGATTCCTCCCCAAACAAAAGGAAAATGGAAACCAAAGTCCTAAAGCCAGGAGCCCTGCAGTTTGTATTGATTAAGCAAAGAGAAGTGTTTTCCCCAGGGGCAGGCCCAGCAGATGGCAGCCTGGTAGAGCCAGCAGGCACCCCATCTCTTCCAACTTCAGGGGAGCCTGGCCCCTCGCACACTCTTCCAGCTATGAATCTCTGTAGAATTCATTTAAGTATTTTAAATCCAAGGGAGTAAAATTAGCCCATATGTTTAGGCTAGCCATGAGCACTTCACCAAAAATTAAATAAATAAGACGAACGTTGGGTGGGGGGAGTAGAGAACCAAACAACAGAATTAACTAAGCTTCGAGTGAGTGTCTAATAAACTTGACATTTTTAACAGGCACGTCAAAACTGCCCCCGCCACGTGCTGGTGACAGTGATAATAATTGAATGCAGAAGGGATAGAAATCTATTAATAATAGTGACAGCAACCAAAGCAGTGGAGAGTTTTAACATTCTGATTTCTGATTGAAATGCAAGGCCAGTAGCAACTCCTCAAATAGATCACTGTAGCCTTGCATCTATGGAAGCTGTGGAGGAGGCTACGAGCTGCTGTAGGAAGAGCCACCACAGCCTATTCCCAGGGGACCTGGGGCTGTAGGCCCCACAAGTTAAGGCCTTTCAGGAACAGGCCCTCTGGGATGCAGTGTAGCCTTTCCATAGGGAATCTGCCCTGTATCAGCATAGAGTCTTGAGGCAATCACATAGAACCTCTTGGTGGGACTCCAGCCTAGTCCAGGTTCTAAAAGAAATTGAAAATCCTGTTTCTTAAAGTATGAATGTTGTGTAGCACTATCTATGTCAAGTCTCAAAACATCTTCTATTACCTCCAGAATAAACCTGTTTCCACTGAACAGTCTCTCCTCCATCCTGCTGCCTCTGGGGACCCGTTGGTCTGTTTTCTGTCTCTGGGTTTGCCTATTTGGACAGTTTACATAGAATGAAATCATACAGTGTGTGATTTTGTGTGTGTGTGTGTGTGTGTGTGTCCACTTCTTTCACTTAGCCTGCTTTCAAGATCCATCTATACTACAGCATGCATTCGCATCTTCTTCCTTAATATGCCTCGCTAACATTCCATTATATGCTTACCATGCTCTGTGTATCTGTTTATCAGTTGATGTTAAGGCCGCCTTTGGGAGGTGCCCTGGGCCCATAGTAGATAAAAGGCCACATGGCTCAGTCAGTAATGTGCTTGGGATGTTACATGTCAAATGCCTGGCACCCACATAAAAGTTTGGCACCGTAGCATACATCTGTAATCTCGGTGCTGGGTTTGAGGGGGCAGCTACATCCTTGGAGTTCACTATCTAGCCAGTCCAACCAAAGCAATGGGCTTCAAATTCAATTATGGAGGGTAGAAGGTGGTAGAGGGAGATGTTGGATACCTCTGGTCTCCACATGTGTCACACACACACACACCACCACCACCACCACCACCACCACCACCACCACCCAAAAGTAAGAATAACTGTAAACCAGAGAGAAGATATTAGGCTTAAATTCTTTAAGCTCAGGAAAGGGATAATGGACGATAGGTGGGTGGGTGGATGAATGCATAGGTGGGTAGAAAAAAAAATGGATAACTAGCTTCATTAAATAAAAGAATATTAAATTTAAAGTTTAGAAAGCCAGGCTCCGTCTTGGTCATGCTGAAGTTCTGTGAATACAAATCACTTCTTTACAGGCCTTTGTTCTCTCACATAAAAAGGAGGCCATCAGGCCAAATTGTTTCTTTTGATCCTAAGACCTCTCTCCCAGCCTCTCTGGGAGAGCCTTGGCTAACTGCTGAGTGACAGGCGAGGCTCCTCACAGGCAGATAAATGGGCAAGCTCACTTACAGACAGATTCACCCAATGGGAGTGCCCATAGTTGCTTCCCAACTTGGGCTGGGCTCATCCAGAATCTTCCTCTTGATTGCACCAAGCCCCCTATCTTCTCCAGCGTCCTTCCCCTTGCCCCTGTCCCCGGGGCCACCCCTTATTCACTGACACACAGCATGCTTTCTTACCCTTTGCAGTTGTCTTCACTATAATCTTTTGTTTTCTCAAATGTGTGGTTTTACGTTTCTTGCAAAACCATCGAGGCCGCAGCCTAGTCTCCTGAATGTGTTCTCTCAGCTCCCTGCTAGTGAAGCCAATTCCCAGCCCAGATCCCAGCAACATCAGGCACTTGTAAGTTATTTTATCAACAAACTTGTATGCAGCAAGTTGCCATGGAAATAGAAAACTGACTGTTGGCATTGGTATCTTGAAAATAAAGTGTGAGCCAAGCTGAAAAATACCAGAGGTAGGGGAGGGAGAGGCAGATGAAGAGAGAGAGGAAAGACTTCCTTGGAAAAGGTGAGATGATTCTTGCCTTTCCCCTGGAGAAATTCTAGGTGGCCATGAAGGAAGAGAAAGCCTCCGGGTCCCACTTGTGACCAATCTTTATACCCTGCTGTGGAGGAAAGATACCCAGAGAGGCTGCCCACGATCTCCCCCCGTAATGAAGATTAAAACCAGCAATTAAGTTAGACCTGGTAATCTGACCAATTACTATGCATCTTTCCAGTGCAGGAGGCAAGATGCTGGGCCCTGGGCTGGCCTCATCGATCACCATGACAGCAGCAAACCAGGGGTGGTAGGGCCTTTTGGCTCCTAGCATTTTCTTGTGGGTGTTCTCCCTTGTGACCCACAAATAGGTTCCTTGAGGACTGCCCCCTGGGGGGATCTTGAGAGACCTTCTAGGGCAGTGGATTCTCAGCCTTCCTAATGCTGAGGCCCTTTATGTTCCTCATGTTGTGGTGACCCCTCCAACTACTTCATAACTCTGCCACTTCATAACTCTGTTTTGCTACTGTTATGAATCATAGTGTAGATATCTGTGTTTTGGGATGGTCTGAGGTGACCCCTGTGAAAGCGGTTGAGAGCTGCTGTTCTGGGGGGAAGCCTCCTACTTTTAGGCAGTCTGTGATGAAGAAGTTCCCAGGCTTGTCCTCCATTTGTTCAGTCTGCATGCTCCGTTTGATCAAAGAGGCAGCCCCAACCTAGTGCCTGTGAGAGCGGGGACTGACTGGCTCTGTCTGTGTACTGTCACTATCACTTTTGCTAGTCCAGGCCTGGGACTTCCTGTTTAGAGTAATCCCCTCTGTCCTTGGTGGCTGAAGACCTATGAGGATGTAACCAACGCCAGTGTCAGTACTTAACTATGCATGCATTTTTCCTCCGAGTTCCCTGCCAGTCTAGGAGGCTCTTTGCAGGGAAGTGGCTCCTCTGGGGCAGCCAGATGTCTCCTGTGTGCCCATAAGTGGCACTGGAAGAGAGCAGTAGATGCTGTAAAGAGGTAGGAAAGGAAGTGCCAGGGAGCTGGCATGGTCTGAGGCTGTAGGGAGGGAAGTTTCTTCCTGCCCTCACAACAGACATGCTCACCTAGCCTGAGGAACCCTAGCAGGATTCTATGGTTAGGCATTTATCCAATGTTTGTCTCCACCTTAAAAAAAAAAAAAAATTCTCCCTCTCTCAGTGGTTGGGGCAGCTTCATGTTCCAATAGAGGACCTTTGGATTTCCTGAGAAAAAAATCAATATGGTATCAGGGGTTGTTCCCAGAGACTTAGAAGTCATATCAATAAGGTAGGTTCCTCGAGGCTAGCGCCAGGCATAGAGGTTGTTGGGTGGTGTGGGCAAACGATGACAGAGGATGAGAATGCTCTTCTGGTGTCTCTGCTGGCATCAGTGAGGTCTCAGCCCCTCACTTGCCCTCATGTGATAAGCTTTCTCAACTGGCAGCCTGGCCTAGGCTTCCCTTAAGGTCCAGACGACGGACAGATCTCTGAGAGTACCCCACATGCCATCAAAGATTCAGGCCCCAACCCCCAGTGGCACCTTGCCTGGTAGACTGAAGGAGAAACAGACTCTAAGGAATGTTTAGTTAATAGACTGTGTATTTGGGGAAAAAAAATTCAGTTTCTCTCTCTGGGCTTCTTAATTATTTCTAATATAGGAGAGTAGGCTGGCTAATCTTGGAGGCGTTTTGTGAATTTAGAGAATCTATGACTCTATTTAACAGGGTTTACTCTAGGAAACCTTCTCAAGCTGATCATGATCTATTTCCTCTCACCCACAAATTGCCAGCAGTTAATTGTTGTGTGAGAGATGGGCCCCAACTCAGACACTCACTGATGCACTCAACAGTGGCTAATGGGGCATTTACATATGCTGGACATTCACCTACAAGATGATTTTCAGAAGACGTTTGCCTCCAGAGTCTACAGTCCAGTGAAGGGCAGCAAAAAGAAACAAGTGCAGATGTAAGCAGTGGTTGTCACATTGTCCAGGAAACAGATGCAGAATAAGGCTCCTATCTTCTTGTACTGGGGGTGGAGGAGGACTCTGCCGGGTGGCTGGGGAAGAACTCCCTGTGTAGGAGATGTGAGCAGAGATCTGAAGGAAGAAGAGGGCAGATGGGGAGAAGGAAACTAGGAAGGGAAGAAGGAGAGACGAAAGCATCATCTCACATCATCCCGAGTCTCTTGTCTGCTGCAGGGGTCAGGGCAAGCCTTGGGCTTGATTCAAACTTGACTTTGAAAAGCACTCTTACCCCTTCTACTGCCTCGCCTGAGCCTGCGTGAACTCACTTGTTCCTTGTGTTTGATCGACGCATTTACTCTTTTCAAGCCACGAGTCTCATTTGCGTGATAACAATTTTAAACCCAGAACTTTCTCCAGCGGCTGAGGAGAGCCCTGGAGGGGTGAGTGTACCTGCATTTCCAGAAGCCACGCTGCCTCTCCTGTTCCTCTCCAGCACCTCTCAGATATTAGGAGGTTGAATCCCTTGCTTTACGAAACCCTTCCCTCCCACTCCAGGGCCATACCAGCGGCAGAGAGACTGCCTCTACTAGCACAAATGGCCTCTGTTTCTATAAAGAGCCACACAGGGCAGAGTGACTTGGAAGCAAAGGTGGAAGAACATTTGAACCACAAGTCTGCTGGGGCCACCTTGCAGCCCAGCAGAGCTCAGTGACTGAGGACAGGCTGGGGAGCTGCCTGCAAATGTGATGGTACAAGAAGCCATTTGAAGTTTTATTTTACAAAACAGAATAAATTAAAAATGCATTAGGAACGAGGCCCTTACTTAACTACAGGGTGTGCTAATGGGCCTGGAGCCGCGCGCCCTCCTCCCTTAAGCTCTTAATGATGGAGCTTTAATGTATTTTATTTCTTGAAAAACAATCCCACAAGCGCTCAGTGCAGTCAGAAAAAACATTTCTAAAATCATTAGACCACTGCACAGTAAATATTCATCACAACCACGGCTCCCACCTGCTTGCAATGAGCCATCGATTTTTCTCCTTGCCTCGCTCTGCTCTCCCCCTCGCCTTTCATTTCTCCCCCCCCCCCCCCCCCCCGCTCCCCCAGCCTCCTCTTCACTGGAAGCTCAGGCAAGGCTCCGCAAAGCTCTCTCTAAAGAGGCCCATCTTCAAAGGAAGCAGAAGAGTCTCTGTCAATACTCAGTCCAATAAGATCTTCCATGCCACCTGCTGCAAGGCCTCCGGGTATCTGTGGTGGGTGAGGGGCTTTGTGGATCACACGCCCATCAGTCAGCTGAGGTGGGAAATATAGCTGGATGCACAGCCCACCAGAGAGGGTCGGTCTGCCCGTTCTCGGATCTGGAATACATCCTCGGCCTGGCTGATATCACCGGTTGGCCCTGAGCAAACTATGTTGCTATCCTAACTCCTACAGTTGTCATTCAGAAGATGTTAGACAAATCGCCCAAGAGTTGGTAGTTTATGATCTATTAGGTGAAACACTGGGGTGACAGTCCTTCGCCCTCTTCTAAACTGTATATTTCTTTCCCTCCAAAGCCTATGTAAATTGGTCTCACATATTGATTTTCTTTTAAGGTTTATTTTTTTATTTTATATGTATGAATGATTGGCTACATGTATGTATTGTACTGTATACATGCCTGTTGTCAAAAGAGGGCAAAGATTCCTTGGAACTGTAGCTACAGATAGTTGTAAGCTGTCATGTAGATTCTGAGGACCAAACTCATGCCCTTTTCTAGAGTTATATGTGTGCTTAACCACTGAACAACCTTTCAAGCTACTAATTTTTTAAAAAAGTTTGTGAGAGCTTATGACATTCCAGGCACTGCAATAAGTATTATACAATATCTCAATTAATCTTTACAACAGCATCCCCACTTTAAATGCATTGAAAGGAATGATTCTTTAGCTTAAGTAACACAATCAAAGTTATATAGACAATGAGAGGTTTACAATTAGTTTCCCTTATTACAATTTACAAAACTAAAAAGAAAAAACTTTCATACTGTTTCTGACAAGATGATATAACTTAATAAGATATAAGTTGAAGTTTCTTGGGAATCTTCTAGCACATGGTTGAGTTTCTGCTTTGTTTGTTTGTCTGTTTGGTTAGTTGGTTGGTTGATTTTTAAAGGATATATTCATCTACCATGCCCTGGTTCTTTTTCTTCAGTGGCATGGTCACCCAGCCTGGAGCTTCACTGTTCATTTTGGATCTCAGAAGGGAAAACTCTCTATGATGGCAGAAGGTTATAGAAAGATGAAGGAGCAGAGATTCTCAGCTGAGGTGTCTCAGTCTTCAACGCCTTTTTAATGTGAGGAACCATGAGCCTCTGTTTGCTCATGAAAGTTTGTTTGACTGTTGCTTAGAGATATGTTGATTCCCATGTTATACACAGAGTGATAGTATTTGGCTTTTACTGTCATAATTTCTTTTTAAGTTGTTCTTTAAGTTCACATGACCAAGAGCTGATGTGGCTGATCTTCAGGGAAGCCTGTCATACATACATGAACATAGTGTTTCTCTCCATCCAAGGCACAAGGAGGACACAGAATTAAAGTATAATAAACAAAGTTCTTAAAGAGGCTAAAGTTGCTAACTGGCAAAGTTGGTGGTGGGATGTCTAGAGGTGACAAAATGAACCATCAAATCAGCGGTGACAGAGTGAGGAAGACAGGAGCATGGTATTGTCTCAGATCTTTCTGTGGGGTTGTGGATTATCTAGTTGAAAACACACATACACACAAGTGCATGCATGCACACATGCATGTACACGTACACTCACACACAGACGTGCATACACACATGCAGGGACCTATGTACATGATTCTAGTTTTGACAGGTAGGTTGGATTTTGACTGTGAGTTTGCATGTTGATTAGCATATTGATAGGACTGGTGAGTCTAGGGCCACTGAACTGAAGTTATAAATAGGACGTACTGCAAATAGTCATCCAGCAAAGGAAAGTTCTAACTAGGCCACTGGTGACAGGGTATGATTTGTCTCAGATAACTTATGTACAGCTTCAAAATGGATGCCAGGGCAGCAATTCTATTAAATAAATTCATGACAGATAAAAATTGCAAACCAGAGGCCATTGGATTACAGATTCTAGTTTTTAACTACTGTAGTACTAGACTCTCATCCAAACCTGACTGTTTGTCAGTAAACATTGGATAATTATGAGGAAAATATTACCCAGAGCAGATATGACAAATCCCATCCCAGCCACATGTGTACCATATTCAATTTCAGCCAGTGATTTCCTGGGTTTGCATCTCAAAGACCTTTTTCACTTCCCTATCCTTAGGAAGGATAGCTATTCTTCATCCAAATGCTACTTTGTCCAGGAGGCAGGAAGAAGGTAGAAGATGTATGAACTCAGTTCTACTTGTTAATTGAGTGGTGATTAGAAGAAGATAGCTTTGTACTATTGATCCTCCAGAGGATCAAGAGATGACCAAACCCAAGCTCTGTGCAAAGAGGTCTGCTATTTCAGCACCTTGGAGAGGACACATGCTAGCAGCAGAGGCATGGGGGGAGGAGGGGGAGGCCCAGAGAAGGTGCTGGGAACCCTGGATTTCCCCAGTGGGCCTTGTGGTAGCTCAGTTCCTGGAACCTGGGGCATCTGAGACACTTGCTCCCTTGTGTGGGGAACTAACCTGCTTTGTTCTCACTGGGTCACTGTGGCTACACAGGTCTCAGAAGTCACTGCGTTCACCACGACCGAAGAACTCATGGGTTGAAGAAAGCCTCCTGGCACATGCTATGAAGAGCTCAAAACGATTGTTTAGTGAACGAATCACACAAAGATTACTTTAAAGTGCCTTTGTGACAGAGACCGTTGTCCTTGGGAAGTAGTACAGATTACAGCCGAGGCATGGAAATGTGGCAGCTAAGTGATTAAAACTCTCAGCAACTGAGTTTAGAGGAGATAAGGCCCCTAATCTTGAGACTCCGTATACTGAGGGAGTTGACAAAAACTGAATTGATTTGCTAGCTCTTTATTACAGAGGTATAAAATAAAGAAAAATAATTGTTCTTTTAAAAGGGAAAACAGTATTTACAAAGAAAGTTTACCTGCTCTTATTTCGTTCTAAGAAGGGAGAAATTAAGATATCTACAGGAAGAGGAATTGTGATCTAGATATTCCCTGTACTCACGGGAAAGTCATGGAGGGGTAATGCTATGGCAGGGATACTGAAGCTGGAGACAAACCGGAAGTGACGGGGCTGGCCGGAAGTGACGGGGCTGGCCCCTCAGTGATTAGACTTCTTAGGTCTGCTGCCCTTCTATGCACACCCAGGGCCTGATCAGTGTGTTCAGTAGAGTTTTTGTGGTGCTGGTGTTTGCTACTTTTTAACCTTTTTGTTGGGGGTGAGGCGGGGGCCATATAATTCAGAGAGGGTAGAGGTGGGAGGAGAGGGGGATGTGCCTCTTATTCATATTTACTTCCCAACTCAAGATGAGAGTTGAGCTCACCCCTGTCAGGGTAGGAGACTTTTTAAATCAATTAAACATGAGATTTTCAGTGTGGAAGTTAATAAACATTCAGCCTGATATGACTGAAAAAGTCAAGAATCAGACTGAGATGTTATCAGGATGTCTTTTCCCCAGTGACGGAAGGGGATTTGACCTCGTCAAGGGATCTTCTTAACTGTCAGTTTGATTGGACTGAGAAGTGTCTGGGAGATTAGCAGAGCAGATCTCTGAAGACGTTTCCTGAAATGAGTAGACCGTGAGAGCTCAGACCCAATGAATGGATCAATCCTTTGATGGAGTCGTAGTATGATGGCATTATTGGGAGGTGGTGGAAAGTGGGAGGGGTTTAGTCGGAGGAAATAGGTCACTGGAGGCTTGCCTTTGGAGCTATATTATGCCCTGGTCCCTTCCTGTACCCCTTCTCTGCTTCATATCTCCCATGAGAGATGAGGAAGATAATTTCCTACCCACTCGCACTGCCATGACATCCTGCTCAAGGGGTGGAATGGGAAAGCCATGGGCTGAACCCCTGATCATGTAAGCCAAAGTAAGTCCTTCCTCCTTAGATTATTCTTGTCAGGCATTTTGTCACAGCAGCAAGAAAAGCAATCAATATAATATGCACAATCATTGGTAAAGTAAAAGCACCCTATGTTTATACCTCAATGAGTTTGTCAGACTTGTTACATTCACAATACAACTTAAAATACAAAAGTCAAGGTTCAAAACTGTATATGTGCTATTATTACATTTTGTAGAAAAAAATACAAAGAACTCAGAAATATGAGAATGACAGGGTTAGATGAAATGATGAGTAATTTTAATTTTCTTCTCTAAGCCTCTGTTTATTTTTCAAATTTTCTCAGTGGATTTATATTACTTTCATAATCAGGAAAAAATATTCCAAAAATGTTGCTTTTTATATGAGTGTTTTTCCCCCAAGGTCCTCCTTTTAGGGACAGGCTTTCCATCATTCTTGGCTTCCCTGATGCTGAAGTTCCCCTCAAAGACAAAGAAGCCCATCTGAGCCATGCATGGAGTGGAGCCCCAGCCTAGCTCATATTCTGTTTCAGAGCTTTACTTAAGGAATTGGCCTAGGCCTCAGAGTCACGGCTTCTCAAACACTGGACCTGGTGCTCCGCAGGCTTTTCCACTGGCAACTGAACATTTTTAAAGAAGCCATGTTCTCAGGGGGAACTGATTACTATGTCAACTCCAATTGGTTTTCCTGGGACTCGAGGAGCAGAATAGCAAGTGCTTGTAGTACATCATGGGAAGCCTGGTGGGATTTTATCCATATAAATAATCCACATAGTGTCAGCTCAGATTTTTCATCCTTTGACATAGAAGAATGCTTAGAACAAGGTTAGAGAAACAGGACTTTCCCAATACACAGTTGTTTGCCTCAAGATGAGGCTTAAATGAAAAGGTCTACCCAAAACCACGGTCTCAAATCCTCAACTGCAAAGCATCCAGCCATGTTATGCTCAATTAAAGTGCCTCAGTCATCCAGACATCACTGTCCTCAGGAAAGGAGTGAAGGGAAACCATTAGAGTTTGGAAGAAGGCAATAAGTAGGACTATGTTTCTACTAACAATTTTCTTTATCCACATGTATATGCTATTCCATCCAATTTACACCAGCAAAGAAGTATAACAAGTGGAAATCTAATAAAAAGCAAGAGAGGGAGCTTTTCAAAGGCTGACTCTGTGATGTCACTCCAGAACAGTGCCTTGGTGCCATACTCTGCTTCCAGAAGACATCAGGAGTTAGAAAATAACTGTATGAAAAATGGACCTATATTCCTAGAGGCTGAGTGTTTGGGCTCATGCCTGAGGCGGAAGTGACCCCAGGGGGCTTCGTTTGTCCCATCACATGTAAAAGCTGCCATTCCAGCAGAAGCAGCCACCACCCTTGTCAGAAGATGTTTCTGTGTACTGAGAAGAGGATCAGTCTCTCAGAGCCCCTCACACCTGCCTTCTAATGCACAACCCCCCTTTAATGAGGACCAAAGCCTTTAATACAACGAAAAAGGAAGTGTTTGATGTAACCAAACCCCTAGGAAAGTAAACACCCTTTCCAAGCTTTAGGTTAAGGGGTGCGTGACTAAGATAAATTGTGGTCCTGGGCTGAAGTTTTCATGGCAGGTGAAGGATAGAGATCAAGAGGTGGCATATTACAAGAAGAAGGAGGAGGAGGAGGAGGAGGAGGAGGAGG
>NC_034593.1:94990307-95046410 GCF_900095145.1 Mus pahari | reverse complement strand
TCAGAAATCCGCCTGCCTCTGCCTCTGGAGTGCTGGCATTAAAGGTGTATGCCACCATGTCTGGCTCTGGTGTGATTTTCAAAAGGACACAGAAACTTTCCAATTCTTGGTGGGAGACACACACTGAGAAACCCTCTGGCAGTTTCTAATTCATTTTTGAGTTTTCAACACTGGCCTTGATCTACATGCAGGACTCCCACTAAGAACAGGAGAACTCTTAAAACTGGGGTTTAACTATAGTTCATGCACAGTATACTTTCAATTATCTAGCCATGAAGTGCCATTTTGCAGAATTTGCCTTTTCAGTTGTGCGTTTAACCAGGGTTTATTTTTAAGTACACTGTGCAGGAGATGGCAGAAAAAAATGGCTCGGTTAAGTTAGAGGGTTCTATCTACAAGGCAATTACAACACCAGCTTCCATCTGAAAGCCATTTGTGTTTTCCTTTTGAAGCACTTTCCGTAGCTGGCAGGGACTCCCCAACACCACCTCCAAGAATTATTTACAATCTTTGACCATAGAATTTGGCATTGTCATAGATGCGGGCCCCCAGCCAGGGCTTGGAATGCTTTTGTTGTATAGCAATATCCATCACGATAATGCTGGGTCAGAGTGCTCTAATGTCATTTCCCACAATTAACTCATGTTAGCCTCAGATCGATTTCATTTCCTTCACTCCTTCTTCCCTGTGCTCACAGTGGTTACCCTGGCAGTGGTCTTGCCCTGTCTCGCCTCCCTTGGAAGAAGGCTGTCTTTCTCCTACCCAAGGCCTGTGCCCTGGATTTTACCCTCTTAGCTCTTTGAGGACCAGAAACTTGCCTCTTTCTGATATCGTGTCTTTCTGGCATTTTTATGTCCTAAGACTGGCTATCTACTGTGGTCACACAAACAGCTCAAATTTCTCTTACCTTAAAATAAACCAAGAAAATAGCCTTAAGGAGTTGGGACAATGGTTCAGGCAATTAAGTGCTTGCATGAGGCCTGAGTCTGGAGCCCCAGAAACTTTGTGAAAATCTGGGCATGGTGGCACATGCCTGTCATATTCCTGCTGGGAGGTAGACAGGTGGGTACATGGGACTTGATGGCTTGTTAGTCTCAGCATAATCATGAGTCATAGGTTCAGAAAGAGACCCTGTCCCAAAAGCTAAGGCAGAACTAGACAGAGAAAGACAACTGAAATCAACCAATGGCCTCCACTTGCATATTCACACACACACACACACACACACACACACACACACACACACACACACACACACCTTGACTCAATGCTTATCATTTCTCTTTCAAATTCAGGGTTGTTTGTTTTTGTTTTTAAGAGAAGATAAATTCCATCTGCTAGTTCTTCACTGAGATGATTCCCACCAGCATGTTCCTTTTGGTATCTATCTCTACTGGCTAGTTTTGTGTCAGCTTGACACAGCTGGAGTTATCACAGAGAAAGGAGCTTCAGTTGGGGAAATGCCTCTATGAGATCCAGCTGTAAGGCATTTTCTCAATTAGTGATCAGGGGGAAGAGTCCCTTGTGGGTGGGACCGTCACTGGGCTGGTAGTCTTGGGTTCTATAAGAGAGCAGGCTGAGCAAGCCAGAGCAAGCAAGCCAGTGAACAACATCCCTCCATGGCTTCTGCATCAGCTCCTGCTTTCTGACTTGCTTGAGTCCCAGTCCTGACTTCCTTGGTGATGAACAGCAGTATGGAAGCGTAAGCTGAATAAAAACCCTTTCCTCCCCAACTTGCTTCTTGGTCATGATGTTTGTGCAGGAATAGAAACCCTGACTAAGACACTATCTTCTTTTAAAAACTGGGTCTCATTGTAGCTCAGGCTTGCCTGGAACTCATGATGTAGCCCAGGTTGGCCTGGAACTCACAACAACTTTCTGTCTTTATCTTCTGAGTACAGATCATAGACTTTACTCTTTGCTACAGCTACAGGACTCTTTCAGCCTGTAAGTTTGTGTGTGTCCTCTATGTTTGACTTTAATGACTGTCTCTCCTGGAAATGTGCCTTCACTTCCTGACTCTGTCCTACCGTTGCTGTCCTGGAATGTTCTAGACATTGCTTCTGTATATCTCAAACTAGCTTCCCCTTTTCTCCTCATTTCATGAATGCTGATGCCTGCCACCCAGGTTGTTGTCTAGAACTCTGTCATTGACTCTACACCCTGCCCTGGGGGTGGGGTAAGGGTGGTGTCCTTTATATTAGTTCACTCACCATCACCAAGCAATGGCTCTTGCTTGAGTCTCTCTTCCACAGACCTTCCCGAGTTCCAATCTTTTATATCTATTTTGAATAGTTGAGTTGGAACACCTCTACAATAAAGCATGTTCAATCTGTGGCCTGTGATCACAGGCAGCCCTTTGTGGTAGGGTATAGCTATGAATACAGCATAACACAACATCACATTGAAAACATTATGCACTTTTTCTATAACTTAACTGCATGGTTTTCAAATGTAAATATAGATGACAGCATTGTGTTGCAATCTCCAAAGACTGCATGTACATGGTTTGTCCTGGTTCAAGTTTGTCATTTCCAAATTTGGACTAATACCTTTCTCCTATGAAAGCTAAGTTCTTTATAAAGGCTCTGTTATTGTCTGCCTTTAACTTTCTGAATAAAGGAGAAAACCTTTAGTGTGACCAACAGTGTCTTTGTGGAATCATGGTTAGCCCCTGCCTGCCTCTTCCGGATATCCCTGAACCATCTCCCCATCCTAAGGTGCCTGCTCCACTCATCTTTGGCTACACAGACCTTCTTGTGTCCCATGAGTGCAACACTCCTGAGTTTGCCTTTGAAATCTCTGCTTAGAATGGGCTCTATCTCATTTTTCTTTTCTGTTTTCAAAATCCTACTAATGGCCAGACCATTCTCGGTGGACTCTCCTATGTCAGAAATGAGGCTTTGTTCTGGTCCTAAGCCTTGTACATATTTGCACTATTTTATGTATCTCCCAGGGTCCCACATTTTCCCGGGATATTTGTCTTTCTGACTGAGACTTTGGGCTCTTTATAGGCCAGACCTCTGCTTTATTAATCTTCATATCTTTCAAGCCTTTGTCTGGCTTCTAGAAAATGCTCAGTAAATGCCTTTGGACCAAGCTTGTTTTTCCCCTTATGGACTGAGAATCAAAAGGGTATTCGAGTATTTTTGGTAAATCATGAGTATCTCTGAAATGTTTGTCATTACTGTTGTAAAAGAACATCAGCAGGTTTTCCTCTCATATCCATCCTCTTCCCTTCCAGTCTTGGTTGCCTTCACTTCCTTGATGAATCATTGACACACTTTTCCAAGTGACCAGAGTGTAGAGGGTCTCAACATGTACGGACATTGGAGGAGTAAGTGATGCTGAGCAAGGATGTACATTTGTTAGAGAGTAACTCCCAACCAAGCATGCTTGGAAAATCAATACCTTGCTGACTTTAATATAGGACAACAATGCAGAGAAGAAAGCTCTCTCACTCATGTTAGAATCAAGGTCGACTGTGTCAACAGAAAGACAGAGGTCTGAATTTTTCTGATGAAGGAGGAAGAACTTGGGATTTAATTAATAAAGAGTAGAGAATAGCTTGGAAGAATTTTCTTTCTAAATCATAAGGAAAACTCGCCTTGAGTAACAGTAAGAAAAACCATGAAGACTGAAGATGCACCTCAGTGTTTGCCCAGCATGTGCAAGGACACAGATTCTATCTCTAGCAATTAAAATAAAAAGGAAACAAGGTATGAATGGGACCTACCTAGAAGAAAAACTAGATACCAATGTCTCCACTCAGGACCTTCTCCCTCTGTGGCTTAAGATCCTGGAAGGTGGATCAGGATGACTATGGGTGAAAAAAGAAAGAAGGAGGCAGGAACCCAAGATAATGTTTCTTGTAGACTGAGCATAGTTTTGCCTGGGAAAGAAGCAGATTAGGAAATATATGTACTTGTCTTGGGCAGATGGTACAGTTCAAATCTTTAATGGTCCAGGCTAGCCCTTTCTACCAGTGACTATCAAGGCCATGCTTTGGCTTTTGCACATATTCCAAAATCTATGTCAGACATGGTAGCTCACACCTATAGTCTCAGCACTTAGGTTGCTGTGAGTTTGGGTCTGACCTAGGCTATGAAGTAAGACTATATTGCAAACAATGACAGCAACCACCATCCTCAAACTGGCAACCGTTCTGCTAGAGGCTCTTTAGGCACTTCAAACTCTGCAGGTCATGATGATCTTGTCATCAGTTCTTTCTGTCACACCCCACTCTACCAAGATTTCCATTTCCTCTGATTTCCCTAGTTCTGATATCCTAGAACATCCTAGCTCCCAGTCTCTCTACACACAGTCAAACAACAAACCTCATTTAACTTGCCAGTGATATGCTTCCCACATCTGTCTCTCCCTGTCCATTCCCATTGTCAATGGCCTTTGCATGGACGCTTATTCCCTATGTTGGAACTCTTCCCAAGCCTGTTGGCCTGTACAGGACTTGCCTAACGCTCAACTTTTCTGCTTGGCTATTTCTGTGTCTTCTGATAATTTCTTTTCCTACCTTCAAGTCAAACCTTCAAATGCTTCTTATTGCAAACACTTTAAAATCCAGGTTTCCTATTCTCTAATATTTATGATTGCTCTGTGTGTGTGTGTGTGTGTGTGTGTGTGTGTGTGTGTGTGTGTGTGTTGGGGAGGGGGCAGAGAGACATTTGAAGAATCAAATCTAGGGTCTTGAGCATGCTAAGTAAGTGCTATGCCACTGAGCCCTTATGATTCATTTTAAGTGCACCCTCTAATATAATCATGCTTTTATACTGACCTCAGTTCACATTTTATCTTTATTTCTCATGTTTACCTCACCCAGGTTGTTTTATATAATCACAACTCTTCCTTCTGTATTGTTTTGGAAAACGTATCTTCAAAATTAAAATACCCTGCAGAGTCAAACTTCAATGTGACCTCTAACATTTGGCCTGTTTTTCTTGTTGCTAACCAAGGCAATGTCTCTTCTATCAATATGTTGAGCACCAATGTGATGCAACTTGACTCTTGTCTCTGTGATGTGTGTGCACTACCACATCAACTTCAAGTACATGAAGACAAAATGTTATGTCATGTCAGCTAGCACTTCTGCCATCATAATTCAGTGCCACATCCATGGGTGATTCATATTCATAAGAGAAGTGAATGAAGAAATAGATGAAAATTGCCTGGAACTTTAAAGGGGATGTGTCACCCTGGATCAAGAAGAGTCCCCCTCTGAAGTGTGATCCTCAGTATTCAGAGGTCTGTTGTTTTCCCATCTACCTTGTGACCCTCCTCCCAAGTCAGTCACAAATGACTCTGAATGAGGAAATGAGCAGGTAAGGATAAGACCAGAAGACTTTCTTGGGGAAATGTTTTGGAAGGAAAGTGAGGTGATGTTTCAATTAGGGTAGACAAAGAAGAGTGGGCATCCAAGGAAAGAGGTAGCAGACGCATGCCAGTGAATGACATGGGGTAGTGGTATTGTGGCTATCCCCGAAGCATCAAAGATGGTCTCAAATAGATACTTGTGTCCATCCCTTCGTCTACCAGACAGCTGAGCTCATGGACTACAAGGAAACTCTCCCCAAGAATCTTATACTAAGCAAAGAAGGGCTGGAGCCCTGGTACGAAACTAGAGGGGAAACTTGTCTCTAGGAAAGACATGTCCTGTAAAACAACTCACAGTGTAGATGAGAGTTAGGGTCTGAGTCAATGATAAGTCATTGATAAGCAGCAGCCCCCTTCACCAGGACTGTTTATTTATAAATACTTTTTGCCTCCATTTAATCCTAAACCTCATCTCAGTATCCAAAAGACAGACTCAGGGGTCACTAGACCTCTTTGTTCCTCTTCTCAGTGTTGCTACATGGAACAAATCTCCTTTCTCTACCTTAGTTCTTGCTTACATGTTTAGTTGGCTTATTGAGGGTGAGTGGCCAAGCATAGCTTGTTCGGGCCCAGGCACTCCAGCTGTCCAGTGTGTGTGCTTATGGTGGAGCACATAGATCAGAGTCTTCACAACGGGCAGTGAGGAACTGAGGATGCTAAGTAGGGAGTGGGCAGGGTTCACACAGGTCCCATAAGGGCCAGGCAAAATACACTATGTCTTCTTCCAGGGCCCGGAACTGGAAATATCCCAGAGAACTTGAAAGTTAAGGTGTGAGAGTCAGGCTTACAACCCTAGTTCTACCAGTTCCTAATTGACAGGGAGTTGAGAAAGTGATCTAACCTCTATGTCTCAGTCTCCTTATGCTGATAGAGACGGTTCTAACTCCTAGGGCTATTTACCATTAAATATGAAATTACTGAGAACAGTGGCTCGGTTATATAAGGCAATTCATTTACCATTCCAGAGAAGACCCCAACATCAGGTTCCAACTCTTTGTGTCATAAAAATCATCAAAAAAGATCAATATAAGAACTCAGGAGGCCCACACAAGAAAAGACTTCTGTTTGTGCTCAGTAAAGTTTTCCAGGACAAATCCAAGAAGATGACACGTCTCCTTGTAGAATTAGATGAGTTCTGGAACTTCTGGAGCTGTGGCTGGCTTGGTAAAGTACTAGCTATGCAAAAATGAGGACCAGAGTTGAATCCCCAGAACCCACATAATGCATCAGTAGGACAGAGACAGGCAGATCCCTATGGCTCAAGGGCTAGACAGCCCAGATACTTGGCATGATTCAATCACTGGGTGAGGAAGTTTAGAGGAAGGGAGGCAAAGAAGGAAATAGTGTGTTTATACTATAACCTCAAAACAAACAAACAAATTAGGTGGGCAGAACCTAAGGAATCACATGTGAGGTTGACTGCTGGCATAAGCTCACATTCAAGCATCCACAGGCAAGCACACATGCACCCATACATACACAGGTGCATATGGACACATATGCATATACATTTGAGTGCATGCATGGAGAGAGAGAGAGAGAGAGAGAGAGAGAGAGAGACTAAGGTCTGCATTGGGTAGGAGACTACTGGTCAAATACCATCATTGCTTACAGAGGCATTGTCCCACAATCCAGAGGGAAGGAAGGGATGCGAAGCTGGAGGCTACTCACCCCCTCATGAGAGGGCAGGGTAGAGCACCGAGCTAGGAGCTTCCTTAGCAAGTGGATGACTCTGACTTCAGAGCAGCCACAACCCTGCCCTATCTCCAGAAATGCTCCGGGAAAGTCAGAAAACAGGTATTTGGGGAGGCTTTCTCAAAATCCCTGTGAACACATTCTCAGCCAAGAGTGTAAGTTGCCAGAAAGGAGCTGCCAGCTTGTGCACAGGGCTGAGTATTATGAAGAGAGCATTACCTCCCCATCTGGGAGGGAGGTCTGACACAGCAAAGAAACTTAATGAGACTCAATATCCTGCTTCCTCGCTCCTCCTCTGCAAGGATTGGACCGACCACAAAGCTCCGGAGTTGGGGAGGTTATTTGATTCAAGGTAAAAAGCAAGGTGGATTGCACAAAGTGTTTGTTAAGTTTTCCTTGGGCTTAAAAGGCCAGTGGGGACCTTTCTTTGCAAAACAAGAATAAAGGGGGAAAACAAAGCCCGTGTGAGGAGCTCTTGCAAATTTTCCTTCATTAATTCTACCAGAAAGGAGCCGACCTGGCCTTGAAGTGATGCCTGCAACTCCTTTCTCTAAGCATCCCTCCAGGAGAGGGCTAAACCATCTACTGGGCACAGTTCCCAGAAGAGGGGAAATCCCACCATATTTAAGAGAGGACACCTCGTCCCACTATGTGGTTTAGGGAAAAAAAAAAAAAAAGAACCACTTTCTCTTTTCTTCTTACCAGAGAGGAGACTGAAGTAATGATCAAAAACAAAAGCAAACCAATAAACAAGAAGCTTGTCTTGAGGGTGAAGTGAGGTGGGGAGTCACATGATCCAATTACATTCTGAGTGCCAAATACCTAGCAAGACACATCGAATAAATTATCTGTTAGCAATGCTAAGATAAGAGCCTAACCTTGGCTGGAAAAGACACACGATTAATTGGGAAAGAAACAGAGAGAGGCAGACACAGACTTAGAAATGGGGGTGGGGGGGAGAGGGAGAAAGGGAGGGATTGACTCAAGATCATGGTGACATGGATGTGATGTGGAAGTTCCCAGCACAGAGCCTGGGGTGCAATAAGCAGTGGGCAGCCGCTCTGCTCTCGTGACATCTCACACCACGAGGGGGATTTAGAATCTATAGACACGCAGCTGAATTTGACTCTGCTGCTGGAAGTCAGTCACTGTGTCACTAAACAAATCATTCAGCTACTCTGTGCGTTGCATTTCTCCCTCCTGTGACTGCTAGAAGCAACCTGTCTGATAAGATTGTTGTGAAGGAAAAAAACAGAAGAAAACAAAACAATTTCTATAAAACTTAGCGAAAGGCTGTGCCCTTGGAAATTTCTCTGTCAAAGCAGTTGTTAAGACCAGTTACTTGCTGGAAGGGTTTTGGGGGTCAGGTGGTATAAACAGCAGTTAGCTTTCCAGGTATTTAAATAGTTACACATACAGAATTCTAGCAGCTTGACTGGATTGTGCATGAAAGTTCAATGTGTTGCACCCCAGCTATCACAGAAGTGACAGTGAGCTTCCGTTATGAATGGTAATGCTGTGAATGGGGGTCAATGTTAGCAGGTTTGAAAGGCACTGGGAGTAAACTCCTCCCTCTTATTCAGCCCCTTGGACGAATAAGAATGAAACGACAGCCTTTAGGAACTGGTCCACAGAATAGGACCTGAAATGCATTCTTGCTCCTGGTAGAGACATGACATTTTGAACTACTAAGAAGGCTGTAAGTTGACGACCTAGCTGAAGACTCTCTGGTTAGGAACAAAGATATAGCATTGTCCCATTTCTTTACAGTAATCCAAATAGGTCTGTCAATCAACTGAAGGAAAAGCACACTTCAGGGACTCTGTTTACAGACTTCAGGAAGGGTCTAAAACCTGTTTATATCCGGGTTCCTTCGCCCATCACCCACGCTCACTTCACTTTTCTTCATGGTAAACTTCTGCACTGTGCTCCACATCTCTCATCTGAATCCTTTCTGTGGAGCCATCGAAGACCACAATGCCAGCAGGAGAATAGAGTAAGACCCCGGTGACAGGAAGGGCCAGTGAGTAGACAAAAATTTTAAAAAGCGGCTTCTAAAGAGTTTCTGGTGCCTGCCCAGGAGCCCGATGATCCTCCAGGCTCAGGTGGTGAAGGGCTTTGGGGATTCAGACAGCTTGTTTCTGCTTATGTGGAACTGTAGCTTACAACCCGGAATGCACTGCTCGCCTGTCAGTCACTGTGAAGAAAATGTTAGCATCACTGTCCACATACCAAATCACATTGTTAGGAAAAGGAACACTGAACCCAAACTGTATCACTCTGCAGTAAACATTGTGAAGATGTCATTGAGAGAGCAGTTCGGAGGAGAGGGGAGAAGGCAGCTGACTCTGCTGGCCCACCCATGCGGTCCTGATCCAGAAGGCATGCCTCTCCTCATCCCTGGCCTGGTCCCTCCCTGCACTTGGTGAGCTGGGAAGTTGGGATGCTCCAAGCTTTGCCAGAGTCATCTTTCATCTTCAGTGACAGTGTGAGTTTATTAAGAAGTTAGGAACTGCGTCTTCCCTGCCAGGTCTTGAGAAAGGTTGATGATTAATGTTCCTGAGGCTAGGGAGCAGAAAGAGGGAGGAGCCTGTGCTTTGACCCTCTTGCCGTGAGGAAAAGGAGGCCAAAGAGGTGTTTGAAGGGTACCAGAACTGCAGAGTCAGGCCTCAGGGACAAAGTCCTGTATCCTGCCTGTTTGAAGGTGACACAAATAGTCTGCCCAAGGATTTTGTTGGCTTATGAAGACTCAGGCGATGTTTGTTATCAGTCCCTTTGTTTGGGACAGTCCTGTACCCAGGAAAATATGTGAAAAAAAAATGAGTGGTTGTCTAGTGAACAATTTCTTTCTAAACAGAGTTCTGGAAGGAGACTACTTAGAAAAGATTGGAGAGGACTTTAACACACACACACACACACACACACACACACACACACACACACACACACGAGTGCTTGCACAATGCAGATCTCCTGAGAGGATAACTGATAGTTAATGGCCTTCAACATGGCTAAAAGAAGATCCAGGTCCCTCTTTCTGTTCCTCTACTTCTTGAGGGTGTTGCATTTAGACACCAGTGCCCCAGTCCATGCCTGTTTTCTGCATCTATAAAGTGGGTAAAACAGTGTCACTCGTTCAACTGATACTTAGGGTTTACTGATTATAAATCCATATGCCAAGAATCATGTTTAGGGCTCCTAAGATGAGTAACACATGGCTTCTTCCCCTGAGCATCTTATAGTTCAATCTGTGTCCTTGTATTCGATACTTATGTGTCACTTAAGGTACTGTGGCTTCACTTGTCTCTTATCTCCTTTGTCACTGAAGCTTTTGGGTCTATGCAGGCTCTAAATGACACATAAGGACAATATGACAGTGACTTTTGTCTTAGCTCTGCTACATAGCTCTTGTCTCCTAGCTCAAGAATTCCACTGTTGACAGGAAAGCATGGAACATCTCTGGTCCTCGTTTAGTACCTACTCATAGACAACCCAGAAATGTAAGGGACTTAATAGCCTTTGGGGCAAAACTTTAATCACCTCATAATAAAATCCATAGACAGTTCTTGCCCTGGGTGGATTTTGCTAAGTACAGTTTGCACGGCTTCTTAAAGATGGTCTTGCGAAGCTGGGCGATCAGTCACAGTTTGCTGGCTCTCAGTTCATAACACATCCTCACAGCAGCATTCTGCTCTTCCCTCTTGATTATTTTTGTCCTTCAAATGAATTTTTTTTTAATCTAAAATTTTGTTCATCTTTTATCAGTCTGTTCTCTGAGGAACATAGGTCAAGATAATTGGTCTCAGGAGTGACCTAGAAGGCAGACTTTTGGGATGAGATTTTGGGGGTAAATTATCCAGACTCTGATGGGCAATAAGGACTCCACTGATATTCATGAGGTGGGTAGAGACACCTCAGGTATAAAGTATGAAGGTTTAAATACCTGGTGACTTGAAATGAAGGGTAGGATGGAGCATTAGAATATAGAATAGCTTGATACTTGAAAAGCATGGTAGAATTCATGATAATATGGAATGATTTGGAGGTTGTTAGCCACATTGGAAGCCTTATCTAAAGGCTCAGGAAAGCTCCCTGCCAAACCATGTGAAGGCTAGTGACCCTCTTTGGAAACTTTATGGAGAATTTTAATTCCTAAAGCTGAGGGACACACAGTGCTGAAAATCAAGCCCAGAATCTAATTGTAAGACTGCTATATCTGCTGAGAATACTCTTGTACAACTGCTACTGTCTTCTATTTGAATCAAAGCTCAGCTAGGAAAAGATAGGAATTATGAAAGCTAGAGTGAGAACATCTGGGTGGATAATCCCAGAATTTAGAACTCTTAGGCTTATTTGAACCTAGTAAGTTGGGAGGGAAAACTTAGTAGAAAACATCATCCTCTTGCCTGAGAACTATGTAATAAATACAACGGAGTAACAAATATATGTTTAACAAAATGACAACTGTTCTCTTCAATATCATCTGTCACTTATTATGCCTTTAGGAATAAGTTTTTTTTTTAAAAAAATCATAAGATTGCAGTATACCACAAATACAGAAGTGCAGTTCTTACTTTGGGAAGAGACGGTTACATGCTGAAGGAATTGTAGAACCTCACTTCTATGTGTAAGTAACATTAAGCAGTGGCTCTCTGTGGGAGTCAAGTCCACATCTTGGTAAGAGATACTCCTTAACGTAGATGATTTTAGCTGTATTCTTATAAGAAAACATATATAGCTCCTCCTCAGAGTTTGTTAGGGCAATGGCCCTAGGAAACTGCATGGAGACTGTTGGGACTCCTTTTGGTGTCAGAGAAGAAATCAGAAAGCTCAAGAAAGCAAGAATGTGAACATGGTGTGCTGGAGAGCCCATTAGTCCCCCAGATATTGCAAGATTTCCTATTGTTACCTCCTTTAATGGAGCACTGATGGACACCAGGATGAAGGACACACAGCTGCTTTAAGAAACTTAATGATGGCTTTCTTCTGTAAGCTGAAACTGTTGGTGGGACATCCTGCCTTGGAACTAGGATTCCTAGGAGCAGAGACTTTGACAAGACTAAGGAATGGTAGAAATGTGGGGTGCACTGGCCTGTCAGAGACAGCAGGTGTGATCACTGTGATAGACAGCACGAGCAGAATTCCAGGTGTCCTGAGGGTACTCTGTGGTTACATGCTGGCAAATGTTCAACAACCATCTTCAAATAGACAGACAATTCTTCATTATAGGCATCTGGCAATTTCCACAGTATAAATACTCCCACCATAACGATTTTCAAGCAGCTATCAATCTGACTGAACTTAGTACTGATATGGGGAGAGAGATGAGTTATCAGCACACTGAACAGTGACCAGCATACCGTGATGCCCCTAGAGTCATCTGGTGTTTCTCAATGTTTTTTATTTGATGTTTTATTAACATTTTCATTCTTTGTGAATTTCACCTTGTGCACCCTAATCCCACTCATCTCCCTGCCCCTTTGTACTCACCTTCCATACTTGCAACCTCCTCAAAAAGGAAAAAAAAAAAAAGAATCTTATTATCGGAGCCACAGTGTGTCCCACAGTATACCCTTTATCCACGCTTCTTCACTTGCAAATGTTCATTGCAATGAGTCACTGGTCTGTTTCAAGGCCTCTGGCTTCTGCCACACTAATGAGGCTTCTTCAAGCATTCCAGTTCATCAATGGGGTACATGATGGCCTACTCAGAGCCCTGGATCTGGACCTGGATGGTAGCTGAGCTGGTCAGCCTGCCAGTTCTCCTGCACCCACACCACCAGCTCTGCCCCAGCTAGAGCACCCAATACTATAGCTGGCAAGCAGCAGAGCCAGCTCTTCTGCTCATGCCCTCAGGGCTGGCTCTCCCACACCCACATCAGCAAGGCCAGTTCTCCTACACTGTCCAGGTGAGGTGCAGAGCCCACTCTCCCAAGTGTTGCAGATGGTGAGAGGCAGGGCCAACTCTCCCACCTGTCATAGGTAGCAAAGGGAGAGGTAGGGAAAGGGCATCTCTCTCTTGCCCATGCCACCTCACAGTAGACAAGTTGTGGAGACAGCTCTTCCTCGTTCATGCCCTCAGGACTGGCTAACCTGTACCCCCTACCACCAGGGTCAGCTCTACTCTCCCCAGGCAAGGTGCAGTGCCCACTCTCCCGAGTGCTGCAGCTGGTGAGGGGCAGGGACAGCTGTCCCACTCTCATGACCCCAAGATCAGCTCTCCTATGACCACATATGATGAGGAGCAAAGGTCAAGGGGGTGGGGAAAGGCATCTTTCCTTTGTGCATGCCACTACACAGCAAGACCAACTCTCCCACATTCGCACCCTTGGGACTGCAACCCCACCACTCTGGAAAACAGGACCAGCTCTACTGTGCTTCCTGGGCAAGGTGCACCCCACCCCAAGTACTGCAGCTTAAGAGAGGCAAGGCTAGCCCTCTTGCTCTTACTCCTTCAGGGTCAGCTCTCCCAGCCCAGGTGAGGGGCAGGACTAGCTCTGCACAGCCCTCAAACATCAACATGGTCCTAGGTGGCAGCCCACACCAGGAATGCCTGCTTGGCCTTCAATGGTAACAAACCCCTGCTGCTGCAGGGCCACGAACCCAGTCGTGGCCCTTGGTGGCAGCACAGGCCAGGACCTCACCATGGCCTTAGGTGGCATCATCAGCTACTCACAGGCTGTTCCTCACTACCCTCAAGTCTTCATCTCTGCCTCTCTTCCTTGTGCTCACAACCTTCTACTTCTCTTTCTCTCTCATCTCTCCACCACATACTTACTCATCTTAGTGGGGCCTGGAGCCTCTGGGTGTTTGGGGCTGTCTCAGAAGCGCTATGTCCATCCCATGTCATGTGGTGACAGGCAGGGGTTGTCTCAGCTTCCTCCCTTCCAAGGTCCCGTGGCACTAGACTGGGGGTCATCTCAGGCTTCCTCCTCACTAGGACTTCATGGCTCCAGAATGCTGTTCATTGCAGGCTTGCTCCCTACCCAGCTCATGTGGTACGAGGCTGTGGATCATCTCCATTTCTAAACTTTATATACATACACTTATATGTAGATATATACCATATATAGTGTGTTTCTCAGATTTATATGCATACACACATATAATTGTGTATATATAAAGCTATTTATTTGTAAAATGGATATATTAAGTCAGGCATCACAACGAGAAACCATAGGTACTAATTTATTTCATTGATATTAGACATCAGATGGTCCCAGAGGCCACCAACTAAAGAGAAGATTGGATTTCCTCCAGGAAAGACTCTGAACTGTCACTGCAGTGACACATGCCAACCATTCCTCTGGTCATTTCCAATAGGAACATGTGTCCATTTGCTACTATCTAATCAGGAGAATACCTTGACTGTTCAGGAGCCATTGGACATGATAGTGTGACATGAGCTCTGAGCAAGGTCCTGCACTGCCATTATAGTCCTAAGCTAGAGAGTTACTTTATGCTTATGAGTAGAATCCTGGCCCTAGTCTATCTACAGTTAGTCCATTGAATCTGCAGGCACAATCGATTATTATAAATCTGGTCTCTAACTATATATATATAATTCAGACCTATGTAGTTAACAGAATGCTCACTTTCATTCTCTGACCTGTGAAATAAGGGTCACAATGCTAGTAATGGCCAAGTGGATGGCTCTGAAATTGATCAACTGCCCTCTTTCTGTACATACCAATGTAGTAATCAGAAACATGGTCTAGCAAAAAAAAAATCACAGAGGTAAGTACTACACAGCTTGAACAGTGTTAAATGGTCTGGTCTTCATTTAATTTAAATGGAATAAACAAAAAGGCATTAAGGCTATGCTAGCCTACCCTTTAGGGAAGTAGTCCCAATAATAGTTGTGGTGGAAATGATACCAACCTAAAGATTAATTAATGGCACTTGGGATGTAGCTATTCAGATTCTGAGAGCATAGTTTCTTACCCCATCAAGAAGATCAAATGTAGTTACCTGAACACGGCCGAGACAGCGGTGTGCACTCATTGTTATCCTCCGGGGGCATGTTAACTTTTTTTTCTCCATCACAACAGGGAGATCTTTACCACATTACATTTCTGAAGAATATCATTAAATACTCTAAATGAGATCTTACTCTTCTGGTTACCTTTCTGTTGCTGTAATAAAACATTGACCAAAAGCAACTCGGGGAAGGGAAAAATTTATGCCTTACAGGTTATAGTCTATCAGGTAAGAAAACCATGGCTTGATCTCAGGGCAGAAACCTGGAGGCAGGAACTGAAGTAAAAACTATGGAGCAATGCTCTGTACTAGCCTGTTACTTTCCTTAGCTGTTTCTTGTACAACTCAGGATCACCTGCCCAGGGATGGCATCACAAACAGTTGTCTAGATCCTCCTGTGTCAATCATTAATCAACAAAATGTCTCCATAGACAAGCCAATGTGATGGAAACAATTCCTCAATTGAGGTGCTGTCTTCTTAGATGACTCTAGTTTTTGTCAAGAGGACAAAACAAACAAACAAACAAACAAAAACCCTAACCAGCTCACTCCATAACTGCACTCAGTAAGGGGAAAGTTACAAGTCCCCTAGATGTCCTAGGAAACATTTGCATATTAAAATGTAGAGAGGAAGCATGAAAGGGTTCAGGAATCTCACACACTGGTCAAATTTTAGGTTTCTATGTTTTGAACTTTACTAGAAACTAAGATACTGCCTTTAATATAAAGAACAAATTGCAATGTGAGCCTGCTACTGCTACAGCATGGGACTTCAGGGTAGACTATATCCCACGAAGGAATATTACTCTGACAAAAAAAAGAAAGTTGAATGACTCATAGCCAATTTCAAATAGGGCCATGAACAAAGAGAGAGGAACCATTGCAATAGGACCCATCTGCCGCGGGGGATGTGTGATGCTGTGTGTCTGACAGTGCTTGAGATGTCTCAGTGAGTAAGGTCACACCTATTGAATGCAAGCCTTAACTGGAGAGTTGAAGTGCAGAACCAAAGGTTCTGGAAAAGATATATAACGTTTGTAACCGAAATGTTGTCTCCATTTGAAAATAGCTCCTGGTTATGCTACATGGCACCCTGGTAGAAAGTAGATGCTTGACCACAGACAACATGTGATTAATGTGACTTGAGCTGCATTTTTTTTTTTTTTGAATCAGGCCCACACTGGCTTAAAATATACAAATGAACACGTGGACAAGCGTCCCATGATATATGTCTCTGGCACACCAGCACACTGTCTCTTCTGGAGTTCACACCCATAGCTCACAGTAGTCTGGCATACAAAGAACCTAAACCAGTACACTGGGATTGACAAGGAGTTTCTGCAGACACAGCAGCAGGCAGCTCCTCAGCACTGGTGAATGGCCCGGCTGAGTAGTCTGGACTTGAAAGGAAGTATGATCGAAAGGTTGGAGGGCGAAAGCTGAAGGGATAAGAATGGTCAGGTAAGTCCCTCATCCTGAGTTTCCCCTGAGCCTCTCTTTAGCCACTCCATCCTGGCACAATGAGACCATTAAGAAAGTGAGCATGAGAGGATGAATGAAGTCATGGATAGATGAAGTCAAGATGAGACACAGACTTCCACTGTGCTCACTCAGAGCTTTTTGCATTAGAGCCTTATGAATTAGAAACCAGCAGTTCTTTGTTTCCGTTTGGTTCCTTCTCATCCAGAGCTGATCGTCTAGATACACCTAGTTTACCAACATGGTAACCCACACAGCATCATATAAGATCAAAGGACTTTTTTTACTAAGGATATATAACAATAAGTACTTCATCATGGGATTCCTTGTTCTTACTATGAGTGCTATGATGGTTTGAATAGGTATGGCCCCCATAGGCTCATGTGTTTGGATGCTTGACCACAGGGAGTGGCACTATTAGGAGGTGTGGCCTTGGTGGAGAAAGTTTGTCACTGGGGGGCAGGCTTTGAGGTTCCCTATGCTCAAGCTCCACCCAGTGTGGCACAGCTTCTCCTTGCTGCCTACAGATCAGCATGTAGAACTCTCAGCTGCCTCTCTAGCACCATGTCTGCCTGCACGCTGCCATGTTTCCCACCATGGTGATAATGGACTAGAACTTTGAACCTGCAAGCCAGCCCCCAATAAACGTTTTCCTTTATAAGAGTAGCCTTGATCATGGTGACTCTTCACAGAAATAAAAACCCTAAGACAAGTGCCATCATCATCCCACCTGGCAAACTGCTAGTCTAATAGACTAAAGGAACGAGGTACTAAAGTCCCATCTACAGTCTTAGCCTGGGGACTATGTGTGGGAGCTCAGGGTGTGCTTCTTCAATGTAATAAAACACATGTCAAGTGCTGAGTTCTGTGGCCCAGGAGCTAGAAGACCTGGCAACACAAGCAGGACTGAATCTCTCTCACTCCAGTGTCCCACACTGCATAAGCCCTAGCGCTAAGTGACAGTGTAGCATGTTTCTTTCTGGAAATATTCTATATCCTACTCTAAACTTGAACCCAGTGATAGACATATGTTGGAACCGGAGAACCTTTACTAGAAAGTTCCAAGTGTTTCTATGGGGAGTAATAATGGATAAAATGATGGTGGTGGTGGTGGTGGTGGTGGTGGTGGTGGTGGTGGTGGTGGTGGTGGTGGTGGTGATAAATGATTGTGGCAGCCATAGATAAGACTTCTTGGGGACAAAATTAAGTGTCCCAACTGTCAAGTAATCCAGACTAACTGAAGAGCTGGCTAAGTTATGAGGGGTGTCCAAAGAATAGATGCCAGAGGGGCCTCATGTGTGTCTGTTACAGCTTGGGGCTATAACTAACAATGGAGAATACAGTGTATCTCCCTAACTCTCACTCTTTAGAGGTTGCTCCTGGCGAGCATCTTGAAAATTGCTCTGTGATTGATTGAACTTGTACCTCGGAAATTGAGGTCATTTTGTCCTCACAAGCATGGGGGCTTCAAATGGAAACCAAGCGTCAGATACCATCAGGAGACTGAGACTACACAGAGTGGGCTGTCTCAGACACAGTGCACTCTCTACTGGGGTCCTCTCGGGTCTTGACAACTGTTTCGGTTTCAGTCTTCCCGTTAGCCGGCTGCGTCTGAGCTTGGACTAACTTCTTATCAACAGTCACAGTCTTAGAGAGCCTTGGTTTGCTCCTGTACCTAGATGACCCCACCTTGCAATGGCTTTCCTGTTGTCTCCAAAGTGAACACGAGGGTTCCTGCTTAATATTCATGCATTTGAACCCCCAAATATGATGGTGATAACAATCCAAGGAGCCAATGTTTGGCTATGGATAAATCATTTCTCGTTTCCTCTCAGATGGACCATTACGAGAGGTAATTTATACAGCCTCTTAGAGGGTGACACCGAGAAATCAAGCAATCAGTCACACATAGCAGCAGCCAACTCCATAATTCACCCATCTGTTGGCGCTTTCTCCCCTTCCCATCTCCCATTACCTCTGTTCCTTGGGCTCACATGCCCTAATAAATAAGGTTGCATAAGTGAGTACCTTAAATTCAGCTTCCTGAGAAACACAGATGAAGACACCACTTGAAAATAGTTGCTGTGAGGCTTGGATTTTTAAAATACCAGATATCAAAGTACTTTGCAAGCATATTATGTAACGGCTCATGATGTAAATATCAGCTTCTAACTATTTGATCTGTTTCAAGTTTATGTTAAACATATAATGGAACAGAAAAATCCATAAGCAGTAGAGCAGTAAACTTGCTTTTTTTTTTTTTTTTTGGGGGGGGGGCTCCTCTCCCAGTCCTTTTCTTGAATCATACTTGTCCTGAATTACAGAGCCCTTACCTCTCTACCTATTCTTACATCCCAAAGACCACCTCCTCCAAGAAGGTTCCTGGATTTATTCGGCTTCTGATGTTGCCCTATGATGATGACCACCAACAGCAACAAATAACCTCAGATGAGACCTTAGCCCTTTGCTGACTAGCCCTTGTTCTTGTGTACTGTGAGTTTCCAGAGAGCTGTCCATGTTAGCCCTTTACTGTGACTCTGGCGTTGTTATCCCAGAACACTAGGATTCCCTAACACCGTGGGATTGGTCTGTTTGAACGCTTCTACACGGCCACCTGAGCTACTGTCTGGCTATAACACTAAGAACACATGCTGATTGCAGTGTGGATGACATCCTAGAAAGTCTAGGATCAGCGCTCATATGCCTTGCATTCAGATGCTGCCTCCAGGTCCTCAGTGCTGCACAATTCCTAATGCTAATCTTAAGTATTAGCTAGACTGGGTTATGGAATGGCCAAAGATATCATTTAATGTTGTCCGAGGGATGCCTGGATAGGAGGGCACATTCTGGTGGTTGGTTTTTTTTTTTTTTAACATTCAAATTAGTAAACTAAGTAAAGATTGCCCTCTCTGGATGAATGGCCTTGTTTGATATGTTGAAGGCCTAGAAAGCCAAAGAGAGTATGCACACACAATGCAGTAAGAGAAGCTACTCAGTCAGCCTCACTGGCTTCTCATATAGGCCATTACTTCTCTCTTGTCTCCAGGCTAAGGCTCAGGTTAGAACTGATACCATTGTCAGTCCAGGAACTCATGCTTTTAGACTTGGAGAAGACTATACCGTTATTTTCCCTGAGTCTCTTGATGGTTATAGGTCCTGGGCTTTTGGCTCTCCATAGCTGCATGAGCCAATTCCTCATAATATATGCATGTGTACTGGCTAGTTTTGTGTCAACTTGACACAGGGGGAGTTATCACAGAGAAAGGAGCTTTAGTTGGAGAAATGCCCCCATGAGATCCATCTGTGGGGCATTTTCTCAATTAGTGATCAAGGGNGNNNGNCCCCTTGTGGGTGGNNCCATCTCTGGGCTGGTAGTCTTGGATTCTATAAGAGAGCAGGCTGAGCAAGCCAGTAGAAGCAAGCCAGTAAAGAACATCCCTCCATGGCTTCTGCATCAGCTCCTGCTCCCTGACCTGCTTGAGTTCCAGTCCTGCATCCTTTGGTGATCAACAGCAGTATGGAAATGTAAGCCGAATAAACCCTTTCCTCCCCAGCTTGCTTCTTGGTCATGATGTTTATGCAGGAATAGAAACCCTGACTAAGACAGCATTCATGCATGTATGCATGTATATATGTATGTATGCATGTATGTATAGAAAGTCCAATAATCTAGAAGCTTCACAAAGATGGAGGCCAGTGATGTAGCCCTTGCCTCAGGCTGAAGGCCTAGATCTTCCTTGGGGAGTCACCTGAGTGAGTACAGATGAAGAAGCAGGGGTCTGATGCTCGTTGGTGATGGTGGCAGCAATAGACACAGTCGTTCAGGAAGAACTGATTTACACACTGTGCTGTCTGGCTTTCCTTTCCTGCTTTAGTTCTCCTTGGGGCCCCTAAGACACTGGGCAGTTCAGTTGCTGTCCCACATTCCAGTTACTTCTGGAGATGTCCTCGCAAGCACATCCTGCAGTGTGCTTCGCAACATCCTGGGTGTCTCTCAATACTACAAATTGGCAATCAAGATTGACCATCAAGTCGCCATCCAAATATTTATGCCTGCATCCCTAGTCGCAGGCCCTTCTCAAGCACAATTACAGAGGCCTTGGTTTTGTTTTGTTTGATATCGAGCAGCAGTCAATACAGATATGCGTAATTGGCCACAGTGCTGAGAATAAGAGGCGAAGGGCAAAGTCCTAACTAGAATTTGTTTATCACTTCCCTTCCCAGCCAAGACTTGGGAATATCTGGGGAAAAGGAAAGAACAGTGCATATGAGCCAGAGCATGGAGAAAATTGCTATGAAATGCTGTCTCCTGAACATGATGACCTGGCTATCACACTCATGAACTCACATAGTGGTGGTTATCCACAGCAGACCTGTACATGATCAAGACATTCAAAATCTTGGTACAGATGGGAGACATGGCTTCCGGGCCCTATACTTTACTGAGGAGCTGTTGGCAACAGAAAGCTTTTGGGGGGGGGAATGTATTCTTTCTTTAGTAGCCTTCCCATGCTCCAGAACATGGCCCCACAACTGTGCACATGGGGGTAGCACTAAGTGGACTTAGTGGGCTACAAAAAAAAAATGACGTGAAGTTGGGAGGAGAGCATATAGCAATAGTTGCAATAGATATAGCAATTTAGCAATAGTTGGAAGAAGGAAATGGGATATAGATATGATTTTATTATACCCATGTATTAAATTCTCAAGAATAAAAAATATTATAATAAAATATACATTTATGGGGCTGGTGAGATGGCTCAGCAGGTAAGAACACTGACTGCTCTTCCAAAGGTCCTGAGTTCAAATCCCAGCAACCACATAGTGGCTAACAACCACCCATAATGAGATCTGATGCCCTCTTCTGACGCATCTGAAGACAGCTACAGTGTACTTATGTATAATAATAAATAAATCTTTAAAAAAAATAAATAAAAATTTAAAAAATGTACATTTATCTAATACAGGTATTAACATATAGATACAAATAACACCATTGGTTTATACATGCAGTTATCATTAGATATAATAGATACATTACATAATATACATCATATAGATGATTTATTCTATAATATTATGAGTTATATAATATAATATGTATCTTATTAGTGAAATATGCACATAAAATATGCCTTATTTGTATAATAGGACTTGCTATTACATAGTGCAGATAATGTATGTAACATAACAATATTATATAAAAAATATAAATAAGTACTATCTCTCCCATTGGTTATATTTCTCTGGAGAATCCAGGCTATGTTTCCTTGTATCAGAAAAGACATGTATCAAGCCAGAGCTTGATAAAGATCATGGTAAGGCATGTGGAAGGAAGCATACAGAAAGTAGGTTTTAACTATTTTCTAATTTAATTATTTTAAGGAACAGCTATACTGAGACATGGTTTGCACAACACAGATTTTCCTCATTTAATGTGCACACTCCACTGGTTTTCATTTTGTTCACAGCGTTGTGTAACCATCTGCACAATCAGGAAAGCAGATTTTCAAACTGCAAAAATCTTTGTATACCTATCAATTTTTGCTATCACTGCACTGTGAGGGGTGTGGAGCGAGAAGGGGGGAGCCTCTTTCACTTGAAGAAGGATTTGTTTTGCAACTCATAAAGCACTGTGGGGACCTTTTCTGACATTTGGCTTTAGGGCCAAGAGATTTGCCCTAAGTCTCTGGGATCAGGAGAAGTGAGAGGAATCTGGCAAACAAGGCTTCAGTCTAATATTTCATTTTAACCAAAAATAGCTTCTGTTTGTGAAGTGTTAGCATTTGCAGAGTACAGCTCACAAAGCCCATCTCATTTCACTCCCACCACCCTGAGAGGCAAGCGGAGTTCTCCCCATGTTACAGATAAAGAAACTGAGTATATTAGAGTTTAGGATCTCATCTGAGGCCTCACGGCATCAGCACGGCAGGTAAGGAAGTCAGTAGGCACTGTTCAGTCCCAGTTGCATGTTTTGCTCACTAAGATCTATGCAGTTAAACTTGGCCTAAACCATCCTGGATGCTTTTTGTTAAATTCTGAATCTGACAGCATGCCTCATGTACTCCAAACCCTTTAGGAAAACATCAGTTTCTCCTAAGCTCTCAGCACACAGCTTAGATGCTAATGCCACTGAAGAAACAATACACACACATTTGATTCTGTCTTGATGTCTGTTGAGGCTAAGATTAGGTTCCCATCAGCTTGGAAAGAGCACCACCCAAAAGTTCAGAAGACAATCCAAAATTTAGTCTTCCACTAGGTCACATATAGGTCTGGGATTGAGGAGAAAATGCCCACTCAAACTCCCATGCATATCCGTGGACCACTCATTCAGGTTGACCTATAAGCACAATCTTTTCTGCTAGTGCATTCCTCCTTGGGCTCTGAGTCCTCAAGGTTGTAGGAGAAAAGAATAGTCCAATTAGGAAATCACCTCGAGAAAAGAGAAGCAGCAGCATATGGAAAAGGGATTAACTTCCTTTTAGTGGGGTTCTCAGGAGGGAGGTGAGTAATTTACCAAATGCAGGGCAACTTCTGCTTCTGGCTGGTGCAGTAAGACACCATGGAATCATTGAGACTGAATTACAGAGACTCGGGTTATGAGGCTGGACTTTCTATAAGGCCACTCAGCTGACACCAGCGACTTGCCTCACCCTCAGTGAGACCCAGAAGAGTTCACATTAGCTCCAGTTTGGGAATGGCTCTTCCCCTTCATTAGAACCCCAGGATTGAGTAGAATCTGTGGTGAGATTCTAACGAAGTTAAGTGTTTCGGTCCTTTAGTGCAGCCAACAAACATTATCTCTCTTCATCAGACCAGAGAAAGGGCATCCAGATCCTTGAGAGGTCATCCATCCAGATCCTTTAGAGGTCATCCATCCAGATCCTTTAGAGGTCATCCATCCAGATCCTTTAGAGGTCATCCATCCAGATCCTTGAGAGGTCATCCATCCAGATCCTTGAGAGGTCATCCATCCAGATCCTTNAGAGGTCATCCATCCAGATCCTTGAGAGGTCATCCATCCAGATCCTTTAGAGGTCATCCATCCTAGGCCCTGACTGCCTTTCTCATAGGTCTTTCTGAAGAGTTGCTGAAGCAGGGGACATGCTGAGGTGTCAGGGCAGTCTCCTAGTGTTAGTCTACCAACAGTAAAGTCTATAAAACACAGGGCAGAAGGGATTTGTCTAGCATGTGATTTAGCAGTCCAGGACAATGGAACAATCAATATAGTGTCAAGAACACAGTCACAGACAGGCTCAGCAGTACATGCTTATATTGTCAGCATTTGGATACAAAGAAAGGAAGATCAGGAGTTCAAGGTCATCCTCAGCTACTACACAGTAAATTTGAAGTAAGAAAGAGAAAGATGACTAATACCTAAAATGTCATGGCAGCCTCATCTGGTTGCTCCCACCTCTCTTCTGCATTGGTATCCAGTGGGGGTATCATCAGCTCTCTGTACCTTAACAGTAAGTCACTGAAGTTACCCTGCCTCCAAACCATCAAAGCAGGAGAGAGTGCCCATGGACATCATGGCCACTGAAACTGTTCTCCATCTCTGGCCCTTGCTTTTCACACTTCAACTTTGTTCTTGATATTTAACATACATATATTTATTTATCTAATGTATGCATTATGACACTGTACATATATGGAAGTCAGAGAACAACTTGAAACATAGACAAAAATGAAAATCTCAACACTAGAAACTAAGACCAATAGACAACATCATCATTGAATGAAGAGGGGAATCTGCTCATTAAAAGGCAACCGTGATTGGATTAGAATTTCAACCTTATCAGATTAACTTCATAGCACACCAAAGTTTCACCTTCCTTGAAAAGGCCTGCTAGGGATCATCAACATTTGTGGTGACCGCTGCTTCCAGATTCTTAGATGTTCTACAGTGTTCTTATAGAATTCTCATCAGAAGGACAAGAATACAAGTCATGTGGTCACCTCAAGACAAGTCCATAAAACTCCCCAGACATGGCCTTCCATGTTCTTTCTTCATTCTCAAACAGCAGGAAGAGAGTAGAGACCAAGACACCAGGAACCCAGGTCTTTTTGGAAGTATATCAGCACCTAGCCCTGGCTTCTCTCTTCCCTCCTCTCCACACTAGCCTACATATAATTGTAATGTATAAAATCATTACAATTTTTGTCTTATGTGGAAAGCAACTAAATATAAAGTTCTGCAGCTGACTCAGACATTCAGAGAAATCTTTCCATACTCTTGGTTATTTTTAAAACTGAAAAGTTCATTTCTCTTTCAAGATGTCCCTGTGACACTTTTCTGATTTGGTTTATGTTAGAGAGTGTTTCTATTGTATACAAATAATCCAAGAGCTACAGCATTAAAATATGATAGTGGTAAGTCCAGATATATTACAACAATAAAAATAAATGGATTAAACTTCCTTTCAAAAGACTCCGTTCAATTTGAATTACTAATATGATGTTTTGGAGATACTAGGAATTGCACATTATAGCTAGGTCAGAGTTCTACTACTGAGGGTTATTCCCAGCCCTCTTTTCACTCGTTACTTCCAGATAGGATCTTACTAAGTTTCCCATTCTGACTTTGGATTCATTTTGTAGTCCTAAGCCTTATACTCGCAATCCTTTCATCTAGGCTTCTGAGTAGCTAAGAGTATAGAGCTGTGCCTCTAGCTCTAGATGAGTTCTTAAGTTTTATTAATATGACACTGTAAGAGACACTTACACAACATCATTCATAAAGATTATAAGCATAAAGGTTGGGTCTAGAGAATCACTCAGCAGTTAAGAGTACTTATTGCTCTTCCAAAGGATGTAGGTTTGGCTTCCAATACCCTCATCAGGTGACTCACAACCACCCATAACTCAAGCTCCAAGAATTCCAATGTCTTCTTCTGGCCTCCACACGCACCCGCATGCATGAGATGCACATATATCCACTCAGGAACATACACATAAAAAACAAAACCTCGTTTCTTTAAAAACATAAAAAGACTGGTAACAATATACCAAATAAAAATAAAACAAAGCAGTGCTGGACAGTGAACACAAATTAGAGTAAAATCTAAGAAAATAACCAAATGACACTCAAAGACTATTGTGCATATTTATTCATTTTTAGACATAGAAATTACCATGAGAACAAATTATATTTTTTTCTGTTTTTAAATATTACTTCATTCATAAGAGGCAACCTCTGTTAAGTATTTTCTGTGTGTATGTTTCGACCTTTGTGCTCACATATTCACATGTAAATTAAGTGGTATTGGATATTCTGCTCAATCTTAGTCATGTGCATGCATAGTTGTAGCAGATAAGGTACATTTCTAAGCCCTGGAGTCTCAGTCAAAATCATGTTCTTCTTGTCAGCAACAATCATCCAACCACTAGTGTAGTCTTGCCAGTGTAGGACTTGTCTGTGACTAGTCTTTGCACCAAATGTCCCTGACAGGAGCAGAGCCTTTCTCGAAGCTTCCATGCAGCTTCAGATTCTTCCTAAACAGTCTCTCCATCTTCCTCTTCTTTGCTCACAGTGTCATTCCTGCATTGGAGTGGAGGTTCTTTATGTCTATTTTGGGTTTCTTTCCTCTAATATATCATGAGCATATTTCCAATTAAATTGTTGCATTTCTAATTTATCCCATTTTTCCATCTAAATGACATGATAGCAGAAATGTTCCAAGGGAACAAGGACAGACATGAAGTGATAATGCTGTATTAGTCCCTTCTTGCCATGTTATATGATATATAGGACCATGGCACAAAAAAGTAGTTCACTTGCTATGTGTTTCTTCAGTGGTGACTTACAAAAACATCTCAGGATCGGAAAGCATCTTGGTATCTTTTTAAGAAAGGTTCATTACATTTATTATGTGTGTGAGAGAGGGGGAACAGACAGACAGACAGAACAAGAACTATGGTATGTGTGTGGAAGACAGAGGGCAACTTGCAGAAGTCAGCTCTCTCCTTCTACCATGTGGATTCTAGAGATGGAAGGCATGTCATCAGGCTCAGCAAAAATGCCTTAAATCACCAAGCCATCTTGCCAGCCCTAATTTGGTATCTTCTAAAAGTAATTGTTTGGGGTTGGATAATGAGAAAGACAGAAACAAACATATCATGTCAATGGAATTGGGTGATTATTACATAGTTAGATGACTGTCCTACAAAGGCATATGAAATAACTAAGTAGGGTTAATGGTTTAAAACCAAGCTTGAAGAGCAAAGAGGCCTCATTGCTATAGGTCCTTATCTCCTCAGATGATAATGTAGAGGTAGATAATATAGATGATGTAGATTTAACACACTGGCAACACTCATGGATATAGGAAGGTTTCAAAGGTATTTTAATGGCTTAACCATAGTACTTTGAACGTTAATGTCAAGACCCCTTTAAGGACACTTTGAGGGATTTGAAGAGTATTTCTGGATATTTGGTTTGGTATTGCAGATAATTGTATCTCTCAAACTCTATTGAACTCTCAAATCGTAACATAGCCCTTTCTTTTTTTTTTTTTATTATTTTCTTTATTTACATTTCAAATGGATTCCCGGATGGGGTAGTCTCTGGATAGTCCATCCTTTCATCTTAGCTCTAAATTTTGTCTCTGTACCTATATCCTTTCATGGGTATTTTTTCCCTTATTCTAAGGAGGAATGAAGTATCCACACGATGGCCATCCTTCTTGGTTTTCTTGTGTTTTGCAAAATGTATCTTGGGTATTCTAAGTTTCTGGGCTAATATCTGCTTATCAGTGAGTGCATATCTAGTGACACAATGGAGTACTACTCAGCTATTAAAAACAATGAATTTATGAAATTCTTGGGCAAATGGATGTATCTGGAGGATATCATCCTTTGTGAGGTAACCCAATCACAAAAGAAGTCACTAGATATGCACTCACTGATAAGCGGATATTAGCCCATTCTTTTTTAATGTTAGAAAAATACTGCAGAGGACTCTCTCATAAAGACAAGAATGCTATCCTATGGGGATGTTGCTACCTCACCATGACTGACATTCTGATATTTATGTTCAAGTCCCTATGTAACCAGCGAGAAAAAAATGCTGGGTTTGATAGGGAAGGAAAGAGATTAAATACCAAAAGAGCTATGAGAATTAGTTTTAGGCAGGAGCTGAAAGCACACTCATGGGATTGACTTTTTAGGATGGACACTGGAGGAGATATGAAGGTATAGAAAAGTTTTGTTGACTTTGGGTAATCTACTAGGAAATGAGATTTTACTCCCTGGTAAAGACTCCAGGGAAACAAGCCACCTAGCAGACTTATAGAGCTTGGAAAAAGGGGTGTACTGTGCCAAGCCAAGATGCAGTTCCTAAATTTCTGTGGCATATGGAATCAGGGATTTAAATAGGCCCAGGGAAAGCAATGCCAGAAGTCACTTAATGACTTACATAACTTGTGAAGACACAAGTCACTAGGAGTGCCCTAGTGGGATACATATCTGCATCACTTGTGGTTCACCTCTACAGCTCTGGATGCTGGAGATGGTCACACAGTTCAAATGTTTTTCAGTGGGGACAGTAACTTAAATACCACTACATCAAGAAAGAAAAGTTGGGTGACAACAGTCAACCACCAGAAGCCAGAAAGTTTCCATTTCCATAATGACTAGCAGAATTGGAGTAACACCCAAGGGGATCTGACCTATAATGAGTTAAGGAGCTGGTTAGCAGAACTCAGGAATCCCAGCAGCAAAGTAGACAGGCAACCTTAAAGCAGTCTTCTTAATGCAGACAAGCACAAGAATGCATGGGGAGGAGGTCTCTCTCTCTCTCTCTCTCTCTCTCTCTCTCTCTCTCTCTCTCTTTGTCTTCTTTCTTTCTTTCTTTCTTTCTTTCTTTCTTTCTTTCTTTCTTTCTTCTTCCTTCCTTCCTTCCTTCCTTCCTTCCTTCCTTCCTTCCTTCTCTTTTCTTTATCACAGGATCACATGTACCCCAGGCTGACCCCAAACTTGCTATAGAACTGGGGGTAACCTTGACTTTCTAATCTTCCTGTCTTCACCTGCCAAGTGCTGGGGTTGCAGATGTGTGCTTTCTCCCAGCTGCCATCAGACTTCTTCCCCATCCCCACTTAGCTCAGCTTCTCCTTACTCCCATCCCTCTATTCCTATACTGAATAAGAGTCAGCACACCACAAATCTTCACAGATCTCTTCTTCATGACTGCAGATGTAATATAACTAGCTTCTTTAAGCTTCTGTTACCTTGACTTCACTACCATGATAAGCCCTCTCTTCCTTATGCTGGTTTTGTCAAGGTATTTTAGCATAGCAGCAGGAAACACTGGGAAGGCATTGTTTTCCTTGTTACTGTGACAAAATATCTAAAAAAAAATCAACCTGGTACAAGAATCCTTTGGCTCACAGTTTCAGAGGTCCCAGTCTGTTTACCTTGGCTCACAGTTTCAGAGGTCCCAGTCTGTTTACCTTGGCTCACAGTTTCAGAAGTCCCAGTCTGTCCTCCTGGGCTGTGTTGATTCTCAGTCTGTTATAAGGAAAAACATCATGGAATCATAAGCTTGTGAAGGAAGCTGATCGTGTCAAGGCAAACAGGAACATGAGGAAGGGACTGGGAATCAACTGTAACCTTCAAAATTATGTCCCCAGTGAGCTTTTGAAAACCACTAGTCATGATCAATCATCCAACGCATGAGCCTGTAAGAAGGCTTCACTATCAGACTATAACAAGCACAGAAGAAAGCTCAGTCACACACTATCTGTAATTTTTTATAGTAGTAAAAAGCCTAAACACAATGCAAACAAATAACAATTAAAATCACATTGTATTCAGATGAATTATGAATAAATAGTTCTTGCTTTAAAATGTGAGCATTGCATATTGAAAATTACATTATAATAATTTACAGTATGAACAAAGCATTGATCAATCAGAAGATGCTTCCTAATAGATGCTCATAAATCAAATATAAGTCAAGATCTCTTTTGCCTTAAATATATTTTTTAACCTCAGAGGAAACATTTAGAGAAGGATATTTTCTTCATACATGAATTCTTGTCTCACATAATAGCTAACATTATATGTGGTGTATTCTACATTCTTACTTGATGCTAATGCCCATTCATTTCAGAAACAATGTAAGGACCCCTGAAGTGATCAGCATCAGCGATTATTGTTCTGAGAGCCCTAGCTAAGTAAATGAGGCAAAACATGCAAATAATAATGGCAATGACTGGAATTTTATTATGCATTTACTATGTTCCAGACATAGCTCCTGGCCCTTTGCACTTAATTTACAGGATCATTTTGTGAGGTCATACCATTATTGTGTCAATTTTTCAGAAAAGGAAATACAGTTCTGAATGTTTATATAACCTGTCAGCATAATAAATATGGAAAAGCAAGAGCACAATAATCATAAGCTCTGTATATCATTCTTGCTTCCCCAGAAAACCTGGAAATTAACTAGAAATTGCTTTTCTAAAGTTCTACTAAGAAAACACCCTTTACCCCCACTCCTCTCAATCTTCTCTGGGATGCTACAGGAGTTATTAGGCAAGGCAGATGTTTAATTTAGTCCTGGCAAGAGGAGATGTCTGTCTTCCCATTTACTCATCTTAATCCTTAATTGCCACCTGTCCTCCCAAGCAGTCAGCCTCATTTACTTTGCTCCTACTTGCAATCAAGGGTTGAGCCCCAAAGACATCTGGAGTCTTAAAACCCACTAATGATAATCAGAAAGCAACACAAAACAGAATAAAAAATAAACCCTTTAGAAATCTCTGGCCATGGGTGCTGTGTGTCTGTAGAGTCCTGAAAGCAAGAGGCCTCATGCTTAATTGCAGTGGAAAGAGAGGCTGGGTTGGCAGAGACATGTCCTTACTGAGACTTAGATTTCAACTCTGACTCTGGCTTCCAGCTGGCTAATCCCTGGATCCCAGTACTCACATCTGAGTTCTCTGAAACCCAGGCCCAGAATCTGGTGGGAGGCCAGCTGGAACAGCTTAGGAAGGGCTCAAGGCATCACAAACCCATGGACAGCTGTGTCTGTGGTAGCAGTGGGAAAGCAGAAGGAATGAAGGATGATGCACTGGCTAGAGGTGGCCAACATTCAATCTTGTGTCCTGCATGGCCCCTCATTGTTTGGGAAATGGTATAGCTGAGTAGAAAATCAATTGCACAAAGACCCTGCATCATACTACCAGCTGTGTGCCTTCTGGTAAACCCCTCTATCTTCCTGAGCCTGCATGCCATATCTACCAGATAGTGTGGCAAGCAGGACGTCAAGCAGGGCAGACTGATCAGAAAAACATGAGAACTCTTTCTGTGTTTCCAGTCTGCTATTTTCAGTTTCAATTTTCCAGTCTTTCTCCAGGATGTGAGGTCCCAGCAGTAGTCTAAGTCTTTGGAAACTGTATTCCTGAGTCTTTATGATAAGATTAACCCTTCATGCTCTATGGAAAACAACACTAGCCCAGACTCCTGGGTACAGAAGAGAGTCAAGAAATGCATGCTTTAATGCATGAAATGAGAATACATGCTATTTTCATGACTATCACATATACCCTAGGTCTGAAAAACAAACACAGAAGTGCTTTGTAAGCATCACAAAAACTGTATGAAAGCAAAGAAATCCTCTTCACTTGGCTGATGTATCTTAAACTGACCTCTCAATTGTCTCCATTCATTTGTCAGTAAACTGTGCTGGGTGACACCTTTCTCAGGCTGTCTTTGTGAAAGGCTAGGAAGACAGCAAGTCAAAAGCATGTGCAGAAGGCCTGGTTATGCTCATCAGGTTCCAGGGTTCAAACACATACTCACCTTCCTTCCTCCTCACAGTCCCTTTTCACTTATCCTGCATCCCAAAGGCATTTCCAGTTCTAATCCTGAAACTCAGTTCACCATACTTGCAAGTTCTCTCCTCCATTCTTAGCATCTTTACATCCCCATGCACATCTTCCCATCCTGGGAAGATACATATTTTCCTCTGCACTATGAGTACCATTTATATAGGATCAAAGGATTCCTTAAAAATGAAGCAAAGCCAATCACCTGTTTGTCACGTCCCTAAAAAGAGTGCTTTCTCGTGCGCTTCTACATTTTCCCACCTCTTTCAAAACCTGTAATTCAAAGATACAAGGCCCATGAGGAACTGGTAGCCATACTCATCAGAGAAATTGAGTCAAGCAAAACAGTCAGAAACAGGAGAGAGGAAGAAATGAAAGGAAAGAAAAATAAGAGGGAAATTCTCTCCTTAGTCCAAAAAAAAACAAAAAAACAAAAAAAAAAACCAGTGCTTTCTGGGTCCCATAGATAAAGTCCAAATAGAGGTCTTGTGGATGGAGGTGAATGGAAACTCCAACCTTTCCTGGCGCTTCAAGCAGAAATACCCACCCAGAAGTGGGTCATTCCTATAGTGACTCCATGGGGTTGGAACTCTCCAAGGTGCTGACCGGGAGAACCCAACAACTTCTGGCTTAAAAAGGATATGGTAAAAGGAAACAAGACAGTCAGGAGAGGCTCAGCTAGAAAGGTGAGGAGAAGGTGGGCAGGGCAATCCTCTGCAGTCAGCTGAAACGTGAGTATCAAGTTGAAGGCTGAGGACATATGTGTGCTCATCAGCCACCTCTCTGTGCATGATTTGTAAGGCATGCTTTGTAAGGCATGAGAAACATCTCCTGCTGGGAGAAATTCAGCTACCTGACGTGGAGATTAGCACTTGAATTATGACAAGAAGTGATTCACCTCCCAGGGGACCAGAGTAGCCTTTGAGGTCCTTAGGTGTGTCGGTGGAGACAAGAAGAGAAGCTTTTTTTTTAAGCAATCTGTCTTCAACTGAATCTCTGAGGAGCTTTTACCAGCCTGCAGATATGGAGGTAATGTCCCATTTAATTCCCTTGGTTCTGAATGATTGACACAGGCTCTGTCCTGTGCTCCTTCAACCCCATTCTCTCTCCATGCTCCATTTCTGTCATGTACCCTCCAAATGGGTCTGAGCCTTTGAATACTCTTGGTCTGGGGCCTGTGAACTCTGAACTCTGCCTTCCTACATGAAGGGGGTGGCCAGCTGGCCCCGATTTGCCCCCTGTTACTTGTTAACATTGAATCCATGGGATAAATAGGATGAAAGCTGTTTCTAGGCACAAAAGTGGAAGTAGCCCTGGGCTATAATAAGAGAAATTGAGCTCAAAGCTTGCCTTCATGATACAAAGGGGGCCAGCTCTTAAGCATTCTCTGTGTTGAAGAATTCCAGAATTGCTGTTCCTTAGGGGAACCATTTATTTATGTTTAGCCTCCTTAAAAAGTCTGAAGCACAGTTTGATGAACACAGGTGGAAGTGTTCATCTTTAGCTTATGTTTGCTAAAAACCTGTGTGCCCCATGAGAGTACCCACACAGTAGGGTCCTATCCATCACTACTGAGCACTTATTTCCTCTTCCCACATCAATGGTCTCCCAACAGGATCTCTAGACCTTTTTCTACAGCTAGCTTTTCAGGACTTCCTGGAATGTACTGCATCTTGAATTGGCCTTCCAGGTAGCTGAAGAAGGCAGTTCCCTGAGCTGTGAAGTTTTACAGCCATGTTAATTCCTTGGTAGAACTTTCTACAGAAATTGCCAGTGTCTGTAAACTTACTGGTAACAATGTGTGATACTGCATCTCCAACAGTACTCTATTTGAAAATGCCTTCAACAGAAACAAACACATTGACCTGCCATTTATATCCCAGTGTAATCCACTTGTCTCAGAAATGGTCCCTAAGCATTTCCTGGTTGAATCTATGTTGTGAATATACACCATTCTGAAAACAAGTTGTCAAATGATGGAAGCTGTTGGGTAGGAGCTAATCTTAGCTGATGGAGTTTAAGCAAGTCGCTTGTTAACTAGCCTGTCTGGATCTCAGCCTCCACCTTTAAATAGTTTTATTCTAACTCACAGGGAGATCATTCAAACAATACTAGTGTTCTGAGAAAAAGCACATACATTTCAACTACCATTTATTGTTCAATGACTGTGGACCATCCCAAAGATGGTAGCTGGAAATTCTCAAATGACTTGAATTTGGGCCTTCTCTGAAAGACCCTTGGAATCTAATGGGATCAATGATAAACACCATTACACAAGTACCACAAGGCACATTATACATGTTTAAGGAGAGCATAGGGGGCCATTTGAGCCAGTCTTTAATGCAATTTGAGCAAAGAAGATGACCCTGAGTTAATATTTCATAAAATCACCCCAAATAGGTTTTATGTAGGTAAGTGAGATGGTCATCCTGATTACTGATCTGGAGTGTAGCAGGAGGATGAAGGGAGAGAGAGAGAGAGAGAGAGAGAGAGAGAGAGAGAGAGAGAGAGAGAGAGAGAGAGAGACTGTCAGGTGACTTTGACTTTGGTGTATCTCCAAAGGTGTGTCCAGCTTTGTTGACCCATGTTCATATTCGGATCCTGTTTGAGTCCTATCATCATCATGGCTGCCTGGTCCACACTAGGCTGGGGTTCCTGATCAGACTTCTTGCATTACTAATGAATTTTTTTTCAATAGCTTCTATATTCTCTATACCAAAGGCACAAAGAACCACCATGAAAGGATGTGTTGAATAGGCTACCACAAATGTCCCCTGGGCCACACAGTCGGCAATATGAATGAAACGTAAGACTCCAATGTTAAGCATGAAGCTAATGTGTTATTTGATAGAATAAAGATCCTAAGAATATTCTGACAGCATAGAACAGTGGTAAAAACCAATCAAGTGGATTTAACCAGATAAATGTTAAGCTCAGCTTTTAGATCTCTTCCAAGTCAACTGCATGAGGACTAGCTTTGGGATATCTGGCTTGATGGCAGGAATAATTATGCACTCATAAAATGCTTGCTGAGAACCCACTAGAAGCCAAGCTCTCATCTCCCCATGTTCGCTTCTGTCACCACATAGGGGAGATATCATTAAAGCTAGATCTGCTTCTTCTCTTACACAGACAGCTTTTCTGGTAAGGAGTTATCCTTGTCTTACGTATCCCAGGAGCCTACATCAAGCCCAGGCAAAACAGTGCTCGCCATGCAGCCTAGGCTATCCTCAAACACTCTATCTTCTGCCTCACCCTCCCCAGTTTTGGGATTACCAGCATGTGCCACCACACCAGGCAACAAAGGCTTCTTGAGTGCCCACAGAGGCAACTGTTTCCATTCATAGCCTGTTTAATTCTTACAACAAACCTATTGTAATCATTTTAGAGATGACGCATTTAAGGATTAATGATGCTAATTAAACTGCCTGTGGCTTGGTTGTTAGTAAATTACAGAGCATCCAAATCCAACCGTTTCTTTTTCCACAGTCCATACTGATTCCATATTTGGATACAATCCCAACAACATGGGCTGAGAAGATGTGAGACAGGGTGTGTAAAATACTGACATCACAAATATGAAGGCCTGCTATTGATCTCCAGAATCCACATAAAAAGCTCATGTGATGGCACGTGCTTATAATCTCAGTGCTGGGGGTGTGGAGACAGGAGGATCCCTGGGACTAATCTAGTCCCCAGGTCAGAATAGGTGAACCCATCTTAGAAACAAGTGACTTCTGTCATGTGATACCTGAAGTCATACTCTGATCTCCACATACTACACATCCCCCCCCCCACACACACACACATACACACTCTACTACTGCTGCTGCTGCTGCTGCTACTGCTGCTGCTGCTGCTGCTACGGCTGTACTCCTTGACTCTTTCCTATCAGCTGCTTACTAGACAGATTTTACCTGGTAGAGGGGATGTGCTGGTGAGAGGGGGCTTTTGCAGGTCACCAATACCACATTTTCCCCACCCCCTTGTTATCACAGCTTTTCTTAAGGAAAGAGAGGCTGAGTCTGCCTTCATGAGATGATAGAATCTGGACTGTGATGGCCTACGGCACTGTCCACTATCCAGACCACACCCACATCCCTTGTCCAATTCCAACCAGCAAACTTTTAGAAGAAACAGCTGCTTTAGAGGGTCACTCTCAGCATCCTTGTTGTCTAGATGGCAGGTCACCTGAAGAATGGAATGAGCTAACAATTTGGTAGGAAAATAATTATTGCCTCTAAATTACTTGAATATCTGGTTGCATAGCTTTCCTGTTAAGTCAGTAGACAGTTTCTAGTGTTGATGTGTTGTGATTTCTCACTGTTGATAAGGCCGTGGGAAGAGAAATGACAGTGTATTGGTTTGTCCCTGGCTCCTCGCATAAATCTACTTGAATTCTTTTATAAGTCATCATCATCATCATCACCACCATCATCAATCATTATGTTTATGCATGAAAGAAAGAATAGAGAGTGAGGGGGGCTGTGTGCCCCAATGTAAATGTGGACGTCGGAAGACTTTGTGAGATAGATAGGTTCTCTCCTTCCACCTTTATGTGGGGTCTGAAGACTGAGCTCAAGTTGCCAGAATTTTAAGTAAATGCCTTTACCCACTGAGCCTTCTTACCAGCCCTACTCTTGTTCTTACAATGGCCCTGAAACATCCTATCCAGTGAAGCATGAGCCTATGCAATTTGTCCAATGCCACATTCCAGAGATGAAAGAGCTAGGAGCCATTTGTTGCTGTTCTTATGCAGCATACACTTTCCCTGGGATGGTGTTGTGTCAGGAGGGCAATTGCAATGGATGAGCTTCTTAAAGACATTTCTACACAGGTTGGAAACTCACTAGTTCCAGAAGAAATCTTCCATCCACTGTATCAATCTCCATAATCCTTCTAACCACATGTACCCCAAGATCAGACTCTGAAACTGAACCATGAAGCTGAAGGACACTGTGGAAGGTGGCACTAATGGTTGCTTCTCACTAAGACCTTTATGCCCTTTAGGACCAAGTCCCCACTCACCTCCAATCCTCACCTCTCACTGCCCACACCACCACTCACTTATTCTCCCAAGTAGCTTTGGAATAGGCTCTTACTTTTGTACAAAACATACTAATGATATTTTCTCTGCATCATTGCTATCTATTCAGCTCAGAATATGCACACCATTATTCTTCAGTGGCCCCTGACCTTCGACTGGGATCAGCACCCTTCCCCTGTGAATACATTGACCTGTGTCTAGTTACAGCTTAGCATGCTTCTCACAGTTATAGTATGACTATATCTTAAAGGAGAAGTATAGTATGCGTATCTTAAAGGAAAAGATAGAGTTGTGTTTGTTTTGTGTCTCTGGGCACAGCTAGTAACTGGTACATAGTGTTGATGAGTGGATGAATGAATGAATGAATGAATGAACAAATGAATGAATGAATGTGTGCTTTGAGAGCAGTGAGATCTCAGTTCTTCAAGGGGACCCTCTCCTACTCACAACCTTAAGCACTTTAACCGGTCTCAGAGTGATGGTGCCTCTATCTGATGGTTGGGAATAGTAACCCAGACACATTGTAGGGATTATCATAGATTTCAAGCTGCCAGTGAAGAAACCAGCCTACATAACTTTCATAGTGCTAAGACCAGTAGAGAGTGATAATCTTAGATTCTACACTGCTCTCTTCGTTCACTGAGAAGTTTTCTTACTTGTAAAACATTTTATTTCTCACTGCCAAGATTCAAGAGCATCTATCAGTTAAGCATTTGATGCTAGGACTCAATATGGACAGAATGCAAGTCTCCCACTGAGTGTGACATACTCTGCCTTCGCCTGTCCCACTAGGGCTGAGAAGATAGATGATGCAGACTGACTGCCCTCAGACATCACAGATCACCAGTCACCACTGTAGAACCTTCTAACGTTGTCTCCTGAGTGGCTGTATCTGCTCTTCTCAGCCAGTTCCTGTGGGATGCAACTCAGATGTGATGTCTGTTGAGATCCTACCTCTACAGTCTGAAAGGATGTTACATGGCTGCAAGTAAAACAGTAATCAATTTCCCCTAATGGCTTTTCCCAAACCTCTACCCTGACAGCCACTCTTACTTCAGGCCATCTAGTGACTTTAAGACTCTAAGTATGTAAATAAGTTTTGTTACACCATTAAGCTTGTAAGAAATAAGACATTAATTAGCATTAGCATATTGAATCACTTAGGTGTCAGTAGCTAATATGGCTAATTGACATTTAATAAGTCTTGCTATCTAATTTGCTATGAATTACATTAAATGTTAATTAATTACTTAGTTATTCTTTACACAATTATTATATGTTAATGTGCATTTAATAGCTTATTATTTGGGTAATTGTCTTAACAGTAAACAAGTTACCTGTAAATGCGCTAGTTTGAACATATCTAGATCACTCATGAAAGAATTATTTTAGATCTAATTAATAGGTCAATTAATATAATTTCAAACTATCGAAAAATAACCATGGATTTGGGGGACACAGTTCCCTAGTTAAATTAGTCAGCTTTTACTTTATTTGTTAGCAGCATCTATAACAGGCATTACTGTTGTTACCCATTCTATTAAACTGTTTACAATAGCTCTATGAATGAACACACATTGGAGAGAGTTATTATTGGCCCATGTGTAAATCTCAGATGTTTTGTTAATAGAGTAATGTGGCTGGTTCAAGAGCAGAGGTGAATTGGGCTGCATGAGTAGAAGCATAGTATCTAAAACAAAAGGGTTGGGAGCCTTGCCCTGCCTTGCTCTAGGACAGCCACACTTGGATATTTTATCAATTCTAAGGATGACACATTTTAAAAGATATGTTATGTTATGTGAAGAACTGGGGAATTCCAAGATGTTTTGCCAAGGAAAGCTAGTACAAAACAATCTTTCTTAAATGTTTGATAAAGTTTGAAGAAAGTAAATTGCTTTTCTTCTTTAACTTATTGATTCAAGTGAGAACACTGGATCATATGGTAGGAATTAAAAACATCATGTTTCACACCCAATTGGAGCTAAGGATGGAGAAAGCACTTCTGGAGTAATGAACCCTCATCACTGGAGGAGTTCAAGCATTGGCCCGTGCAGAAGGGACTTGAACTTGGGAAAGCCCTCCCAGGTGCATGTAAATGCTGCTCTATCTTGAGCACAGGCCTGGTAGTGGGCAAGATCTCACCATCTGACTCCCTCTGGGTCTGCATTGCAAATTCCCTTCAGGTGTCCTCCACCAGCCCACACTCCAAGTGGGGCTCAGAAGGGACCAGCTGAGCCACTGCAGTCAATTATCTTTGACAGGACAGGACAGGAGAAAGGGCAGGCGCCTGGGAGGCAAATAAACTTAATGAAGTTTGTAATAGACTGCGGAAATATCAGCCGCATGATCAAAGCAGGAATAAGCCACAAGAAACTATTAATTAAGACTCTCCCACTATCTCCTGTTCGCATTTCCTCCTTCGCTGTGGCAGGAACATTCTAATTGTTCCCAGGCTTTCAAGATGCAAAGGCAGCTTTTCTTTCCTGGATTTCAAAATGTCCTTGGGGTTCAAGTGTCTGTTGCCATTACTGTCAGAGCCCTTGTGTCTCCACATTCCAGCTTTGCCCTCTGTACGCAGAGGAGGTACCCTGTGCTAAATGCCTGCTTCCTCCTGTCTCCTCCTCACAGTCTCCTTGCTCCACCAAAATGTCCTTGCTTTTCCGGTGCTTCGTCCCTTTCTGACCATGCTGTTGCTCTTTGACCCTTCCCATATGATTGATGTTTTGACCTTAAAACGTTCTACTCTTGGTGTGTATGTACTTGCCAAAAGAAATATTCAAAACGTAGCCAGCATTAAAACACTAAACATGAGTCCACTTATGAACAACGATAAAATCCATTTCCTTTTACTTCTGAACTAAAGCTGCTTATTCTGCAAATCACCCACCAGACCAGTCCAGCATCATCCTATTCACGGGTGGAGTTTTCAGAATCCTTGGTGTGAGCTTCCATCTGATACAGGTGTCACTGAGTAAAGGTTTTGCCACAGGAACCAGAATCAACCCCTTTCAGTCACTGCCATTTGGTTCCTAGACAGAAGAGCCTCAGAGTTGGGGAACTATGTGCACAAGTTGTAACATAGCAGCACACAGAACATCTACTGGTGCTCCCCACCCTCCCTGAAGATGAGCCCCAGTTGTAGAGCCCTCTAACAGAATGCCTGCCCGGCACCTCATTCAATGTCCCCTCAAGGCTAGACCATTTTGAAGAACAGGGTGACTTGCTCGGCAGCCGCTGACTCCTTGCTATTCCCAGACCCAATTGCTGACCACTGTAGTCACCTTTTGGTGACAATAAATGGCTTATGATCTCCTCTCCAGCTAGTGTGAGCAAAGCTTAATATCCCAACCACTGGATCATTACAGCTGCACACTCATCTGTTCTGTCTCTCCACATGCCCTGTCACCTCCCCAAGGGCAGGTGTTCTAGGTGGCACCTGCCCTTTTCAAATGAAAAACCAGTTGGCAAAGGGTCCCTGGGGATAGCAATGAATGCCAATTTCCCCCTCTCCCAACACATGCCCAGGTTAAAAAAAAGAGTCTGGACTCCATTCTCTGCCTGTCCAGCCATGAATATCTTCTGATTCAGCTGTGTGATATCACATAATAGAATCCCACAATCCTCTCCTGAAAATGCCAGAGGAAATCAGGGGCACCCATAGTCATAGCAGCCACAGCTCCCTGGGAGATTTATCAAGACAGATGACTACATGGTGCAAAAGGTATCAGAACTGGGCGCAGAAGGGATGACTTATGATCGCTGTCAACACAGGCGGGCCCTTGTCTTTGGAAATGGCTTTCTTGTTGCCTATGTTGGTTGAAGCCTCAACAAATGTAGAAAGATGAACTGGGAGCTCCAGCCAGGGCTGAGATCTTCGGGGATGAAAATCATTAGCAAGAACAATTCCTCTCCCTGCATAGTGTTGATCATCCATGGCCTTGGCTGGGGCTGGTGGATCTCAGTTCCAGAGAGGAGCAGTGGGTGGAATCAGGTCAGGCTGTGAATGACAGTGGGCAAATCCAAAGCTATTATCACCTGCCCCCCTGCCCCACTGCCTTCCTAAGTTGGCCTGTTCAATTAGCTTAATGACATGGTGGAAGATGGTATTTCCAAACAGTGGAAACAGCTGGGCTGCAATCACTCTGCTTGCTAGCTTGAAGCATATCAGGCCTCCTCTGTGGTGGTACAGGGACCCTGTCAGCATGACACACATTTCAGGGAAATGCTATAATTCACAACTGACACCTCGATCAATGTTCCCCATTTCTAAGCTGTCTTCCCTAGGAAACAGAGAAAGGATCAGCCTCAAACGACCCAGCAGACTGCGCCTATGATGTATCCCATCCACTGTCCTCCCTCCAGCTTCTACTGTTCTCTGTGTGTCACTGTTCCATCCCATTGAACATGGTGGATGAGTGCAGCCTCTGAGGTCAGATGTGGCCTGAATCCTCCATCAATGAGGCTGCATTGAACCCTGGGCTAGTTGGTTGGTCATTCACACTGACTCTGTCAAATTGGGAACCAATGAAGTCATGCTGCTGAAGGAAAAAAAAAAAAAAAAACTTTAAGAAACAGTTCCTAGAAGAACTCAGGATCTTACCCTACATACCGGAAGTCTTCCATAAACTTAGCTGCCAGGCTTGGTCATCTCTTCTTGCCATTCCTGACTTGGTTCTCTTTTGGTCTGCACCTGTCCCCACATAAAACTCCCCTCCAGCCCAGTGCCTAGCTGTGCCTCTGCTCTCAGTTGCCTGGGCTTTGGCTTCTGCCTCTCCTTGGGGCTCCCTGGGACTCTTGCCGGGCTTTTTGTCTCCCTGACTCTCTCCTTGGCTGTTTCACACTGTCCTAGAGCCTTACTTCATGCCTTGTACCACAGAACACTCTGGAACTTTTAAATCCTGTGCAGAGAGCATAAACTCCTCCGAATGGTGATTGCCCACAGCCTTGGTGAAGCTCAAGCTGTGAAATCCAGATTTTACTACTGTAATTATCCTGCCTGAAGTTATGCCAGCTTGGCTGGGCTGGCAAAACAATGTGCCAGTCAGGATCCATCACCCTCCCCCCCCCCCTTCCATTGACCATAGAAAAGCTGCCTAGCTTTCAGCTGAATGCTAAAAATAGGCCTCAGGGGGCTGGAACAGCTAAAAATACCCTTTGGCCAGAAGGGCCTTCCTGTGTCCCACAGGCTGGAGGCAGAAGAGCTTTAGGAACCCTGGGGTCCACAGCTGTGTGGTCCCGGATGGGCAACAGAGAATGGAGGAAACACAGAGATAGGCACGCAGGGCAGCTGTAACCAGTAACTTAGGTGGTACCTACAGGGAGAGCTAGTCCCAGGAGCTGAGGCTACGGAGTACACGTGGGCAGTGAGCTGTTCACAGCCATCCCCATGGATAAACAAAGGAGGAGTACAACATGAAGGCTGGCCTCAGGAAGCCTTCTTAAACTTTCTCTCTCTACTCTGGCCTCCACTGTTCTCTCCCACAACTACCTTCATACTTTGTCCATTAACTCTTGGATTCCCTTTGCCTCCGGGAAGGAAGATGTTTCACCACAGTCAACTCTGCCTCCATCCATCCACCTATCTGGAGCTCTGTCCACTGTAAAAGATGAGTCAATGATTGTGCTTGCTAGATGCTGACCCCAGGCAATCCTAGAAGAGTCTTGCAAGGCCAACATTATCATTCTCCTCTAATGACAGATGAGGAACTGAACTCAGGTGAGCACAGTAACTTCCCCAAAGTTTCTCAGTTAGCCAGTGTCTAGCCTGGGTGCTGGGTGTGAATCTTTTTTTTTTTTTTTTTTTTTTAACAAAGTAAACACAAAAATTCTTTTTTACTGGATATTTTATTTATTTACATTTCAAATATTAACCCTTTCCTGGTTTCCCCCTTTAGAAATCCCATTGGGTGTGAATCTTATTCTGTCTGGCTGTTGCTCCTCTACAGCATCCTCTACGTTGCTTATCCTGAAGGGTCACATGATAAGATCTGCAAATTGTGTTGGGCAAAGACAAAGGACACTGTCAAATGGCCTACAGTGCTCAATGCACCAATAAGGCTTTTCATTCACAGATGTCAGGAGCACCAACCCACCAACTGGCTTCCTGCAGCCAATCTTCATTTTTTCTTCATTCTTTGTCTATCCTGGGGGGCTGGCTTCCTACAGCCAATCTTCACGCTCCCTTTCTTCTTTGTCTATCTGTGGGGGTTGCCATGTCATAGCTCACTGGCTGTGTGTGCTCCATAGCCTCAGATAGCTCTGTAGCTCTACTCCATGCTTTAGCAGTCAGAGCCTGGTCTCTGCGGGTGTCAACCTGGTTACATCAGAATTACCTGGAGATCTTGAGAACACCAGAGACCTGAGTTCTGACCCTGACATTCTCAGGGATCTCCAGACATCTTCTCCACCCCCACTTCAGGAGAGTCCCATTCAGCTATTCAATGCAGCAGATCAGGAAATATTTTCCAAGAGCAAAATTATGAAGCAATATGTGTCAGATTCCTGTCAGCTCTGAAAAGCACTCTGACACAAGAACGCACTTGGAAAATATTCCAAATAAAACACACACACACACACACACACACACACACACCTTTATACATGATCACATGTATAGACCATGTGCATTCACACGTGAATCTTTTTGCACATGTGGATGTGTGTGCATACATACATACACATGCACATACATACTAACACACAATTCACCTTTATACATGTTTACACGTGCACCCATGTGCATTCACACATGGACCTTTATTCTTTATGCACATGTACACACACACACACACACACACACACACACACAAACACATGAGTTACCAAGAGTCCAGATAGCCTCAAAATTAAAACTATTATGGTCCATGATGCCCATCTGGTGGCCTCCCTCACCAGCAGATCAATCACCCAATAGAACACTCACCTGGGCCAGTGGTCAATGAAAATGTGTGTCAGTGCACCTTGCTCTCATATCTTCTTTGATGTGAGCACACCACTCCATTAACAGATGGGAGTGTTTGGATTAGCAGCCGAAGCAAATGTGAGCAAAACCTCAGGTGTACTGTCAAGATTGATGTGCATATGAGTTCACAGTTGGAATGGGACCAGGTAACATCAAGCCTGGATAGTGCGTCAGGACAGCAGGAATTGATCCAAGACAAAGGAAAAACAGATGGACAGTGACAAGTACACAGGGAAGTGTGCACAGAGAGCTAATGGACGAGACACTGAAAATCCCACCTAGCCCTTCACCCACTTTGCCCTTTCATGCCCAGAATCCAGGAAATACCTCAAACCTGAGCCCCAACGCATCTGGATGGATCGCCCACCTCACACCTTGTCAATAACAGCTCCCCTGTTGTTATCAATTTGGTTCAGCAGATGCTCACCACAGACAGGGAAGACAAACGAGACACTACGGTAGAGGACAGCCACATGCTCAGAGCATCTCTGTTCCACAGGAAGGTTTATTACAGGAGTCACAACTAGAAGAGTGAATGGCATATGGACTAGGAGCACAGAGTCTCCCTCCTCTTTTCTCCTCCTTCATGCCTGCTGTCTGCTCTGTGACTCCGCCTCAGTACTCACGATGGCAAGCAAGCCACCACCAAGATCTATTGCCCAGTTATGTTTCAAAGTTTTGTTTTGAGATATCTCACTAAGTCTCCCAGACGGGCCTTGAATTTGTCATCCTCCCACTTCAACATCCCTAGTTCTGGGAGAGCAGGTTTGTGCCAGCAGGCCTGACCTTCTCTCTTTACATGCTTCTCTCCATCCTTGTTTTTTTACTTCTTCACTCCCCGATTCTTTCCTTTCTGTTATAACTCTCTCCCTTCCTTCTTAAATTCTCCCTGCCTCTCTCCTTCCCTCCCTCTCTCCTCTTTCTTCCTTCTTCCTCTCCTTCCTTCTTCATCTCCTTCCTTCCTTTTTCCTTCTTCCTCTCCTTCCTTCCTTTTTCCTTCTTCCTCTCCTTCCTCCCTTTTCCCCTCTCTCTCTCCCTCCCTCCCTTCCTTCCTCTCATCCTCCCTCCCTCCCTTCTTTTCTTCCTTCCTTCCTTCCTTCCTCCCTCCCTCCCTTCTTTCCTTCCTTCCTTCCTTCCCATCTTTTTCTATTCCTAACTGGCTTATTCCATCAGTCCTGTCTGCCAGCCCTCTGAAAGACTTGAAGATGGAAAGCATCCTCACTCAGATTCTGAGGGGTCTCAGCCAAGGCTTATGGCTGAAGATGAAGTTGGGGGCAACTTTGCTTTGTCTCCATGACTCGGAAGACAGGCTTGGTAGTGCAGTAGGACTTCACTCACTGAGGAGTGTTATTCGATAAAAATAAGTGTTCCCTGAACCAAGAAAAAAAAAATGAGTTTATACTCACGGGAAGAAGTTCTCCCTATCTGTCAGCTCACAGGCAATCCTGACAAATGCAGAATTGGTGTAGAAGCCAGAACATACCAAAAACCTCCTGGGGTAGGAGCCGGTCCTGTTTGCTGTCAATTTCTACTGTGTGACAGCCCACAAAGTAAAAATGTACTGAATAAATACATGCACTCTCCCCATATCAATGGAACTAGAGAGTGACAGGCTATCTTCTAATGGTATATTTTCCATCATATTCTCTGTATTCTCATGCTTGCTGCTTTATGCATCTCGAATTCATAGATTAAAGTGATACTCAGTCTTATAAATGCAAAGCTCCTCAACATGTCTGATATATATGCAACTGGTCAGTCCTTGGCAGTACCTGTTGCTTCTGAAAACTCAATAGGCTTCATCTCACTGCCTTTAGTTTCCAACCTCCATAGCCTCAGGTGATGAGCCAAGCAGGGATTCAATCTAGGCCAATCATGCATGTAACAAATGTTTATTAAACTGTTAGTAATACAAACCATAGTGTTAACCAATGAGAATACAATAATAGAGACAATCACTTTTCATCTAACTACATCCTCTATTCAGAGAATGACACTCATTAGATTTTGATAAAATGATAAAATTCAACTGTGGCGACTGAGCATTCTGGACCACAGTAACAGGACAGAATGCTGAATGTTTGATGAAGTTGACCCGACAAAGAAATTTTCCTTTGCAAAAGTGGCACTTTAGCTGGGAGCAGTGGGACAAGCAGAAGTGAAGATTGCGAGGTAGAAGAGCAAGCTCTTCTACATATCTAGAGATCTGGCACTTGAGGAAGTTTGTTACTTTTAAGAATGTGAAGCCAAGACATCCAGAGAGCAACAGCATATGTCACCAGCACATGTCATCAACACTTGGCAACCTAGTGGTACCCTTCATGAGTAGGTAACCAGCCATTCCCCCCACCCACTGGGTTTGTCTTGTATGACTTTGACTAAAGCCAGTTTTACAGAAGTGGGGAAAAAGAAAAACATGCCAAAAGACAAGGCTGGGGGGACAGGCAGGCGAGTGAAGGGTGAAAGAGACTACAAATTCCAGTTTAAACTCAAGGGGAATTAAGAAATCTTAGGCAATGAAGTGGCTTCATCAGCTGTGTGGTTTTGATTTGTTTGCTGTGGGGGGTGTTTTGCTCTGTTTTTAAGGTTTCTTCTAGACCAATATGTAGAGAGTGGCCAAAATGTTAGAGACAGAGCATGCATGTCTCCGAAGAGACAAGTTAAGAAGCTATAACAGAATCCAGGCAAAAGATAATAGTTTTAACTTGGGTGGGGATGTTCCAGGAAGATAAAGAGAAGAAGAATGATTCTGAGGGATTTAGGAAAGAAAATCCATAAATTTGATAATGGGCTAGATATAGGGACTGAAGTGGAGGACAATATGAAGGATGATAACAGAGCACTCACTCCTGACATGGGGAGCACTGGAGTGTCATCTAACAAGACATCACTGGGGATGAAGGTGAGAGGAAGAGCACTCATGCACTTTGTTTTGTACACTCCGGAACCAACGGCAAGGATGCATCAAGTAAACCATTTATCAGTCTTCAGCTTAGAAAACAGGGCTGAGCTGTTTTCTTTATATTGGTGTCATTAATACAGTCACCAAAACAGTGGAAGTGGAGAAGCCAAGGATAAGAGCAGAGAGGAGAGGTAGATAATCTTCAAACGATTGGGGGAGTGTCAACAAGGGCTGGCCATGAGGCATTGATCAGATCTTTTTTGCCTCGGGCTTCTAGTTAGACCGAGAGTTAGCATTCATAGGTTTTAAGCATCACCTCTGAGGAGAATGGGAGTGTGGGCTGGAGGCCATTCCTGGTAGCCTGTGATGGAAAGATAGTCTTCAGCAGCAATGGAGGTGGCAGAGGGACAGTAGTATATACTGCACAGCCCAGGCAGCAGAAAGAGAGGCTTCTAGCTTCTCATCCTTTCTTATGTTCCATGAGTGGGTCCATGGCTACATATCCTTCCTGTTCAGCCTAATTAGTCTTGAGATACTCAGTATACTTCCTCTCTTTCTTGATGGAAAGCATGAAGCTAAAGAGAGATAGCTATGTAGTGAAGGCAGGGGTCTGACTGACCTGGGTTGGGAGGATAAGATGAAGATGATGGAAGATAGACCTCCTACCAACACTATGTGCTGAGAACTGGACCCATTCTGCCAGCTGACCTTCATAGCACCTCTCAAAGACAAGAATCACTCCTCCAGATTTAGCTGGGAACACAGAGGCTTAGACTTTCCCAAGGTCACAATGCAAATCTACAATAGCTCATCCTTCCAGTGTTATGTGCAGGACAATGAAGGCATGGAAGAATGTAGGGAAGAGAAGAGAGTGCTCCTCTCTGATTCACAGAGAAAGATAACAACATCAGTTAAGACAGTAATTCACAGACTAAAGTGTCACCCAAGAAGGAGGATAAGAAGTAAAGGGATGGGAGGGGAAACTGGATGTAGAAAACCTGTTCCAATAGCTCATCCCAGTGAGAAATGGCAGTATCTCTTGGTCCTCCTTCAGCATCCAGGGATAAGGAAGATGGAGAAGTAAGGATCGGGCATCTTTTGCTGAGGCCAAAACGCTGTCTGAACAAAGAAATCCCTGCAAAGCATGAGCTGATTTGCTTGACCCTGAACTCATTCTCAGGGTCTTTGTATCTCCTCGCACCCTGGGCCTTGCAAACTTCTGCCTCTCCATCACTTGTGGAATTATAGGAAAGGGAAGGGATCGGTTTGGGACAAGGAAGCTGATGAAACCCACAACAGTTCCTACAAGCTAGGCCTGAGCCTAAGGGAGGCAGAGCACCAAGAGAAGGATGCAGAGCACCTGTGCAATGCTCTTGGAAGAGGGATTTGGAACCTGGACTGACCAGGGAGGAGCTGAGCCTGGGATGTGGGATGGTTTGGGCGTGTGGGGAGGGGAGGGGGAAGGGAGTATCATTGGATACTGAACATTCTAGAATGGAGGACCTTGCTGGGAATGGGAAAGTAAGATCCAGAACACAGAAGGTAGAGAGACTAAGTGGGAAGTGGGACCTGGAAAGGGAATGGACCTCAGTATGAAGAGCTGGAAGACAAACACACTGGGAGCCCCGAGCTCATCCACCGCACAACTGCTTGTCTGAAGTGATGAGGCAGGGACATCTGCTTCCCCAAAAAGATTGCCTCCCCAGTGACTGTGAGGAAGGGACCCACAGAGGGGCTGTGCTGGCTGCAGTGGGTGATGAATGCACACAATCAGGCCAGCAGGTTGCAAACGTTTCTGTTGGATAGAGAACCCTGTCATCTCATTCCCAATTTTGTTTCATTCTCTTTCACCTCGTATTTCAGTTAATGGGAGCTGTCAAGGAGACGCTCTGGTCCTTTCCCCTCCTCCTCCAGCAGCTCATGCAGTCTGACTGCCTGAGAGATGGGTTTTTTGTTTTGGTTGGGTTTTTTTTTTTTTTTTGAAGACCTGCATAAAATAAATTGTTGAACTTTCCCCGGAGGTTTATATATCTGTGTGCACTTCTGTGTGTGAAGGTTTGTTTGTGCTCACCTATGATCTGTGTGTGTGTGTGCTCGCGTGATTGCGTGTGCATGCATGCATGTTTCTAGAGAACATGTGTATGATGAGACTGAAGCAGCCTTGAATGTGAAGCTGGATGTATAGGTTTGTGACTCTATGGTTTAGTATCCTGTGTGACCAGAGACCCAATAGTACCCCTATAACATGGGTATTGCAACATGGGCCCTTCATCCTGCCATAGTTGTCATGAGCTTCATGATACAAGGAACATAAATACCCTTCTTATGTGTCATACATCCCATTGGTGGATACATGCAGCCAGGGTCTGCATCCATCTGTGTGCTGCCATTGTTGATATCTTACACCCCTCAGGTTTGGTGTGCTCAGAGCCACTCTCCTGACTCTTGAGGTCAGGCTCCCTGACTGCTACCCCTGCCCCTGCTCACAAGCTGCTGAGCCTCACCTGAGAGCCAGCAAACACACTTAAATCCCCAGGCTTACTTGCCCATTCATTCAACAAACATTTATTGAGTATTTACCATGGGTGAAACTTTGTGCTGACCTCAGGGGACTCAGAGTTTAATAAAACATATGCCCCACACACACACATACATACACAGAAAGCTTTCAGATAAACTTAAAACTTAGAGTATAATATACAGGGTATTATAGGAAATCCAGACCCAGGACTCATGGCAACTGAGCCTCTGGACTTACAAACCAGCTGCTCCTCAGTTTCTCTCCCAATATTTTGCCACATCCTTCAAGTTGCTCACGGCTTCCAGAGTGTCCTCCTTTGACATTAGATCCTGCGGTCTCTGGGCTAATTCCAGCCCTCCCCACCTCACCCCCCCCCCACAGCACTAAGGACCTGAGGCACTCACTGTTCATTCTCATGACCACCATGTGTAGGACAAAGTCTCAGTTGCCCTGGCTTTGCAGGCCCTCCACAAGTAACTTTTCATACTCCCTGCAAATGCTAGCCAGCAAAAGCTGTCCATCAGTCTTGAGCAGACACACTTCTTTCCCACTTCTCCATCCTCACTCACTGACCTTCTTTGTTCCTGGGAAGTCTTACCTGACTCCACATTCCATTTCCCTGACACAGAGTCATCCGCAGTGCATACTTGGAATCCTAGCAAAGATGCTGCCGCCTCGGAATGCATTCTAGAACCCTGTACCCAAACAGGGAAAAAAAAATCTTCTCTGTAGGAACAGGTAACCACAAAACTTATTCATAGATAAATGGGTCTCCTTTCATGCCACAACAATTATATAACATTGATATTAGAATTAATAAAAGGTCGGATGTAGAAGACTGAGGTTTTCACTTAAAGATCATCATCCATATAAGATATGATCTGCCAACATCCTGTCATGGAACAGGGAAGACCCCAGAGCATTTAGACACAGTTAATGGTTGAGAGGAAAAGAGTTGGCATTTTCTTTGGTTGAGGCTCATGTGTTCCATAAACAGTGAAATTCCTGGATCACACACACACACAAGGAGATGAAAGTAGGCCAGGATTAGCAACATGGGAAGGGTACAAGAATGGGTCATGGGGGTGATGTGATGGAAATGTATTATGTACATGTATGGAAGTATCATAATAAAACCAACTAATATGAATAATTTACATACACTAATAAGACATTTTTAAATTATACATGTCCTTGTAGGCAGAATAACTTTATATCTACTTCCTCTAAAAATTTCAACTATCTAAATTTACTGAAAAGTATTAATAAAATAGAAGCCCATGACTGCAGAGAAGGCTCAGTGTTTGGTGTTAGCTGTGTAAGGATAAGGACCTGCATTTGGTTCCCAGAGCCCAGACTAAGATGGATGTGACAGTTAGCAGCTGTAATCCCAGCACTCCTACAGTGAAACAGAAGTCCAAGACAGGGGAACCCCAGAAGTTCATGAACCAATGAGCATGGCTGGCTCATGTAGTTACAAACAAGAGAGGCAGACTCTAATATGGTGGAAGGCAAGGTCCAGCACTCAAGGCTATCTGCTCATTTCCACATACATGCTGTAACACACACATGCTGACACTCATGCATATAAACATGCAAACATATATACATGTACACATACAAACACACAGAGAGAGCGAGAGAGAGAGAGAGAGAGAGAGAGAGAGAGAGAGAGAGAGAGAGAGATCAAACCATGGATGCAGAGATCATAGTAAAGGAGAAATTTACAAAATGTTAAAGTAGAATCTGGAATGTAGATGACATAGCTCTGACTTAGGTGGGTGGAGAACCCTAAATTCTCAGGGTGAGGAAGTACAAATGAGGGATAGGCTCATTTCACCTGTATTAAAGGCCTGTCCTGAATCACCTCAGATTCCCTTAAGGCTGTTTGCCGCTTCTCCATCACCATCTGTAATGCCAGAGCCCACAGTGCCTAGGATCCAAGCAAGTTCATTCAGTTGCAAGAGAAGAACACTTCGTCTCAGGATGTACCATTGACCTAGAGCTTCCCTGAGGTGGGGGATGGGAAGCAACACTACAGGGCATGCCCGGTGTCCATCAGAAGCCATCTGAAATGCAGAAACTTGGACCAGTGGAGGGGAAGCAAGGAATCGTAGGTAACTTCTTCCCATTTTCTGCCCTCATGTAGAAGTGCAGTCATTTGTACATGAAAATCAGTCCTACAAGATTAAGGATCAGTGGTTCCAGAGCCAAATGATAGCCAATCCAGAAGCAGAGTTTTGTGTTGGCTCACAGAAAGCCCAACTTACTCTAGACTGTGGGATTTCCCTTACCCTTGTTTCCTGCCATTGTTAAGATCAGTTCATAAGGACAAGTGTTATCTAAAGAAACCAAGCTGAGACATCACTACAAAATCATAAAAAGATCAAAGAAAAGGTGGCTTCCATGGGCTCCAGAGGGATATTTTTAAATCTCTATAGGAAGTCCAGCTGCCCACATCCACTTTCAATCTTAAGATACCATGAAATTACACCTCTGTGACTCTGTCCAAGCCTTGAGTAGAGTTAATTCTTGGGACAACTTTAAGACTTTGAATGTGGGGACAGGACTGTCACCTCACTAGAAAATGGAGTCCAAGTAAGCATCAAGAGTGAGCTGGAAGGAAAGAGGGCCAGTGTAGGAAAAAAACAAAAACCAAAACAAAAACCTATAACTTTCCAAAAGAGAAGGCTAGTATGAAAAATCTGATTATCACAGAAATGTTTATAAGTTGAAATGTGACAGAAACACAAATTTTAAAATATTTGAAGGAAAAAGATTAGAAAAACATATGTAGTTACAAGAAGAGAATATAAAGAAAACTTTTTTTTTTTTTGATCAAGGAATTATCTATGGGTCCTGTATCCAGCTAAGGAAATTCCAAAGGAAAAATGAAGGAACACAACATATGCCCACAGTGATGGCTTCACACTTGATTTATTTTGTGCAGGGGCGGGTGGGTGAGAAAGCACACATAAGCCATAGTATGTGCTTCAAGTCAGAGGACAATTTGTGGGGGTCAGTTCTCTCCTGCTACCACTTGGATCTCAGGGACCAAACTCAGGTTGTCATGTCTGATAGTATATACTTCTTCTACCTGATGAACCAGCTTTCTAGCTTGAATTATTTTTAAAAACCCATCTCAAGATATGATTGTAAAGTTTTGAGCAACATGAATAAATAAAAATACATTAAATATTACATATCAAAATGGCATTAGATTTGGATCAGAAATATCAGAGCTAAAGACAGTAAACTAATACTACTAAACCTCTGAAAGAAAGAAGTCACTCTGAACTTAGAATTCAATTCCTAGCCAAACTTTCCCTTTCTCTGACATTTTCAGTGAGATCTAAAAATCCACCAGCCATCAACTTTTCATCAGAACCTCCACCAGAGTGAAAGAGAAACAATGAGTAAATTCGTAATCAAAATGTAAATTTTTTAAAAAAAGAAAACATTGCCATTTCAACAAACAGGAATCTAACACAGCTGAGAGACATGGTTTCTTGGGTTATGATGAGGGACCAGCTGAGGTCAAGGCCATGCACTAGACTCAAGCGAGCAGAATCCAAGGAGCTCAAGCTGAGTGAGGAATCTTGTAGATACTTGACCTAGAAATGACTTATTAGTACAGACAGATGGTATTATGTGTGCATCTGTACTGAGAACAGTTGTACAGTTTTGTTTAGGAGTCTAAAGATGAATTTTTATGTTACATATTAAACAAACAACTGAAACCAGAAAAGATTGATCCAAATGAAAATATATTTAAGAACAGAAAAAATAATCATTGTATGATATAGCTAAGCTGTTAACATTCACATAGTAACAATAATAGATACACTATGAGAAGGGAAAGGAAATATTTCTGATGGGGAAGATGGAGAAAAGTAGGCATTGAAGGATCTAAGTTGTCTGCTTCAGCATTAGGTGTCAACAGTCAGGAGCCAACATTTTAGAATCCAATATTAAACATGTATGCCATTCAGAGAGTAGAAAGGAACACTTAAAATAAACAGAAGACCAGTTTAGAAAATGGTGGCTTGTGGGGAATTATGCATAAATCCAACATGAACAGAGGAAGCAAATGCCCTTTTCTGTCACTTGATTTTTGTTCATTTTTATTTTCTTAAAGATTAAAAGAAATTATGAGTCAAGAAGAGGTCATTAGATCCCCTGGAGCTGGAGGTAGAGGGGTGTGAGCCACAGGTGTGGGAGCTGGGAACTGAACTCCAGTCCTTTGCAAAAGTAGTACATACTCTTAACTACTGAGTACTCTTAACTACTGAGTACTCTTAACTACTGAGTACTCTTAACTACTGAGTACTCTTAACTACTGAGTACTCTTAACTACTGTGTACTCTTAACTACTGAGTGCTCTTAACTACTGTGTACTCTTAACTACTGAGTACTCTTAACTACTGAACCCGTACTCCAGCCCCTCCATGGGTTGACTTTTAAAACTGTGTACATTGTTACTGTGGTTAGAGTTATGTACGTGTAGGGGGCATTCACTGTGATATCTCCCAATTAGAATATGTCTATGGTCTCAGAATTTGAGCCAAGAAAAACAATGGCTAAGCATGCTTGCTTTCTAAAGGTGCTTAGAAGTATCTCATATGCAGGGTATAGTAGAAAAAAAAATTCTATTCATGCCCCTAACCCTGGCAACTGCCTCGATCTCACTTGTGAAGGAGGATCAGCGATTCATCAAGAAGGCGTTCGATCGCAGGATACACAGGGATTTGTTTGCTCTACAAGATGTCCTGGCCCAAATGTCCCTCTCTTCCATCTTAGGGAAAGTGCATATTGATGTAAAGAAGAAAATGAAATCTTCTACAGCATTGCAGCAAAGCAGAGATAGTGTCTCTGGAGATAGGCTGTGCCTAGGGACTGAGAGGTCACAGAGCCAGAAGACTGGAAGAGTTGTAGCTGGCCAGAGCCTCCCAAGTGTCTCCAGCCTTTTCCCTAGGATTTCTCTGAACAGGAGCTCGATGAATGTTATCTTGAGGACAGCCCAAGGAGGCTGTTATCAGCAGAGAAGCTGAGCGGAGGTCCTGGAGAGGGGAGTTGGGGACCATTATCAGAGGTCATACAGAGACCCAGCGGTGGAAATACAGGAGAAAGAACTTTTTAAAAGCCCACAAAAGCGTGTCACGAGGGAAAGCGGCAGCAATTCGGCACCTGGACACGTCCTTCTCTTTTCTTCCCCACCTCAGCCCTGTAGGAGCTCCAGGCAGTTGCTCCTACAGCTAAGATGGGATGGGAAGGGAGCTTAAAGAAATTAACAACCAGGTTCACCCCCACAGCAGGTTACTGAGCACCAGCAGAGCCTGAGTTGGAAAGAGAGAGAAAAGCTTAAATTGGATGTGAAATGAAAGTATTGATTTAGATCCACCTGGCCTTTTTAATACCTGTAAGTAAGATTCTAATATCTGAAAGTGACCAGGAAAAGCTATATAGAGCCTGGCTAGGGACAGAGATGGTGACCCAACAGCAGGGTTAAAAAACAAGTGGTTACTTGCTGGTCCATTTTTTAAAAAATTACCTGTTTTTTAATTATGAATTAGGGAATAGGGGTGTGCTATGTGTGTATGTGTGCGTTGTGTGTATCCGTGTATGTGTGTGCATGGTCTGAGGATTACCTCAGGTGGGGTTAGGGTTACTCTTTGCCTGAGGCAGGCCCTTTCTTTTTGTTGTTGCTCACCTTGGCATACACCAGATTAGCTGAGCTATTAGCTATAGGGGTTTCTTGTTTCCCCATGGGAATACTAGGGGCTATAGATGAACACTACCCCACCCTGTTTTACATGGGTTCTGGGCATTTGAACTCAGGTCCTCAAACTTATATGACAAGCACTTTTCCCCACTAAGCCATTTTCCTGGGTACCTGATTTTTTTCAAAGGAGACTAACACACATTGATATATATATATATATATATATATATATATATATATATATATATATATATGTGTGTGTGTGTGTGTGTGTGTGTGTGTGTGTTATATGCACACATACATAGATGATCACATTTAAGATTTCTGTCTTTTGTTTCCTATTGCTGTGATTTAAAAAAAAATACACTAAAGAAAAGCAACTTAAAAAAGGATTATTTTCCTAACCTGCAGTAGCAGTTATAGTCCAGCATTGTGGGGAGTCACAGCAATAGGAGCTCAAGGCAGCTGGGTACTCTACATCTGGATTCAGGAAATGGGGAACTTCTGAGTTTGCAATCATGTCACTTTCTCCACTCCAGGACCCCCGGCTTAGGGAACTGTGCTACTCACAGTATTTCTTCCCACTCCAACTAACAGAAACAAAGACAATCTCCCACAGACATGCCCTCAGGCCAACATGACCAAGACAAAGAATCCTTCACTGAAACTCTCTTCCAGGTGATTCTAGATTGCACCAAGACAACAATTGAAATGAACCATCACGACCCCCAACAGCCTTTCAAAGTCGTAGTTATAAATTTTGCTCTGTAAATCAGAAAGTTGAAACTCGGCAGAGAGGGGGTTTCAAATTGCACAGCTAGCAAGTATTGAGACAGGAATCTGATGTGGGACATCCCCAGAGACCATTAGAATCTTAGGCAAAGTATTCAAAGTCCATCTTCTGTTGTTAAACAGATGATCCTCAAACCCTAGCAAGTCAGCAACTGACCTCACCTATCAGATTGTTTATTCTTCCTCACCCTGGTTCCTCATCTCTTGTATGAGATAATAAAGCCATAAACAACAGACTGGTGAGCACCGAGAGCCATACAGTGAGTGGATGAAGGGACTTTGCCTATCACAGAGTGGGCAGTCAATGGACAGTACCTACTACTATCATTAAACTACATTGCACTCTGAGTAAGAAAGGACAAAATGAAGTGACAATTCAGAGCTGCCTGGAATGCTACAAATACTCAGTGACTGGCAGAATGTAAGGCTGTGTTTCTTTTCTCCTGAAATAATGTATATCCTTAAATGAAATGCATTGTGTTCTCTGTTGTAATAGTACAGATGTTTTGTAAGAAACAAATGGAAAAGTTGGCTTTGGGAAGTTATTTGCTTTTTAAATATTTTATTTCTTAACAGACTGTAAGCAAATTGAAGGTAGGGATTGCAGGTGTACTTCTTTTACTAAGTTTATTTTTTTCTATGCTCAAGAAATGTATATGAGGTTGGAGGTGAAGCTTAGTGGTGGAGCTCTTGCCTGGCAAGCATGAAGCCCTTAGCTCTGTCTCCAGCAAAGGAAGGAAGGGAGGAAGGAAGGGAGGGAGGGAGGGAGAGATGGACCATTCCTT
>NC_034593.1:94977817-94990129 GCF_900095145.1 Mus pahari | reverse complement strand
AGGGAAGGGAAGGGGAAGGGGGAGGGAAGGGACGGGAAGGGGAGGGAGAGAGGCAGGAAGTGCAGAGAGAGATTAGTTTCTGTAGGTCATGGGTAAAGCACTGCATAACACATATGAAGGGAACCAGCGATGATTAGAAGTGGATTCTGTCCTCAGAAGTTTTGCATCAATGTTAATTACCCCTTTTATTTGTCTACTTTTTAAAATTATTGTGCATGTATGTATGTATACCTTCATGACTTTATATGTACGACATGCCTTCCTGGTGCTCACAAAAGCCAGAAGAAGGTATGATATAGTTGCTAAGAACTGAATCTAAGCCCTAGTCACTGAGCTACTGTTTCAGCCCCTTTGTTAGTTACTTTTATCCTCGTTGTGACCAAATACCTAACAGAAACAACTTCATGGTGTCTTATTTAGGGCTTATTATTGCTGTGATGAAGCACCATGGTGGGAGCAACTTAGAGAGGAAAGGATTTATTTTGCTCACAGTTCATCAACAAAAGCAGTGAGAGCAGGAACTCTTAAGGGCAGGAACCTGGAAGTAGGGACTGATGCAGAGGTCACGGAGGGATGCTGCTTACTGGCTCAGTCTCCATGGCTTGCTCCATCTACTTTCTTATAGAACCTGGGCCACCAACCCAGGGATGGCACCACCCACAATGGACTGGACTGTCCTATCTGATTACTTCAGCTTGTGTCAAGTTGACAGAAAACTTGCCAACACATGGGGGAACAAAGTGTTACTGTTGTTGTTTTGCTTTTGTGTGTGTGTGTGTGTGTGTGTGTGTGTGTGTGTGTGTGTGTTTGGGGGCGGGTCTTGGCTCACGGCTTGAAAGATTTCAGTCCACAGTCCTTGACTCCTTTGATTCCAGACCCATGGTGAAGGAGAAGAGCATCAGCACAGTGAGAGCATGTGGAGGAGAAGACTCTTTGTCGCACAGAGACTGTAAGTGGAGAGGAACCGGGCTGGGAAGCAGGTCTAACTTTCAAAGTTATAACCTCTTCCCATTTCCAATGCTCCACATCCTTAGGCAAGGCTCCAATCTCTCATTCTAGAAGCTCCAGGATTCTAGGACACAGATGTATAAACCCATAAATACATGCATGTACATGCGTGTGTGTGTACACACACACACACACACACACCTACCTCACATGCCCCTACTGGTGAGACCTCGAGAACACCTCCATCCTTTCAGCTGCCCACACAGCACTGGACTGGATAAATTGTGGGAACATTAGTCTTCCTTCCTCAGCACACCTCACCACTTCATCGGAAGGATTCTCCATGTTAGGAATCCTACATTGGCAGTATCCATTGATTGACACGCAAACAAACCAGGGAAGGATTTTGAGTAGCAGCCAACCTTTGCTGAGTGGAGAGTGAGCAGCCACAGAAATGTCTAGTGGGAGTGAGAGGAGCTAGCTCCAAGCAGAAACAGGACTGTCCTTTACTGTTTGGCTAAATTTCATTCTGTTCCCACTGCACTGTTCCAGCCACTATGATCTAAGCATTGTTCTCAATGCCAAGGAGAAACAATGGGTGTAACTCTACCCAAAGTAGGCATTGCCTTACTGGCTGCTACCCAGGAAACAAGTAGTAAGTAAGCAAACCAGCTGGAAGTACTGTAATGGGGAATGTCCTATGTGGGAATCCGTAGTGAAGGAGCCATCAAACCCAGGGAGGAGGTAAAGACCAACAAGGAAAGGTTCATAGATGTCATGGCATGAGGGCTAGATCCCAAAGCTAGAACTATAACACATCTGGCCAGCACTTGAAGAGAAATTGCTATTTTTGGTTGAAACTATACAGGAATGCCCTCCAAGTCCAAACTATTTCCCCTGTGGAGTGGGAACTGTTGGTGCTTATGACTTCTCTAGAGACACAGGGCAGTGGAGACTTCTCTAGAGATAGTATGGCAAGAAACATAGACTGGGTCTGAGTTTGTGTACCAGGGTCAACATCTTCCAGCCAAACAGCCTTAGAGGGACATTTCACCTCAATCAGCCTCAGGTTCTTTAAGGTGCTCTCCGCCCTGCCTGATCCTCAGGGTGTCATGAAGACTAGAGGAGATGAGCCTGGTGCACACACTGTGACAGCTGTGTCACTGTAGAAATGAGTCATTGTTATTCTCTGTTTTGGCAGACGCCTTCCTCTCTGCCTCCTGAGTGCCAGGCTGAGCTTAACAAAAGGCCTTTTTTTTTTTTCCCCTGACATACCAACTGCAAGCTTCCAGACACATCTCTTGGGGCTGCCATGAAGCCTCAAGCCTCCATTCCCAGCTTCAGCCTCCAGTCACAGGAAATAAAGGTCTCCATAGGGAGAGTAGCAAAGAAGAGGCTTGCCTGGAAACAAGTCGCTTTGGGCCTTGTGGTAATGAGTGTACGAGCCATGCAGTATTAATAACTGCATCAGAAAGATCTAGCAACGATGGGCCTTGGAGTCCTCTCTTTATAACTATTCAAACATGCCTAAGCAGTATGTGTGATACCAAATATACACATTTTCTCAAAAATAACAAGTCCTGGTTATCGTCTCTAAACACCTGTACCTCTTCTTTTTGTCCCTTTTATACTGAAAATCAATAGACTCGTAAAAAATAAACAGAAGTTCAAAATGGAAGATCCAGATTAAGAATGGTCAAGTCTCTTGATTTTGTCAGAGAATTGTGGTTTGGGGGTGGCTTTGAGGGTTACAGCCTCACATAATGGAAAAGCCTAAGGCTTAAATTCTGAAGGGGTTGACCTTTGCAAAAGTAAAAAGAAGTAAAATTCATGAATTTTAGAGAATTGTGAAAATAGCTATTTGGGTTCTCAAAGCCTGGGTTCAAATCTGAGGTCTTCCTGATGACCTGTGGCCAAGAGGTTCATAGCCTCATTTTCTCCTAAGAAAACAGTTCTCAACCTTAGGTCACGACCTCTTTGAGGGTCAAATGGCCATTTCACAAAGGTCACCTAAGACCACTGGAAAACACAGATCCTTACATTATGATTCATAACTGTAGCAAAATAAGTTATAAACTGGCATCAAAAATAATTTTATATTTGGGGGTCACCACAACATAAGGAACTATATTAAAGGGTCACAGTATTAGGAAGGTTGGGAAACACTGTCTGTAGAGCTGTTATGACTGAAGATAAAGTATCAACTGGCTTCTTCAATTTTTTATTAGTGAACATTAATAATGGATATCATCTCCAGCTTTCACTATCCTGTGACCTCCTAGTCCATTGTCTTAAGTACCATTCTAGACAACCATTTTAAAGACTTCCTTCAGGCTGGAGAGATGCTCAAAGGTTAATAATACCAACTGCTCTTCTGGAGGACTTGGGTCCAATTCCCAGCACCCACATGACAGCTCACTACAGTCTGTAGCTCCAGACCCAGACGAATCTGACACCATCTCTGGCCTCTGAAGGTACTGCATGCATGCAGTGGAGATGTGCGTGTAGGCAAAACACTACTACAGGTAAAATAAAAATAAAAATCCCCAAAGGAAAAAATTAAAGCCTTTATTCTGTGGGCAGCACCTCCTTTTATAAATATAGTCCAAATATATAATTTTCACATTATTACAAGTAAGGTGGTCATTTTACCACTTTATACTAAAGTGTGAATAAATACTTTTAGTTAGGAGCTGTGCTCCCCCTGGGCCTGTTACTCCAGATACACTAATTTCCAATGGAAATGCAAAATGAACTCTAACGGACCCAAGGGAATGTACCACAGGTCAATTGAACCTTTTCGAATTTCCTCAAACACCCTCAATGCAGTCATGTCATTCTCTGTTCTGTGAAGTCCATAGTGTTTTGGGTTTTGGTTTTATTAACTAACTCTTTCTGGCTTGGAACTCACCATGTAAACTAGCTTTGCCTCAGACCACCTGCCTCTGACCCCGGAGGGCTGGGATTAAAGGCAAGTGCTACCATGCATCGCATGTCAATACTTCTTAAATATTATTAGAGCCTCAACTCAGAGCCATTTACAATTTGACCCAGAATTTCTTCCCAATGCCATACTGCTTTAACTCATTACATTTTACTTTTAGTAAAGTAGAACTTCTTAGTTGTGAGGCAAGTGGACTGTGCCACCAGATGGAAGAACTGATAAGGTTGAATGAGCACAAACCCTGTAAATCTCAAAATTGAGAATGGTAGGAGTTGAGCTACTCCCTGCCTGCCCCGACCTGCTCTGAAAAAAAATGTAACCACAATGTTCCCAGAGAACCATGGCAATCAGTCCTGTAGCATATACACCTGGAGTTCTCCATGCTAATGAGGTATCTATTTAGGCCCCAAATGTTCAACCAATGAGCTTCCCTTCCTGGGCATTCCTTTTCACAAAAGGGATTTAATCCCTGGTTCAACTTGAGTAAGGTGTATAAAGCAGTTTGAACAAGCAAGGACTGGCTCTTCATCAAGGATGGCAATGGGGGAGGCTTTAGTTGTAAAGAACTGTGCCTAAATCTCTGGCCTCCTCTCTCCCAGCCCCTCCATACTCTTGGCACTCACTCAGAACCAAACTGGTTCCAGCTCTGCTCCATTCCTGCCTGGCTTGGATGCCCAGAGGGAAAGCACAGACAGAGGATCCCCATTCCCAACTCCCAGTAGTACGCCAGTGGCACCTGGGTATACAGGGGAACCCCAGCAATTGTCCAAGACTCCACTGTTTCCCACTCCAGGAAAACACAGACCTAGGATCTCCATTACTGACTGCATTCTGCATCCCCTGATCAGCCTGCTGGAGGTGCTACAGGCACCCTATCAGCAGCGAGGCAGACACTCAGCCCCACACTTAGTATTCCACATGACTTATGCTGTGCTTTCTGGTCTCCACACCTCTATTTATGCTCTTCCATCTGGCTGGAATGCCTATACCCTCATCTCTATAGCCCAAAACCCACAACCTACAGAAAGCATCCTATGATTTCCCACAAGGATGTTCTCCACAGTGCTTCTTCTACAGTTCCTTTCCTACAGTTCATCCCTGTGTTCATCCTAACTCAAGAAGGACAAATCTCCCCAGTACAGCACTATTCATACCTGAATTTCACCATTTTGGCTCCCAGTATAATGTATTTCTATTGCATATAAACCAAGCAGAAACTATGCGGTATTCAGAAATGTACCTGATGGAGCCTGCGGTTTCCCTGAGTACTGTTCAAGTGCCTGGTTGAAGCTCAGCCCTGAGTTAGAGGATTCAGAAAGCAAGTGATAAAGTGTGGGACAAGACACACCTGGTTGTTAAGAGCAAGGAGCGATCACCAAGGGTAAAGTGGACTGGTTTTGAGAAAGGTTTCGCCTTTTCAGTGATCCTATTTGAACACAAAGTTATTCCTGAGAGTGTCCAGTATGCTCACAAACACTGGCATGGATTGATGTATCAGATGGTTTCCGTGGTAACAAGGTAGGGGACGAGACATAAGGGCATTAACTGGACACTATTGTGTAACATTAGATATTCAGAATGGATGGAACAGGGCCTGGATTAGAGAAAAACAACAAGCAAGGTGCTTGGAGTTTAAATTTTAAGAAGGCATTGACTCAGGCTCATTGATGTATAGAACCACCATGTACACAAACCTAAGAGTCCAGCCGCCTTAATTCTTTCTTTCTTTCTTTCTTTCTTTCTTTCTTTCTTTCTTTCTTTCTTTCTTTCTTTCTTTCTTTCTTTCTTTCTTTCTAGCCTTTCTTATGCTTGTTGTGGCCCTGAAGAAAAAGTTTCAGAAAGCAAGGGATAAATTGAAAGGTGATTAGAAAAACAATCTATCTTTTTCACAGTGGTGCTTGGAGTCAACCTTACACATGAGCTATGCTACCTCCGTCACTCACTCCATTGCATTTCATTCACCAAAGATGGGGCACTAACTTCTCCTCCCATGACCCAGAGCCTACAAGATAAAATGATGTGAAATCCCTTCCCGTTTAAGAGGTACCACAAGAAAGAGCTTCCATGGTGGGCTGCTAATCACCTCCCCAACCCTGGCTCCCATTCTGTGCCCTGTATTTGTCAAGCCGGTGCTATTCTGGGTACTCATTGTGGTATCTAGTGCAGGGGAGAAACGTGGAGGTTCTAGAAGAAACATCAGAAGGGAGCAGTTCTAAAATGTCTCTTGGATAGCTTTGTACTGAGATAAAGAGACATCTTTTGGCATCTATTCAACGAGAAATGAAAGGAGTTTATTTCAGATTTTTCCAACACTACTTCTGCTATGATTGAAGTCTCAACTTCTTTAAATGACATCTACTTTCTAAAACACTTATTAAATATGTCTCTGGGACTGAAGGAGAAAAAAGATGCGATGAATGGGAAGCATTTTAGCCCTTGCCTTCCCAGTAAAAGGCCCACACATCCCAGCTCTTTCTAAAATAGTTTTTGACACATCTTTTAAACTGATACAATCTGATGCAGTCTTAAAGGGCCTAAGATCTAGGTAATTTGTAAAGCCCAGAGAAGAGTCCAGGGTAGGATGCAGTGGCTGGGTTGTAAATACTACAATCTCAACTGAGTCCACAGTTCCCAGGAACACTTGTTTATTGGAAGCACTACTAAGATGCTCAGCCAACATGTGGCATTTTGATTCCTATAGAACCAAATCAGCCTGCTACAGTGTCTCCACCTGTTCCATCACTACTCCATAAAGGAAAAGCCACCCTCAGGTTCAGTAACTTCATGTCTACAAAACAGTTACATTTGTTACCTTTTTTTCTTTTAGTTTGACCCACCAAAGATATAACCACACACAGGAAGGAAAGTGAACTGGTGTGGGAGGAGATAGCATGAATGTACACACACATGCCACCATACACGTTTGGAATCCAGAAGTCAATGTTGGGTATCTTTCTCCATCATGTCTTCATTGTCTCTCGATGAACTTGAGGCTTAGCCATTTCAGCTAGACTGGCTGGCTGGCCAGCAAGCTCCAGGGATTCTGTCTTTGTTTTCCTAGTACTAGAATTACAGGCACACAGCACCAGACCCAGATTTCTTACATTGATGCTAGGGATATGAACTCAGGCCTTTATGCTTACCTCCTTAGGGATGGTACCAATCTAATCAGACCTGTAATCCATCACAGCCACACCCCATTGCTTTGTATCACTACATGAATGTCATCAATACACTCATACTTCACATCAGTGTATCATCCTTGTGCAGGAATGAAGACTCTAATTAGTTTCCATGGAATCCCCAGAAGGTTTCAGCACCCAGCATTCCAGGGTTTTATATCTAAAAACCATGGTGTGCATTATAGCTTGCCTTGGGTATGAGAATTATTCCTGAAATATTTCAAATGTCTCAAAGCCTGGGCATCATTCCCACAGATTCTCCTTCAAATCTGGAGACTGAGGTGGAACCAGGCCCCAATGTTTTCAAAAGCTCCCAATGACTCAGGGGTGCAGACATCACAGACAGCCATTGCTTTCAGTGTCGCTTCCCACACTATCTGAGAACCCAGATCACATGGAGCATCCTCTGAGACACAGATTTTTAGACCTGACTTAAGAGGCTTTGATTCAGTTGGTCTGAGGTGGGAGATAAAATTTTGAATGTATAAATGGACTCCTGGTAACACTAATGCTACCGACTAGGTACAATGCTTTAAGCATGCTCTAAAACGTCACAAAGAATTTTATTCATGTATCAAACCCAATTCAGCTATGCTGTCTGCTTATAGGAAATGGCAAATGATATCAAACAGCATTACTTATTTAGGTCTAATATTATTTTCCTGACACTGTGATATCTCTATCTCTGTCTCTGTCTCTCTCAACTCTCTCTCTCTCTCTCTCTCTCTCTCTCTCTCTCTCTCTCTCTCCACCTCTGCATTAACAGAATCTTGAGAGCAATTTATTTTTAAATTACACGGCTATTTCTGAAAATTTGTCTAGTACCTCCAATATATACCCTATGGTTAGGATTGTGTTGCACTGGGAGGTCCTTGGCCAGGAACTAGATTCAGCACCACGGACAGCATCCTCTGGTGCAATTTTGGCCTTGCTAGGACGATGAGACCAAGGAAGAATGAACTGTTCTGTTCATGAACCCCACAGAGCTAAACATGTAAAATCCCTTGATACTGCTACAGAGTTGCACAGTGCCATTTATTTGCTGCTAGCTAGTTGGGATGTATGTGTAACTCAGGGATGCCTTAACTGTCTTAGCATTCCTACTTTCATGCTTATAGGCTCCCACTCCTTATCTTCCTCCTCCTTCCTTCTTTCCTTTTTCCTTTCTTCTCATATTCCTCTCCCTCTTTCCATCTTCCCTCTCCCCTTTTTTTCCTGTTAACAATAGCTAGTTGTGTCTGCCAGACTGTAGAAGACTGTATCATCAAGAATGGTGCCTTGCACTTTGGTAAATAACCAATAAATATTTATTGAATGAAATATTTAGATGGAAATATACCAGTATCTCCAACTTATCATAAAACACACCAAAAACCTCAAGTGACTCTTAAATTTTTATGGGGAACAAAATCACCTAGCAGATATGTTAAAATGTTGTTTTCTGGATATACCTCCAGAGTTCTCATTTAGCGGTTCTATGGTATGTGGTCCAGGGTGAGAGCTGAGTTGATTCAGAGGGTGACTAAAAAGTTGAAGAAGCCTAAGATTACATGTTAGGACAGGAAATTAGGAGAGATTGGAAGCCTGAGAGTAGGCATTGTCTCTCAGGAGGAGCCTCAGCATAGCAAGAAAAAATTTTTGGCTGTCCTCGGCCATCACGAGGCAAACTTGAGTCTATTCCCATGCATCTGGCTATCCCAAAGAAAACAGTGTGCCTCCTTCCTCTGTGAAGATCCAGGAAAGGAGTCTATTTGCATAAGGTTACATTACAAACTACTCAAATTTGAAAACTTCTCAATTTTTATGGTGCATCTCAAAACCAAATGGAACTACCACCTCAGTGCCATGCAAGCGCTCAGGCTGGATAATGTCTCTGGGTTGTTTCAAAGCAAGTATACTTTCCACGATCTCAAATGTTTATTCCAATCTTCCCTACCAAGGGATATGTGCACAATAACACAAGGATATAGGTTAGGCATAAGTGATACCTGTGCTGACACCTTCCAAGGAATCTGTGATACCTTAGTCCTCAAAATCCTCAAGCAACAGCTTCCTAGGATGCATTCATTCTGAAGCTCACCAGCAGTCTTTAGATGGTAATTCTTGCAGCATATCCGAGGATGGGTCAAGAGGTCCAAGGAGGACAGATATGCAGGACGCCTTGGGGATGTGCCTCCTGAGCTTAGTCCAGGCCCTGGAGAAAGGTCTGTACTTCCTGACACTAGCATCCTTCTGTTGTGTCTCCATCCTGAATCCGCCACTCCACAGGCATGGACCAGAGGCATCTCAGAAAACAGAAGTACCAGTATCCATGCCACTCAGGAACTGACCTTTCTTTTTGCCACACTTACCCCTGGTGACCTTTTAATTAGCTTAATGAAGTCATCTTCCTTATGGGAAAAAAATCCATAAAACCCAGGAGATGGTAAATAAGGAGACGGAGAAAATAATTTAAGACTAAAGAACCCTGCTGACATGGGGTGATGAATTGCAACTTGGGATGGGGAAAAGTTTCCCTCAAAATCTACAAAGTGTCATGGGAAAACATAGAAGGAGGCAGCTCTACAACCTTGCTGCTGTGGTTTGAAAGTGAAATGTCTCCTCAAAAGGCTCGTGTATTTGAACACTTGGTTCCAGTTAGAGGCGTTATAGACGTGGTTTTTAAAGGCTGAAGAATGTTAGCAGGACCATAGCTGGAGGAAGGCAATCACTAGAAGAGGTCTTGAGGTTTTAGAATCTGACCCTGTTCTGTCTTCACTAAAGGCAGATGCAATGTGACCAGCCTCACAAACTCCTGCTGCCTTAATCTCCCTTTCATGGTGCACCATGTCCCTTCTTAAACTGAGACAAGAGAAGTCCTTCCTCTCTGAAGTTGCCTCTTGTGGAGTATTTGCTCACAGCTATAAGAAAATTAACTAAAACACCTACCCTGCTCCTGAAATCAGGAGCTCCCTGAAGCCTGCTCCAAAGCAAACCCAGAGCTTGCCCCACCAGCTGCCATGCTAGCCCATTAAGTGGTCCAGTGTGCATCCTGGCATGCCAGAGGAGCTCAATAGATGTTGGGTTCTTAGGTGTACAAATGTATGAGGGCACCCCCTCCTGCTCAATCCCCTCTCACCATCATTTGCTCCATTGCAAGGGCAAAGAGGCAACAAGGACATCAGCTGGTGAGTGCTTAACACTCTCCTCACGGACCTATCACTCCAGCACCAACGTGCTCTCCCTACTGAGTGAGCCTCACATAGATTTCTTTCCTTTGAATTCTCCAGGAAGATATATTGATCCAGTCCTAGTGACATCAATAGACCCAGGTAACTGAATAAAGCTTGCGGAGTTTGCCTTAAAATATGCATGATGTAGTCTCAGGACACCACCTGGCAGCTTCACCACTCCATCCATGCCCCTTCCCCTCTGCCACTTCATCATGCCTCACCTCACTCAGCTCTACCCTCCAGTCTCACCTGACACTCCTCAGTCAGTTCCAAAACATGAGGATGTGGTGGTGGGAATTAAAGGTAAAACTGACAGGAAGTGAAGGGAACCATGCAGTTCCATTCCACAGTCAGAAATGGACCTTGTCAGTGTCCTCGAGGGTTCAGGGCTCTCACCTCTGCTGCCCCACTTTCCACAATGAAGTCACCCAGTGACCCATTTCCACCACTGATTGGAGAGTGTGTGTTTGTTTTCCCTTCCCCTTCTGTGTGTTCCCTCCCCCCACCCCCAGCCACCCAGGAAGCACAGTGTGCAGACTAGTGCTACAGACCTCCTCCCTGTAACGTGGAAGTAATAACACAGCATCTACCTCACTGGAGCCTTGTAAGGATTAACTGAGATAAACCACACACCGAGTGCTTAGCCTACTCTTGATACACAGCATTAGTAGTAAAATCAGCAGACTCTCCTGAGCACTCAGTATGCATTAACCATCGCTTATGTTAATCAGTCTAATCCTCATGACCACCCAGTGAGGTAAATACAATCCTCAGGACCATTTGCAGATGTGGAAGCTAAGGCAGAGAGAAAAGATGCAGCTGGCCCAAACCTACAGTGAATAAGCAACAGAGCAGAGATTGGAACCGGGGTCCATTTGATTCCAGACGTAGGTTCTTAACAGTTGTGTCCAGTAGTGTTCAGTACTGCTTTCCTTTTTGCTGGTGTGCCCCTGCACACCAGCAGTACAGGAGCACCCTGTACTGCTCTGTCTCTAGCTACCACCTCACTGTGAAATCCTGTGGTGACACACAAGGTTGGACAGTAAGGGACAATAGGCTTTTTCCTGTAAAAAGCAAAAACTCGTATTTTCCGCTTTGTGAGCCATCCAGTCTCTGTGACAGCCATTTGCCTCTGCAGTGTTGTGTGAAAGTGGGCAGATATATGTACATGGCTAGCATGGCTATGGTCCAAGGACACTCTGCTGATAAAAATCTGGTGGCTAAGGGGGTGCTCAGTGGGTAAGTGTGCTTGTTCTGCAGGACATGGAGCACTTGGGTTCAAATTTTCACAATCTACATTTTTTTTAAAAAGCCAGTTATGGTTGCATGTGCTATAACCCCAACACTGGGGAACAGAGACCTATAGTTCCTGGGAGCTCAGTGGCTGAACACTCAACCCAAAACAGTGAGCTTCTGCTTCGGTGAGACACCACGTCTCATGTCTCATGTCACTAAGATGAAGACTGAGAGAGGAAAGTATCCTGTGTCTTGCCCTGGGCAGCCTCCACATGCATACGCAAGGATGTGCAGCCATTACACACACACACATACACAGAGAGCTGATAGCTAGATAAGCATGAAGGCCAGTTTACTGATTAGATTAGCAGCACAGCTCTGGATAATGGAGACTTAGGATGCAAAGGCTAGACAAATAGGAAATGCTCAATGAGGTCACTTTGTCTAACAACTTCAATCTAGGCAGTAGTACTATAAGCTTTGATTACAGTTTCACAAGAAAGATGATTCAACTTTTACTAGGTTCCCTCCTTCTTCTTCCCTGGCTTATCTGTGAACTGAGGTTTTCTCTGTTGAGAACTGCCAACCTATGAAACAATCCCAAACCCAACGCTCACCCCATCCTACCCATCCTAGACAGTTATGCCTCCCAAGAGACAAGACCACTCTTAGAAAGCAGCAGCAGCCACAAAAATGGATCAGCCAACTGCTTCCTCTCTGTCTCTGTCTCTGTCTCTGTCTCTCTTTCTCTCTCTCTCTCTCTCTCTCTCTCTCTCTCTCTCTCTCTCTC
>NC_034593.1:94935690-94977782 GCF_900095145.1 Mus pahari | reverse complement strand
CTCTCCCCGTGTGTGTGTGTGTGTGTGTGTGTGTGTGTGTGTGTGTGTGTGTGTGTGTGTGAAGGGGCATGTATTTACTGCTTAAAGAACTTTCCATAAACAAAGTCTCTGGTACTATAGCCAAGACTACAGCTATCCTGCTTTCTCCTACAGATGGGACAGGCACATTGGATAGGGTACTTTTCTTAAAAGAAAGGCCAGTGCGATGAAAGTGTGACCTCTGCGGGGGACAGCCCATCTGTCAGCAGTGCAGGGGCACACCAGCAGTACAGGAGCACCCCACCTCCTATGTGGATGTCACCACTGAGGTAGGGGAAGGAGGGAAAGAGAACTCGAGATGTTCTGCTTCATTTACATTTATCAGTTCAAAGATAGGGATGTATGAAAAGTTCATATACTCTCCAACACAGACCACAGTGAGAAAGCCAACACTCAAACTGAAATGAAGGCAGAATGAAACAACCAAGTCCACAAAGCAAGCCACACACAGTCCCAAGTCCTCTGAGGAAGGCAGGACAGAAGTGAACTTGAGTTCTGATGGCCACCAAATATCCAACCAATGGAGCCAACTTGCTACTGGGGGTTGCTGCTTTGATCTCCCCAGTACTTCTCATTGTCCTTCCTAGCACTTTCTGGATCCACCTTCAGCTGCCCTCCCCCATAAGGTGTCTTGCCAGGGCCAGTGGATCCACAAAAGACTAAATAATCTGTACAGTGTAAGGTTTTCATGCTGGGGACAAATTCAGCAACAGAGGAAAGCAAGAGGCCAAGCTGTAGCACAACTGGCCATGTGGTCTTCGACCATAGTAAATGCTTTCATATATCCTCTAAGACAAGGAGGGCGTACCTAGCACTTGCTAAACTAGCCTCCCACCATGGAACGTTGTCCTATGGACCTCACAGCCTCTGACATCCTCATCAGAGCATGATCTCGTGATCACTTACAAGATACTCTCAAGCAGTGGCCTGTTGATATTCCCACGTGGGAAGGGTTGGAAGGGTAATTAAATATTCACTTGAGAGTTCAACTACTCCTCCCACACCTCTCTACCAGCTGTGTGTAATTCTGCCCCAGTCACACCTGGTCTTGAGTGATGTATAATACACATGGTTTGGAAGGTTAGCTAGAGAAGGGACTCCATAGACAGCTATGGGAAAGTACTTATCGAGGCTCGGGAGGCTCTTTAGTGGCACAGCTGTTTGGGATTACCCACACTTCTGGAAATAATCCTTCACTCTTGCTCCTATAAGCAAGCCCAGTAAACTCATTGGCTCACCAAGCTATATTTTGGTAGAAACAGTACATTAGTCTGTTGATGGTGCCCTGTGATTGTTCTATGTCAACTTGGCACAAATTAGTCATCTGAGTAAGGAACCTCACTAAAGGAATCGCCTACTCCATGTGAGAAGACCCAGTACCAAATGTGGGTGGCAGCTTCTGCTAACCTCCCAGATAAAAAGGAGCATGGCAGGAGCAAGATTACTCACCTTTTGCTCCCTTGGCTTTCTTTCAAGCCACCATGTTAATTTTCCCTATGGCTGCTGGTGCTGCTGATTCCTTTGTGGATACCAGAACCAACAACATTTCTGGGCTCCCATTGTTGAAAAAAGACTCTTTGAGTCATTCGGATTTTTGGTGCTCCAGTGGGACTGCTGCAGTATGCAGCCCTATTGACTAAGAAACTACTGGGGTTCCGCATTTCCCTAGTACAATAAAGTTTCAAGGTCCAGGCTCTAGGAGGTTCTCAACTTCTTGGGTGTGACTCAGTTGTTATTATACTTTTGAAATAAGTTGATTTACAACAACAACTACTACTACTATTACTAAACACACACACACACACACACACACACACACACACACACACACACACGCTAATCAGTTCTCCTCTAGGGAACCCCTGACTAATACACAACCCATCTGGGAGAAGTGGTCTCCTCAGGAAAAGTTCATGCAACACCTCCCCTTACCCAAATCATGACACGTTCTTTCCAATCTCACCAATTAACACTTTGCTCTCCATTCCCTATTCTTTCCTAAAGACTCCAGAGATTGATTACCTCTCTGGTTATAAAGGAAAATTCTTCAGGGTAGAGATTGTTATATCAGAATTCATGCGTGTAATGTTGAGGGCAAAAGACAATCATCCCAGCCTTTCCTCCGTAGTTCATATTTCACCTGTGGACTCTGAAGGGCAGGGTGAGTCTCATGCCTGCATGAGCTGCCCCTCCATCTGCAACACTTCTCCCCAACCTACCTTTACCCAGCAATCGCATTAGCACAAGCATTTTCACCAGAGATGCTTTCTCATGTCACTAAAGCTTAAGTAAGCCCAGAAGTGTTCAATAAGCATTTATAGAGTGCACACATGTATGCATGAGTGAGTGAGTGAGTGAGTGAGTGAGTGAGTGAGTGAGTGAATGAGTGACTAAATGGTCTCCTTTTTGTAGATGAGGAAACTGAAACATCACTTGCCTGTGGTCAAAGAATTACTAAAAGTCACAAATCAGGATCTTCAAACAAGAGAATACTAAAACATGTTTTTCCCATTCTATATGTAAGTGAGCATTTGAATTTTAGTTCCTCATTCAGTTTCCCTAAGCATCATGAAAAAAGCCAGGTCCATCTTGTAGAGCCCTACCATCTGACAGTATAGAGTGCATCAATATTGATGGTACTAATAATCTACATTAATATATACTAGTCAGTGAACTGACATTCAGTTGAATCTCAACATACTTATTCCCTGAGTAAGAGCAGTTAATTCAGGACATAAACAGAAGGCATGCACCTTCGTTTACTCTACCCTTCTCTCTTTGAGCCATAAAGCAGTCTCTCCCTGGAATATCCCCCTGGGATGCAAAGCCACAAAGATGCTCATGGAATGTCTTTAAACAACCGGAGCAAAAATGGAAAAACTGAATATCCAAAATGAGCAGCATTTGTGTCAAGTTATAAATCTCAGCTAATTGTAATACTGTGTTGTTCTCCTGGGTCCTTATTTCAGTCAAGAATTTACTCATTCAGGGATCAAGTCTCATGACTCCCTGCTCCAGTCCCAGATGGGCGTTGGTCTGAGTCAGAGAAAAGGTGTGGGCTCATCTCAGGTTAGAGAATTTCATGACTAGGAGCCAAAACAGCAATAAAGACACACGTTATGAGACTCCAGCCAGCAGGGAAATAGAGTGGGGAGCTGCTAACACACTATATTCATCTCTAGAAATTTCACAGCGCCTCATTCACTCGTGTCATATACTAATATACTTTTTTCCCTTCAGGTTAGATTCCCCTTCATCTTAGTCAACTAGTGTTTCCCAGCATGCAGTGTACTTGTCCTCTTAGGCAACCCCTCATTCATTGCATCTGTCTCCCCTGCCTTCACTGGAACCCTTCCCAGATTTAAAAAGGCAGTGGGGTAAAATTAAGTGTGCAGGTTTTGCCATCATGCTAATCTGGGTTGAAATCTTTGCTCTACCAGTTACTATTTGTAAAATAGTCATTTAAACCTCACTGAGATATCGTTTTCTTTTCATGTAATGGAGAGATATCTTTACAGGGGTGTTTATAGGTAGCCAACAGTATATATTTCCTGACAATCTTAACTTGCTGAATGATAAATATGAATTCAGTGATGCCCGTTATGGGCTACTATGCCTATAACCACAACACTCTGGAAGATAATCTCCACAATTCAAGAACACTCTGGTCTACATAGCAAGTGCCCACCGTTATATAGGTTATACAGTGAGATTCCGTCTCAATTCACACCCCCAGTATTTTTCCAGTAAATGGCAGTCATTGTACTCCATCAGCAGTCTCACTTCTGTTCATCCTTCTCCCTCTAACTTTCTCTTTCTTTGTATGATTATCGCTGCATACATACAGTCTTGTTCAGTAAAACACCAACACAATATCTGAATTTGGTTGAGATGCTTGGTTAGGCAGTCCCTGGTGTTTCAGATTTTATCTCTCCCTTCCCCACATCTTTCTACTCTTACAACATTTTACTTTATCCACCTTCCCTACAAATACCTGCAAAGATAGTAGCTTTCAGCATTATCAGTATTATGCAGTCATAAGCCCCATCTGGATTCTACTTAGAACCTTTAGCTAAGAGAGCCAGGATATCTGCCAGTTAGGATCTCTCTCACTCTTCCCATCATGTTTAATTCATGTGTGTTGTAGACCATTTAAAGAGGCTCAATGAGCTGTGAAGATCAAGATATGAACCGTACAGATTGTACATTACTGAATTAGGATACTAAGTATGGTGCCTAAGTGAGGCCAAGGAAGGAATAATGAAAGCCTTGGCAGTTTAGCAATACAGGCAGAATGGTTCAAGTCTGTAGCAAATTGAGAAGATTCAGGGCTTCAAGGAAAGGACCATTTGTCATCGATAGTCATTCTCAATTTCTCCCTCTCCCTCACTCTTTACACTCCATCCATCACTGAGACCTGTCATCTCTACCTTGAAATGAATCTCAAGCATCCCCTTCTCTTTATTCCCACTGCCACCACTCAAGGTCAAGGCCCTGTCTCTTCGTTCTTTGACTATTTTAATTGACTCTCTCAGCACTTTGGTTCTATCTTGCCCTTCTCTGATGCAGCAATCTTACTAAAACATTAACCAGATTATGTCATTTTTTGCTATTAAAAAAAAAACCTTCCATTGGCATCTCATTGACCTTGTGATAAAGGCCAAACTTATTATCATGGTGTGTGTGTGTGTGTGTGTGTGTGTGTGTGTGTGTGTGTGTGTGTGTGTGATGTCAGAATGCCTACACAGGTCAGAAAGTGCCATATCCTCTGGAACTGAGATTACAGATAGTTGTGAACCTCACAACATGGTTGCTGGGAACTGAACTTGGGTACTCTAGAAGAACACTTAATGTTATTAACCTTTGATCCATTTCTCCACCTCTATCATGGCTTTTGAGGTCTTAGTATCCCTGTTTATCCTTATCCAGACTCTTCTATGCTTGTTCTTCTCTGGCCATTCTTGTATCTTTTATGCTGCTTCTCCAAGCTGCCTGTTTCCTCCTTAAAACTCTAAGCTTGGTTGTTCCTTAGGCCTTTGTTTCACACAGACAGTGTACTCTCAGCCTCCAGGGTCTGAAATGAAGTAGGCTTCCTGGTCTCCTCTCAGCATAGTATGCCATGTTTGTGATCAGCTTGTCACTGGGATCACCCTCTGAACTGCCCATGCCTTCCCAGTCCTTGTGTTCTCTTCCAAAAGAATTTGAAATGAACACGCAGATTATAGTGTCAAAGACAGGGCAGTGTCTGTTACAGAGTAGAGGCTAGCACACCCAGAGATAGACTAAACAACGGTCAAAAGGACCATGACTCCAATCTACAGGTTAAGTAGGCGTTTTATTATCTCTGAAGTTTCTAGAATGTCAACTCTTCCGAGGAGGGTTCGACTGTCCAGGTGACTGATAGGGTCATTTGAATTGACTCTTATGGGAGGGGACAATGGTATGTTCTTTAACAGAAAGCCTCTGGCTAGCTCATAATCTTGTAAGGTTTAGACACTTACCTTGTAATGGTCTCCCCGGTGGTTCAGAATGGCATGTTTCCACCTAGACCCAAAGATAGTGCTCGGATCTCTTTCCTTCCCTTAGTAACCTGAATGCTGCAGCTTCTGTTCTTACCTTACCGTCACAAGCTTCTGGTTTTAAAGGAGTGGTCCATCTCAGCGACCTCCAAGCCAGCTAGTATCTAACTAGTTCACCACAAGCTCACCATTCTGCTTCTTCTTTCAACAACTTTGTCTACTTTTTTTTCTGTATGCTCAGTCGTCACAGAAAGCATCTTGCTCATGGTGTGCCCTTGTGCTTTTACAACTCGGGTAGGAGGATAGTCAATACATATGTGCTGGAGATTAAGTGAGTGAACATCTCATAGGAGGTTCCATTCTAGGATTTGATCTTTTATTGGCCAGCTATAGACTCACCACACGCCTCACCGTCCTTCATTTTCCTGACTCTAGGTTGTAAATCCATGGCTAGCAAGGCTATTGAGTGCAAAATGAAGACACAGATAATTTTTCCAAATAAATAAATAGGAAAGGAAAAAATGGAACATAGCTTCCATATTGGTGGAAACAAACCATTCACTTACACAATGGGTGCAGATCAGATACTCGTAGCACACTGATATGTGTGCATGACTTGTAAGTAGAGCTTATAATCAGAAGATGCATGCATTGAGCATATAAATTATATATACAGTATACCTGGGTTCAGTGCTCTGAAGGAGAGAAGAGATGTGTTGAGAATAACACTGAAGGAGACAATGATGAAGAAATGCCTTTGAGGAGAAAACATTTAAGCTGCAACCTGGAGGGTGATGAGGGAGGAGAGGAAGGGAAATGGTCCAAGGAAAATCATTTGATCATCAGGATGTCCTGAGTCTTCATGCAGATGAGAAGCTATGTCTGTGGTTAAGGGACACGAAAGGGCCCTTACTGCAGGGAAATTTAATTATTTGTGTGTACATATACATATTTTTATATGTATGTACATGTATGTATGTGGAGGCCAGATGTCAGCATTCAGTGTCTTTCTCAATTGCTTTCCATCTTGTTTTTTGAGACAGAGAGACTCTGTGACTGGACTGGCTGGACAGAGAGTTTCTGAAAGCTGCCTTCTTCTCTCCCAGAGCTGAGATTACAGGTGCATACTGCCACATTCGGCTTATACTTGGGCGCTGGGGTACTAAACTTACATAATAAGCATTTTACCCATGAAGACATCTCCCCAACTCCTAAAAATAAAAAAATAGAACGTTTAAAAAATTATTTCTTCCTTCAGAAATACAACTCTCTGTTTTAGATTGTGAAATATAGGCCGTGCCAAGTCTGAGCATTCTGAAACATCTGATGGAGTCCTCCTCTGCCCCAGTGGGTTCATTCTGTGTCATCATGTGCCTTTCCTTCTGGGAGGACTGGAGCTCAATTGAAAATCTTCAATACATCAATCTCCCCTTAGATGGCACAGAGCTCTCTCCCTGTCTCCAGAGAGGAAACCATTTACCTCTGAGTCCTCTGGGCGGCTGACAGAGAGCACATTAGAAAACACTTAGGCACTGAGGAAACAGTTATTTAGGAAAAACACCTACATTATTTAATAGTCCATAAGTCCTGCCAGCTCATTTTGCAGTCTGGGTATGTGAACCAGGTTGGGAGCGAAGGACAGGTAAGAGATCCAGGCTGTTTGGCCCCAGACCATTAACTCTGTTTTTTTAAGACAAGTTCTTCAGCAGGCAACCTCTGTGCCAGGAGGATCCCTCATCAGGCATGCCCACGGGGACATCCAAGAGTCCCTCTTCTTGAACATGGGAGAATCTAAGGGGAAAAAAAAATGGGTCAAATGCTGGACTAGCAGTCTGCACAGAGGACTGAGTTCAGCTCCTTTGTTCATACCCTCTTGCTGTGTGATAATAAGCAGGTCTCTTTATCTTTTCCTATAAAATTGCCTCTTTCTCTAGAATAACGAAGTCATCAGACTAGATCAGGATTTGTGCATATATGCTTTTAGCTACATAAGGCTTTCCCCAGATGTCATTAATACTGATGCCAATATGGGCACAGTAGAAGCAAATGCATTTTTCCTTTTGTGTTGCATCCCTTCTGTCTGAGATATCTTGTGTCCCTTGATGCACTGCTGTGAGATTCCTGAACAAGAAGCTTATATATATATATATATATATATATATATATTTTTTTAAGGAACCTGTGATGATTTGTAATTGCTTGGACCAGGGTATGGCACCATTAGGAGTTGTGGCCTTGTTGGAGTAGGCATATCACTGTGGGTGTGGGCTATAAGACCCTCATCCTAGCTGCCTAGAAGTGAGTCTTCTTCTAGCAGTCCTCAGATGAAGATGTAGAACTCTCAACTCTTCCTGCACCATGCCTGCCTGGATGCTGCCATGCTCCCACCTTCATGATAATGGACTGAACCTCTGAACCTGTAAGCCAGCCCTAATTAAATGCTGTCCTTACAAGAGTTGCCTTGGTCATGGTGTCTGTTCACATAAGTGAAACCCTAACTAAGATAGGCTGAAAAGTTTTACCTAAATTCGTACATTGTATCCCCAATCTCCAATATAACTATATAGGAAACCAGAGTTTTAGGAAGTGACTGTTTTAAAAGGGTAGGATGATGGGGTCATGATTGAAAAGGATTCATGGCCCTATAAGAAGAGGAGGAGGCACCATCTCTCTGTCCATGTAAACATAGAAAAGACAAGGGGAGCACTCAGTAAGAAGGCAGCTGTCTGAAAGTCAGAAAAGAGCCCCATCAGGACCAACTCAGCGAACACCTTTATTAAAACTGTAAGCCACTAGAACTTACAGAAATAAATACTTGCTGTGGGAGCTACCCAGCTGTGGTATTTGGTGATGTAAGCCTGAATGAGTACTAGCTGAAGCATGGTCACCTCTTAGCCAGGCATGAGAACGGCCACAGTAACTCTGAGTCAACCCCTGTGATATCTGCGTGTCAGCATCCTCCAGTTGAAGACAAAGAAATATCCACTTCTGGCATGAATTTTCCCCCCGTGCTCCAGCCCATACCCAGATCCCCCTGCACAGCTCTTCTGCATTACATTTAGCTACCTCATTATCTCTTCACTGAGTTAGGAAAATCCAATATAAAGATCACACAGGTAGGCGAGTCTTTCCAGGGACTTCTCATTCCTTTTTCTTCTTCTAAACAATCTTTTTGACACACTTACAAGTATTTGATAACATGAAAATGTCATAGACATCCTGCCTGGCTTTGATAACTTGCCACCCATGGGCTACCTGTGGACCTTTCTACACTCCTTACACCTTATCTTTCTGCTTTTAAACTCTGTCTCCTTGGCTAGAACTATTCTTCTACCAGCTCTGGCTGCCTAGGCCCTATCCACCTGTCAAGAACCAGCTCAAACTCTACTTTCACCATGAAAACTCCTAAAATCTCTAGGCAGATGTGTTGTTCTTATATCTTCTGCACTTGACACCAATAGCAATGCCGAGCTAATAATGGCACAGAGCTCCTACTGCCCTGCTATAATTGTATGACTGCTTCTTAAATCTCCCTCAATATTGTAAATGTCTTGAGGACAAGAACAGAGCCTTGCATCTATCTTTTAATCTTAGATAGTCTGGCACTGTGCCTTGTAATTAGAACAGGCCCAATAAATAATGGTTAAAAGAATGAATGGATGAATGGATAAATGAATTTGAGAGTAACTGTCTCTGATTAGGTTGGGAACTACTTACATATAGATGGAGCTTTAATGTGGATGTGCATAAAAGAGGAAGTATGAACCTGGAATACTTGATGAGTCTGGGGCCAGATGTCAGAAATAAAAGGTGCAATAGCTTATAACTCATTCAGCAGCTATGTTTGTTCTTACTAACAATATGCCTAGAACTGTTCAGTGCTGGGGGGAGGGGAGAGAGAGAAAGAGAGAGAGAGAGAGAGAGAGAGAGAGAGAGAGAGAGATCTGCCTTCCCTGAACTCTCATGTAGTAGGAGACACATCTATTAAGTGGCCACTTGAGTCTTATATTAAATAATAATTACCACAAGTAGCTTGTTAGATAAAGGATAAGTTGCTGAGGGGTGTGAGGTAAGAAAGAATAATCTAGGTTGAGGGATGAGGAAAGGCTTCTCTAAGGAGATGGCATTTTCAATGAAGGTTAACTTGATTAGAGCCCGAGGGTGAGTGGGAGACAACCACGTCCAGAAGCAGAGAGGCCTGGGATGTGATGTTGATGCACATGAAACTGCAAAGCTTGTAGGCCGGGGTGTGGTGGCCAAGGGACTGGGATCTTGGAGTAGAACAAGCCTGGCTGAAGTCTCTAAATAGCAGACTGCTTCCAGCCAGTGTCTGGGATGCTTTAGACTACAGGGTAAGCGACATAGGGAGCAGTACTGGAGGGTGATAATCCTCGTACCTCCAAAGCACTTACTGTTGCCTAATTTGCTGCATGCGCTTGCTTATCGGTTGCTAATGCTTGTGATTAAAGCGAGGGCTTGCTTTCTAAGGTACTCTACAGTACTTGGCTTTCAGTAGGTGCTGAGTCAATGTTTGTTACATTATATTCAGATGTAAAAACTTCTAAATTAGAGGCAAAGATGAAGAAAGAGGACGTATAGAGAATGAATTCCAGGGTTTGGGCTTTGAGACTTAAAACACTGAGATGACACTCATCAGGATGAGAAAAATGAGGCGCTGTCTTGGAGGGTAAGAGCAGAAATTCATCTTTTGACAGGTTAAGTTTCATAGAGGCCTAGTGAGATATCCAAATGGATGCCCTTGTCTGAAGACATAAATCTGGATAATGCCTTCCATCCATGCAGCATTCAAGTCATGGGACCATTTAAGACAGGATGCCTTTGCCTGGAGGCTACAGTGGCTGCCAGTCTGTGTATAAAACTCATAGGCTCCATAAACTTAGATGGGGAAACATCACACCTTCACTTTTACTAACTCCTAACTGTGGTGTAGTGTTCCTTTCAGAGGCTTGTCGACAGCACAGCATGGCACCCAGGATTGTGTCAGTCACAGAAATTATAGGCATTTTCATGTCACCTGAAAACTGTCACAAATATCTTCCAAGATCATTAGTGCTAAACACAACTTCAGCACTATAGACATCACCATACCTCCTGGTAGATCTTGCTATTTAACACACTGATTTAAAAGCACATAAATTAGCCTGGCATAGTGGTATATGCCCATAATCACAGCACAGAGGAGGTGGCAGGAGGATTGCAAGTTCAAAGGCAGTCTAGACTACATATCAAAAAAAAAATTAGCACATATATTGCTATAGTACAAATTGGCATTTCAAAGCAACACAATCTTTTTCTATACATTGTTCTTAACATGTTTGAAAGCATTGTTATGAGAAAGGGTGCCTAGATATTGCCACACAGCCAAAGAATTCATGTTCTAGGATGAGTTAAGGGTCTCTTGGAGAAGACAGAGATTTCTTAAGAGGAATCTATCAGGGAAGTATGAGCTATCAGGGGCATGAGAGGCAAATGAGAATGGCTGAGAGACAACACGCTGAATAAAGGAAGTAGGTCAGGCCAAGGAGAAACCATATAGACCCAAAAAAAGCAGTAAATGGTGGGAATTGTACTATTTGGGGAACAAAGGAAAACAACAACCAGGTCCAGGAACTGGCCAAGGGGTTCACAGCAGGAAGGACTAGACAGGCACATCTGCAAATGACAGCTGGGGAGCACATTCAAAGCTGTGGCCCAAGATTAGCCTACCTTGAGCTGTATGTAAACCCTGGGCTACATCCCCAGAGAGCAGCAGGGACTCCCAGACTGGCTTAAGGATGTTAAGCAGGACTATCTATCCGTAAATAGATGGTTGAGACAATATGGATCCGGGCCTGGTCCAGCCTTTGACAGACCAAACTTTGGTCCAATGTACTTGTCTGAGTGAGCCCTTTTCCTTATTCTGTAGCTGAGAGGTTTAAGTTGGAAGCTCTCTAATGGTCCCTTCAATTTTGACAGAGTAGGATTTAGCCATACCTCTGTTTCATTGTGATAGCAACTGCCTGGAAATAGAACTTTCTATACCAACTCCCCTTCCCCTCAACCCCGCTTGTGTTCATTTTTTTGCGTTGCGCAGCTGTCTCTTAAATGCCCATGGCAATTGTAGATCTGTTGCCTCTTTCTCCACGTCTGAGACAACAAATGCCAAAACTAAGGAGATCACACCTTATAGATTAACTTTTAAACATATTTATTTTAATTTTCAATTAATGTGCACATCTGTATGGGGTGTGTGCATGTTAATAAAGATGCCTGTGGAGGCCAGAAGCCAGTTTTGGATCCTTTGGAACTAGAGTTACATGTGGTTGTGAGCAGCCCCATGTGGGTCCTGGGAACAAAACTTGGATCCTCTGCAAAAGCGATATATGATCTTAACTGCTCAACCACATCGCCAATCCCCAGATTCACTTTTTGTCTCCACTTCTTGTGTCACCAAACGTTTATGAGTAGAAGAATGAATGATGTAATTGTTTAAATGAAGAAATGACACAGTCATATGTCTAATTGCTTGGTCAACAACTAACTGATTGGGTTAAGAGTGATTGCCAATCATGCTAGACATTGTAGCACACACCAGTAATCAAACCACTTGAGAGATGAAGGAGAAGGAATCAGAGGTCATCATCAATGACAAGATGAATTCAAGGTCAGTCTGGCCTATATGAGACCCTTCTCAAAAAAAGAAAAAGAAAAAGAACTTACATGTTTAAGTGTATCCTCATGTCTAAACTAAAATAGGGCTCTGGTCAGCAAGGGGTAAAGGTACAGATTCCCTTCAAACTGTGTTCTTGGACTTTCCTTATCTGCTTTCTCCACGCCACAGAAGAAAACTGTCATAATGAATTCACTCTGCTCCCACTCTGAGAATTCAATTCCTCAACCCTCCTCCTCCTCCTCCTCCTCCTCTTTCTTCTTCTTCTACTAATACTACTACTTCTTCCTACTCCTTCTCCTCTTCCTCTTCTTCCTCCTCTCCTTTTCCTTCTCCTCCCCCTCCTTCTTCTTCTTGAAGATACCAGTAGCAAATGGCTCAGAAACCCATGTCACTTGTCATATTTCAGGCCATTAACCATCCCCTCTTCTGCTTATTATCTGAAGGGACAATAAGGGAGCCCCTGCCTTCTCAAGTTTGACTGCAGCCACAGAGAAATCTTCTGTGAGCTTGAGCCCAAGGTATATGCTGCAGTCCACTTTACCAACAGCCCCTGTAGAATGACATTGCAGCAGATGGGCATGTTCCAGGACCCACTTAGGCTTTGAGAAGCCTCATTTCTTGGACACATGTGGAGAAAGCACTGAAAGTCATATTATACTGATCTTCTGAAGGGGTCAGAGAGGTCAACTGGAGAAATGAGAATGACTTAGAGACTGTTTAATTACCAGGGACAGAAAGTCACTTCCCATTACTTAGAAAGAGGGGTATTTATTGTGGAGGTACAGGGAATTGGAGAAGCAAACCATATCATGGGGAAAGCAGAAGATATATGTTGCAGCAATAAGGATTACAAAAGGTTAAGCAAGATAGCAACTGTGGGTGGCTCTTTGGGAAAGTTCAGCAATAAAATAGAGACATGAGTCAGCATCCCAGGGGAGTGTTGGAGAAGACAGAAAAGTCTTCAGAATATCAACTGAGGGATGGAAGTCACAGAGGGAGTATAGAAAAAGAACGGAGAGGCCATGCGCAGAAGATGGTCAATAAATGCTTGCAAATTAATTGAAACAGCCTGGGCTGGGGAGAAATAAAGTTAAATGTAACTCAAGAGACTGAGAACATTTTTATTTCTGTCCTACAGTGTAGGTGACTGCTCTGATTCCTCATACACTGTGGTCTGGCAGAAGAAATCAACAACTCCCTCAGGCTACAGCCACCAGAACAGGGAGACTGCTGCAATCCTCAGAGCCACAGAGAGTCTATGGACAGTTGCCCATGGTCCCTGCCTACCATGCGAGCAAACATATTGGAAGAGAGTAGGAAGTAGGCAGGGATATTAAGGACCACATTTCCAAACTGACATCATGAATCATTACTAGCCAAATACAATCTTTGCAGACGCTGGCTTTTTTCTTAAAGGGGTCTCTTGCTTCTAGGTCAAGAGATCTAGAGATGGGGCTAAAATTTCAACCTATTTCTGCTAGTCATCACAAAGGATGTAAAGAGGTAAACTGGACAGATGACATGTCCTGACTGTTGTTTTGGTTGAAAGGAAGAGTTATTCATGCAACCTAATTGGAATAAAATGGAATTTATTTCAATGACCCAGAGGAATCTCATAGAACAAAATTACTTTTAAATTACAATAAGTTTTACAGGAATGGCAGTTAATATAGTCTTTCTCTTCTTCTATTTTCTTCCAACTCAAAATGCATGTCTTTTGTACCTTCTATTATCTTTGTGATATTTCTCTCTCCCTGGGCCAGTTTCTATGCTTTGTGATCATGTTTTGTTTTTTGTTTTTTGTTTTTTGTTTTTTTGATGTTGTTGTTGCTGTTATTTTTAAATAAAGTCTGACTATGTATGTACTCCATGATGGTCCCAAAACGTATTGAGTGGCCTCAGCTGCCCTCAAATCCATGAATAATTCTCCTGCCTCAGATTCTCAAATGCTAGGGTTATAAGTATGTGCCATCTGCTTTAACAAAGGTCTCTGGCCCAGCTGGTGGGAATGTTCAGCAAAGGAGAAAGGGCCTGAGAAGGGAGGGGGATATAAAACCATTGCTTCTGCTCTAATTCCACTGCCCCAGACACTGCTATTGCTGAAAGCTTTGGGAGAGCATTCTCTTCCCAGGAAGTGTTACAGCTCTTATACAACAGTGGTTCTCTCAGGCGATGGAGTAATTCTCACACACTTTTATCCCCTCTGGATATGATCTTATATAGTTTGGGGATGGACTGGGGGGTCTGACAGCAGGTGCATCCTATTGGCTTGGTCTGAGATGTTAGGGATGCCTCATTTACATGGGAAGTGACTTGGAGGCAGGTAGGGTTACTACCTGTCTCATGGTAAGAGATTTCTCTATGGGGAACTGTATCTATGTTACAGGGGCATGATATCAGTAACAGGTGAAGCTCCTACTATCCCTTTGGGTCCCCGGGACATCTAATCCAACTCAACCTTACCAGGCTTCCTCTCATGTTCCATTACCCCACACCTCCCCCCACAGTTGATAGACCCTTGTAGCAAGGTTGTCTCTGTGCTCTCTTTCCATACTCACTGATCAGGCATATTTATCAGCCCAGCCAAGACAGAATGTTTCTATCAATACAATTAAATCAAATAGAGAAAGACACATGAGAGTTAGAGCCCCTTCCAGAATGTGAATGGATAGGCTTGCTAAGAATAAGGTAGTGTGGGGATCTGGCTAGCATATGTAGTTCAGAGTGTCTGGCTGAGGTAAATTTGATTCACCAAATTGGAAAGCTTGAGTCTAGTCCTTCAACTTCTTTAGAGAAAACTGATCAGATTGGGAGAAAGGACAGAGAAGTACCTTAAAATTAAGCTCTATTAGATTATAGCATCTTTCTGTGGCTTCCTGCTCTTGCCGGGGTCCCTTTCCATCCTCACTCCTGTCCCAAGAAGTGAGCTGTTCACTCTGTTATGGGACTGGACCCTCCAAAGAATTTATCACTATACCAGAAGGAGCAATGTTCCTCTGGGGAATGCTGGGAGCCTCCATATGCATCTTTCTGCATTGGCAAACTTGTTGTATCCCTTCAAGACACAGATATAGTGTCACACCCTTTGCAATTTCTTCTGTGTTTTTCCAGGGAGAATTAGTCACAACTCTGGGATTCCATTGATCTCTTTTCAAATCTTCACTGAGCCACATGGTCATCATCTATCATAAATCTGTCTCCTCCAGGCTGTGAATCCCAGAGAAACATCTTAATATACAGCCCTTAATCTTCAGACCACATCATGGCATGTGTTGAACATCTGGTTAATACTCAATGAGAAAATTCTTGCTCCAAGACATTCTCTGGCTTTAGTTCCCTGATACACATTCAGATGTGATTCAGGATGGTTCTCAATGACTAAGGTTATTCTTCAATATCTTAAAATTGGGAGGAGATGGACAGTGTGTGGCTGGAAGGAGAATGAGCTGACTGTCTTTATGTTTCAAGGCCTTTCATGTAGAATTAAGATAAAACTTCCAATCAATGGCCATAAGAATAAAATAGATTCACTAGCTAAATTGCCAAGGAAATAGATTCTAGATCAACCATAAGAACAGCCAACAAGGCAATAATGTTCAAAGATAGATCTGACTAGCTACAGATGTGGTAAGCAACTTGTCTCAAGCATACTGAAGAAAAATACCATCTTGAGAAGGATCATTGAACTCAACATGTTACAGCTTCACTGAAAATGGCACAATTAATCTGTTTGTCACTAACAAACTTCTAAATGCAGGTGAAAATGCCATTAATTCCACAACCCAAAGTGATGACATGTAAATATAGAAGATATCATTATACTCTTTCTGTTTATTTAAATGTTTAAATTTAAGCACTTAAATACTCACAAATATGTAGTATATTGCTTAGACTTCATTGTATAAGTGGATCTTTGAGTTTTCAAATCCTATAGTCCTTTAAAAAAAATCTATCCAATGCTGTTTATGTTCATGTGAAATCTCTTGGAGCTACTATTGTTTGGATGCATAATACATACTCAATTGTATTTACAGTGTTAATGACCAGTGACTCACTATCATACAGTCGAGCACAATAAAAAGATAATTGAACTACACTGTGGGAGACCTGCACTCTAGCCTCAGCTAAGACCAGAGTCAGTTGTGCTAGTTCTTTCCATCTTAGTTTATCCAGATAACATGAGGGATTTGAATGAGGTATTCCAAACATTTCTTTGAGGGGTTGTTACTCCTCTAGTAAATGAGTACAATATTCTGATATTCACTTTGGGGACTACAAAGTGGTAAAGCCAGCATCTTTTTCCCAAGAACTCAAGAACTCATTTAGATGCAGCAGGTGAGTAACTGTCTAAGAGCATCAATGATGAAAGAGCTGGAAATAGTAGAAGCCATGTCTGCTGCAGAAATTAAGAGTTGCACACCACTTCTGGCTGAAGTGATTTGGAGCTCAGGATATACTTCAAGGAGGCACTTCTGCAAAGGGTACTGTGATGTTTTGCCTACATTTTTTCTTTAGGAGAGAGACTCTCATGAGCCTCAGCTGCCAAGAATACTAAATACAGGAAACTAAGAACTCTCGCCTCAAGAGAGCTTCTTGGACTAGGCATACTACCTTTCTGATGGCAGCCTATACCAGTGACTATCCAACATATAGACACTATCCTAGTTCCCTCGTGTGAATTTGAGACAACACCGAAGGGTCATTTTGACTGTAAGTATAGCTACAGGGAATGCCGAGTGTGTTTTCTTATAACCCCACTGTATGAAAATCTCCATGTCTATATATATCCAGGGTACTTGATAAAAAAAAACCCTCAGTAATTCCTAAGCTAAAGAGGCATTTGTAAAAACACAGCAATGTCATAATCAGGGAATAGAGAGATGGTTCTAAGATCACTCATTATGCTTGCAAAGGATCCAGGTTTGATTCCCAACACACATATGGTACTTCACAGACCTCTGTAACTCCAGTTCCAGAGAATCCAATGCCTCTTCTGACCTCCATGGGCTCCTGTATACATGTGATGCACATACATACTCAGGCATATAAATATACTCATAAAGTAAATATTTTCCAAATTAGTCATGAGACAAGTATGGTGGTACCTGTCTGAAATCCAGCACTCAGGAGGTGGAGGCAGGAGGATTATGAGTTTGAGGTTAGTTCAAGATACACAATGAGACCCTATCTCAAAAAGCAACTGAATAATTGTTGAAAACTAATAAGAGAGATTAACTCTCAAGAAGTGAGTCAAAGAGAGAAGAGAAGCTCATTATCCCACAGGAACAAAAATAAGAATTACAACAGATTTTCAAGAGAAGATGATCAGAAGATGGTGCAGTTGTATCTTAAAGTCTGAAAGGAAAAAGAAACCATCACGCTGGAAATGTATACAGAATTAGGATATCATTTAACCAAAAAGGCAAAATAAATGTTTTTCAGGTCTACAAAACCAGAGAATTCATCGCCAGCAGAGCGGCTTTTGTAAGGCAAAGAGCAAAACAAAGCAAAGCAAAACACAAACCAAAACAAACAAACCAAAACAAAACAAAAAAAGCAGACAAACCTTCAGATGGAAAGGAAACAATGCAAGATACAAATTAGGATCTACAAAACTACGAGAAGACCTAACATGACAAATATAAGAGGCGGAGTACAAACAGTGCCTTTTCTTAGTTTTAAATCTCTTTGAAAGATAATTGACTGTTTAAAGTAAAAGGATTAACAATGCGTTTGAAGGATTTACAATGCACACCTGAGTAAAATGCATAACAACATAAACTCCAAGGCTGGGGGAGGGAGGAGCAATAGAACCTTGTGCTCTCATACAGTTCTCACACAAGATGGATATGGTGTGCTATCTGAATGTGTTCTACTTTAAGTTAAAATTGTATACTATAATCCCTGGAGCTACGGTAAGGCCAAAGAATAGATAAGTCTAAAGGAGATGAAGGTTAGGGAGATGGCTCAGTCACCAAAGCTCTGTATGTGAGCCTGAGGACCCGGGTTTAATCCCAGCACCCACGGAAAAGCTGGCTGTAGCGCTACACTCTGAAAAGCCAGCACTTCAAGTGTCCCTGAGGCTTGCTGACCAGATAGGTTACTCGAGGCCTGAGTTCTGGGTTCAGTAAAAGACCCTATCTCAAAACTTAACATTGAGAAGCAATTGAGGAAGAGGCTTGATGTCAAAATCTAGTCCCCCATGCACACGCCTGAACATGAACACATATGAACATACATATGAACACATAGACAGGCACACAGACACAAAAAGAAGACAGAATAAAATCATATAAAACATGCGATCAACAAATTAAATTCTACTGGTGAAAATAATAGGACGTGACAAGAATGAGTGTGTTGTACGGAGAACATTAGTGAAAGTGCTGTTTTGCAGGCATTCTGGCCTCAGTTTGCTCCCTAGCATCCACGTAGAAAGCTGGGCATGGTGGCAGGTGCTCATTATCCAAATGCTGGGGTCGCAGAAAACCTGGGCTTTATATTAATTTCAGGGATCCAAAAATCAGATTCTCAAGCTTGCGTGGAACCATCTCCCCAGGATCCCTGGAGTGCGCTGTGCAAGCATGAGCATCTGAACTTGGATCCCAGAAGCCACGTGAAGCCCAAGTCTGCTGATGTGCACCTGCCATGTATAAGTTATCCACATAGTGTCCAAGATGCGCTGTGGTGTTACTTACAAGTGTAGTGAGAGTATCTATAAGTGCAAACTCCAGGGTATCCACTAAATTTGTTTTTAAAGATAACTGATAAAATAAAGAGGAAAGAAAGTTAAAATGCAAAAACAAAGAAGACAAAAAAAAATCAAAAGTTTTTTCTTAAAAATAAAGTTTGTGTTTTTTACAGTAAAAAAAAATAGTCAAAGAGCTCTCTCTTCCTTCTTTCTCTGCCCTCTCCCACTCCCTCTCTCTTTCTGCCTGTCTGCCTTTATCTCTCCTCCACATCCCCACTCGGAGATGGCCTTTCACTCTCCCCTCCCCCAATAAGCCTCTTACACTAGAAAAAAAACAAAAAACAAAAACAAAAAACTAGTCACAGAACTGGACATGATGGCACATGGCTGTGACTCCAGCAGGAGGATGAAGCAAGGACATCACAAGTAGGCAGCTAACCTGGACTACGCGGAAGGTTGGAAGCCATCCTGGATTATATAGTCAGACAGACAGACAGACAGGGATGAAGAATGCTGACACTAATTAAGGTAAAAAGAAGCAGTGTGACTCTTAATTGAAACAGTAGGTTTCAGAACAAGAAAAATTGTCCAGGATAAAGACACTAATTAATCAAGAAGATCTAACAACGAAGCATACTCACATCGCTAATGACAGAGCTCCAGGATACAGGAAGCAGAAGGAACACTACAGGAAGAAATAAGCAAAGAAAATAAATACACTGAAAACAGGATCCACAGTATTAGACAACCTGAACAGACATCGCAGACTATCCTATCAGCAGAACGCACATTCTTATCAAGAGCATACACTAAATACGTACTGAGATCAATCATATCTGCCCCCACAAAACAAGTCTTAGTCAATTTAAGAGAACTGAAGTGATCCAGGGACAGTTCTGTGACAACAGTGGGACTATAAACATCAACAAGAAAAAGTACACAGAAAGGAATCAAATATTTGGAAACTAAGCAATTTAAATAATCTGTGAGCCAAAATGTAAGTCACAAAAGACATTAGAAATGTTTGATTTTTAAAAAAAGGCACAATGTAGTGAAATTTATTTTTAAGCAGGGCTTGCAGGGTAATTCATAGCGTTGAAACATTATATCAGAAAAATAGAAAAGCTTAAAGCCAATTACCTAAGCTTCTCCCATAAGAAACTAGAAAATTAAAAGTAAGCCCAGAGCAGAAAGGAGTAAATCGTAAAGACAAGAGTGAAAATCAATGAAAGAGAAAACAGAAAATAATAGTGAAAACCAATAAACTCAAACTCGTTTCTTTAAAGACATCAATAAAGTATAACCTCTTGAGCAAGACAGACTGATCAAAGGACTGAGCAAGCAGAAGTGGGGTTAGAGGAAGGAAGGAGGACAAACAGTCAATGACCCCTCCCCAAACACACAAGAGCACTGATACAGATGTCATTAACAGTGAAATGAGACTAAATGAACATTATAAAAACTCGTTACCAATAACGCAGTTTAGATAAGACAAGATGCAAACCATCAAGACAAAACTCACTGTCTTAGGGTTTCTATTCTTGCACAAACATTATGACCAAGAAGCAAGTTGGGAAGGAAAGGGTTTGTTCAGCTTACACTTCCATACTGCTGTTGATCACCAAAGGAAGTCAGGACTGGAACTCAAGCAGGTCAGGAAGCAGGAGCTGATGCAGAGGCCACGGAGGGATGTTCCTTACTGGCTTGCCTCCCCTGGCTTGCTCAGTGTGCTTTCCTAGATAACCCAAGACCACCAGCCCAGGGATGGCACCACCCACAATGGGACCTCCCCCCTTGATCACTAATTGAAAAAATGCCTTACACCTGGATCTCATGGAGGCATTTCTCCAACTGAAGCTCCTTTCTCCGTGATAACTCCAGCCTGTCTCAAGTTGACACACAAAACCAGCCAGTACACTCGCTAAGAAGAATTAGCCTGAACAGCCTCACATACATAAAAGAGATCTCAGTCTGGAGCTTTACATAAAGAAATCTCTAGGTCTGAGTAGCTTTACTGAGAAATTTTAGCAACTATTAAGAAATATATATCTACTGTATGTAAATTTTACACATAGACACATAAGCACACACACACACACAAGTACGTGCACACAAATGGAGGCGGAAACCACCCAGGCTGTCCCCACTTTCACTGTGCAGGCAGTAGGCACCAATTATGATGAACAAATATGTGGAGAGATGGGAAAGATAAAAAAAAAAATGGGTGGAATGTATACTGTGGAGAGAGGTAGAACTGGAGACTTGACTAGATGCTAAGGCTGATGTGAGTGACCTGCACTGCCATCTTAGGCCATGGTGGGTCAAGGTCCTACTGCAGACCAGGTCTGAGTGATTGATGCCCATAGCCTGTGCACCTAAGGCTTTGCAGATGCCTGTGGTCTGTGCTGCAGCCATCAGCTCTGTTGATCTCTATGGGCTGTGCTGCCACCGAGGCCATCCTGATCTGAGTAGCCTGTGCTGTCAACTTGGGTCATGGTGATGCCCAGGTCCTTGCTCCTGCTGAGCACCATATCTGGCTCTATGGTCCTGCTGTAGCTAGAGTCTGTGTTGATGTCTATGGTCCATGTTACCACTGAAGGTCATGTGAATGTCCACGGTCTGTGCTGCAGCCTGAATCCATGATGATGTCCATGGACCACGCTACCATTTAAGGCCATAGTGATGTGGTGACCTGCACTGCCACCTGAGGCCATGGTAATGTCTATAGTCTGGGCTGCCCCCAAGAGCCTTGTTTGGGTTTGTGGCTCTTCTGTAACCTGGGTCTGTGCTGTCACCAGAAACCATGTGGAAGCCCCTGATCCATGCTCCCATTGACTGTAAAGAGCAAGAAAGCTACTTTTGCAGTGACTTCAATGCATAGTTAAGAAAGAGGGACATGGAAGCCTTCTCTGCCCAACACTATCCCCACCCCTACCACCCAGAGAAGTAGCAGCCTAAACAGGAAGCCACCAAAGAAAACTCTTTAAAAGTATGGTAAGGAGGCTGAGGTTAGCTCTCCGTGATGGATGACTTCTGGCTCAGAAAGACTCAGTTCTATTTAAGAGCAGACCACTGAGAGTATGAACATGTCCCAGTGAGTATACAGGTAACACAAATTGGACTTTTTGGGAGGAGTATTTTTTTTATTTTGTTGTATTTTATTTTATTTTTGAGGAGAGGTTATTGGGGGGCACACATGGGAGGACTGGGAAATGAATATGATTGGGGTGCCTGATGTGAAATTCCCAAAGCATCAAAGAAACAGAATCAACTGACTGGGACTCAAGTGTGCTCACAGAAATCAGGGAGCCTGCAGGGGTCTGACCTAGGTCCTCTGCATATATGCTATGGCTGTGTAGCTTGGTGTTCTTGTGGGACTCCTAACAGTGGGGGTAGGGGTGTCTCTGACTCTTTTGCATGCCTTTTCCTCCTACTAGATTGCCTCATTCAGCCTTGATGTGAGAATATGTATAACTGGTCTCATTGTAACTTGTTATGCCACAATTGGTTAATATCCCTGGGAGGGCAGCTATTGCCTGAGGGAAGGCAAAGAGGGAGTGGATCTGGGGGAAGTGGAAGGTGTGGGGTAGAGACTTGGAGTAGAGAAGGGAGGGAAAACTATAGTCAAGATGTAATATATGAGTGAAGAATAAAGAAAAAATACATATCTATTGTATGTAAACTTTATGCACACATATACATGTACATACTTATATAAGTACACACAGATGCACACACACAAACACACAGAGATGCAAATGTGCATAAATACATATATACTTATACACACAAATATAAACAAAAACATGGATACACATGGCCACGTACACACACAAACACTTCTCCAAACTCCTAACCCAGCATTGCCTTGATACCACACTAACACTGCCAGCAGAATACTAAACTGCCAACTAATTTCCCCAATGAACATTGACCAAAAACAGTTGACAAAACTTTAACAAATTGAATCCAGCAAAATATATAAAGGTTAATGCATAATAACCAGATGGAATTTATCCTCAAACTACAAAATCAGATTAGCATTCAGTGTAGTCATCATATGAATAATTGACAAGAAACAAAATCACACAACCATCTCAATAATCACGAAAAATCAAATGCCCAAATCCCAAGCATCTATTCATGACCTAAATTCTCAGCCACTATAGTTTCCTCAGCCTGGGTAGGGAGCTCTCTGGGACATGTACAGCAAACTCGATGTATTAGTCAATGCTTTTCTTCTAAGACTGGGAACAAGGCATAGAACCTCCTTATTCCCACCCAACACCACACTAGAGGCTAGTCAACTGTGGTCAACATAAGTAAATAAATGAGAGAGAGAGAGAGAGAGAGAGAGAGAGAGAGAGAGAGAGAGAGAGAGAGAGAGAGAGAGAGAGAGAGAGATCTTTCTAAGTTTCACTTCCTTCAAGCGTCTAAGTCCACTACCTGTATATGGAAGAATATGGAAAGTCTGCCCCTTGTGCCCTCTGTTCCATGTTCCTCCTCCTTCCCACCAGAGGAGACTTCTTAAGAACAGACATCCATCATGATGTCATGGTTCTAGGATTACAGTAAATTTCATGGCTGGGGAAATGGTTCCACGCAAGCTTGAGAATCTGATTTTCGGATCCCTGAAATTAATATAAAGCCCAGGTTTAGTGGTGCATTCCTATAACTTCAGCACTATGGACACCCAGACAGGAGGAGCTCAGTCTAGCCAATTGGTGGGCTCTAAGTTGAGTGAAAGACTGGGTCTCAAAAGAATAAGGTAAAAACCTGTAAAAGAAAGACACCAGGGTCCACCTCTGCCCTCCACAATGCACTCATGGGTATGTGGCACACACACACACGCACACGCACACGCACACACACACACACACACAGCCCTTCCTGTGTCTTTAAGAGTTTTCTCTTCTCAGTAGAGCAGAGAGCTAAGGAGGTCAGTGCTGAGGTCCTTACCCTTGTCTCCTTTCAACCCCTCTCCCATTTGCCTGAGTCCAGATGATGAAGCAGGCTCAGAAGATGCTTAGACCTGGCCGTTTCCACCCTGAAACTGAACGGGAATGGGCAGCAGCAGACCTGTCCTAGCGTGCTGTCCCTGCTGACTAGAATCTCTTCTGACCTGGAAATAGATGTCATTCGCATGTAAATTCAAAGAGGCCCCGGATCTCAGCCTTCTGGGGTCTTTGCCTCCAGTCTAGGCAATTGGAGCTGTCTGTGTTGGAAAAGCATGTAGGGTTTGGTGCCAAGGCTTCACAGCCATGGATCTGAGCATTTCCCCAGCTTGCCCTTAGGATAAACACTTCAGGGCTGCCAGTGGCTGGCAGGGAAAGCCAAAAAAAAAAAAAAAAAAAAAAAATTGGAAAGCTGGGTCTCTGTCATTTCTTGCTAAGTCTACTTCGCAACTTTTATAGTCACCCCACAGAGGCAGAATGGACCACACTTCTCCACTGGGAATTTGGTTCCAGATAGCAAAAGTGACCTTGCCTCACAACATATGCCAAGAGGATGTGCAGTTTTCCTGGTCACTGAATGAAGGGTGCCTCAAATCAGATTTTAAAAGAGGAAAGAGAGACAACTGAGTGGAGTCTTACGGTGCAGACAGTGCAGACCTATGGTGAGGAGCTGACTTTCATGGTTTGAACTTCCTACTGGTACAAAAACCAGGGGCGCCTGGCTTTTTTATAGATTTGCCTGATGTGGTGCCTAAGGAGGAAAGAGAGTAGAAAGGTGGAACACTTTAAGGAACCAAACATCAAATATGGAAGTTAACTCCTTCTTATACCAACACTACCACTAAGTCCTTCCAAGAGCCTCCTCTCTCCTCTCAGTGTGGGGAACAGTTCCCAAAGCCCACTCCAGCAACATTACCTCCAACAGAACAGGCTGTGAGGGTGGGAGAGTCCCTCCCACACATGAAACAGCATGCATGAGGAAGTGACAGGGCCTAATGAGCTTGAGGAGAATATTTAAACTGCTAAACAAGATAGCATATTTACTACCGTGTTTATCCCTAAGCATTTGCAATAAAAATCAAAGTGATGGCGTTCTGTGATCCCCCGGTGGCATGTACGCGGAAGCTCTTCTTTTTCAGCCAAAATTGATTGGGGTTGTATATAATTCTTCCTTTCAAAAGGCAATTGAAAATCTGGATGGTAGCAGCAGAACGGGCAGGAGCTATAAACATGGGAAGGGAAGACTGCTCCGCTGCTCCTGGAAGATGGAGGGGCAGCCGATTCCTCTCTGAGGTGCTCAGACATAGCCCCGAGCATCCTAGAAAGCAGCTCAGCTTCAAAACCAACAGACTGTGACTGTAACTCTGGTTCCATTGCTTAATGTGAGACCTTAGAAAATGTATTACCTTGCAACCTCACTTTGACCATCTTTAAATTAAAACTATCAGTACCCACCACAATGAAAGCACCATAGAAAATAAACTAAAAATGCATGTAGATTCCAGTGAAACATGTGCCATGCATACAACACATAATTCTGTAAGTGCACATCTACCAACACCATCAGAATAACCAACAACAACTAGGAATTGTGAGCTTTAACAGATGTCCACAGTTCTTTTCTCTCCATTCTTCTGTCTGAGTCTCATAAATTTTGCCCCAAAATTACCAGTAAAAATTCATTTCATCTGCACTTTAAGCCTCTAGAGAACTCGGACAGAAAGCTCTCCCTAAAGAGAACTATTGCCTGACTTGCCGGGGCACCAGTTTCTCTCCAACATCTGCCTTAGAAGATGCTGGCTATCGAGCAGGAAATGAAATGGCATTTTGATTTCCATTCCTGACAGTATTTCAGAGACGATAGTTTGAAAAACCACTGAGGTACGAAGAACACAAAGACCGTGGGAAACATTTCTGCTATTTTTTTTTTTTAATTCGCAGCATGGCGGAGGGGGTGTGGCAATAAAGAAAATCGCCATAAACCAAATATGACATGAAGTGCCAAGCCTGAGATTTGAGTTCTGAGCATTCAGATGCCCTGGGGACTCCTGCTCTTTGCTGGCAACTTAAGGTGTCCCTCTGAAGGAGCTTTACCAGGAGAAAAGGAAAGAAGCCCTGTGTTTGTGTGACAGGTAGGTGGGACTGAGATCATGATTGGCAGGGCGCCCTTACATAGCGCCACAAAAATTGATAAATAAATAAGGAAGGGAGGGAGGGAGGGAGAGAGAAAAATGAGGGAAAAGAACCTACCAAACAAAGGAAAAGCACCACAAAGGAACACAGATTGAAATTTGCCTGCCTTGGTTTTAGTCATGAGAAACAGTCACCAGCTTTCACGGGTCATGTCTGGGAGTCACACATCACTGCCCAATTCTATCTAATCTTTAAGGAAGCGCTAACATCAATGCTCCTCAAACAATTCCACAAAGGAGAAGGGAAAGTGATGCCACAGCTTCGGCTTTCTTGCTTGTTACAGATTTAAGCTCCTTGCCTCCTCCTGATTCATTTCAGTAGGTAGTGTGCATCTAAACCTTTATTCATTTCTTCTAGGTTTGGAGAATATAAGTATTTAAAAGTAGTCCCTAAGGATCCTCTGGATTTCATTTGGATCTACAACATTTTCTTTTTCATCTTTAACTTTATTAATATGAGTCTTTTCTCTCATTCTTAGGGTTAGATCCGCTAATGACTTGAGAATCTTATTTAACTTTTCAAAGAATTAAAATCTTTGATTGACTCATGTATTTTTCTTTTATTTCAAACTATTTCATTAATTTCTGCTGTGACTTCCACTGCGTCGTCCTAGGTGCTTTTGGGGGATTGCCTTGCTCTTGGTTTTCTAAGACCTTAAGGTGCAAGATTAGGCAATTTGTAATCTCTCTCTCTCTCTCTCTCTCTCTCTCTCTCTCTCTCTCTCTCTCTCTCTCTCTTTCTTCTTCTGGCTCGCGTTGTCTCTCTGTATGTTTCTCTCTCTAATTGTAAGCACTTACAGCTACAAACTTTCCTTTTCAAATTTCCTTTGCTGTATCCCCACGGTTCTAATANTGCCTTGCTCTTGGTTTTCTAAGACCTTAAGGTGCAACTCTAGGCAATTTGTAATCTCTCTCTCTCTCTCTCTCTCTCTCTCTCTCTCTCTCTCTCTCTCTCTCTCTCTTTCTGCCTCTGCCTCTCTCTGTCTCTCTGTATGTTTCTCTCTCTAATTGTAAGCACTTACAGCTACAAACTTTCCTTTTCAAATTTCCTTTGCTGTATCCCCACGGTTCTAATAAGTCATGTTTTATTTTTATTTGATTCTAGGAACTTTTTTTTCCTCCCTTATTTCTCCAATGGCAGATTGTTCATTTGAGAGTATTTTTTTCAGTCTTCAAGTATATATGAAGTTTCTCTTGCTGGTTTCTAATTTTAACCACTATAATGCGATAAGGTACAGGAAATTATCAGGCTTTTTTAAATATCTGTTAAGGCTCATGTTGTGGCAAAAATGTCATCTATTTTACAGAAGTTTCCATGGGTTGTTAAAAAATGTGTATTATTTATCTGTTGGGTAAAATATTCTGAGGATATATGTTAAGCTGACTGGGCTGTGATGTAATTAGGAATAGGAGGAATATTATCCAAAGCACCTCCTTTAAGATTGGGAATAAGACAAGAGGGCCCAATCTTTTCTCAAGACTGTGCTGCAATTCCTAGCTAGAGCAATAAGACAAAAGGAACACAAAAGCAAGGGAAAGAAGTCAAAGATATCCCTGTTTGTAAATGAGGGGACCCTGCGCTTAATGTGCCCTAAAGACTTCACCAGAAAACATTCTGGCCTGATGCACAATTTTATATTCCAGCAAAGCATCAGGATACAAAATTAACATACAAAAACCAGGTAATAGCTGCCTCAAGAAGTAATGCCCAAATCTAAGTTCTCTCTTCAGGATTCGTAGAACATGGATTCTGACATGCCTGTGAAACAACCCTGGGATAGGATGATATGGGAGGATCGGGGTGGCGGTGGCCAGCCATTGCACGTAGCTCAGAATAGTGACTGTTCCATCAGTCACAGGAAATTGACAAGACTCATAGGCAAGGTCTCGCCTCGATAGTGAAGAGTGATTAGCCCCGACCGAGCATTACTCTATCCCCAGTGCTAAAGTTTAGTCCAGAAGGCTCCTGCTCTGAAAGCTTGGCTGCAGAGAGTGGCTCAACCATGATCCATGCATGAGCCTTTATCAGTAGATTAATTCATCAATGGACTCATAATTTAATGGCACTATTAGGAGGTGATGAAAACTTTCAGAGCTGGAGCCTACGTGGAGGAAATAGGTCCTCCAGCAATCAAATGTCATGAGGCATGCAAAGATGCAAGAAAATGAGGAGAAATGGCATTAATACATCCAGTCAGGTGTGCCAGCCCATCCCTTTATGCTTAGAAGAATCAGGAAGGGAAATCGAGACTTCAAGGCCACCCTAGGCTACATAGAAAGACCCTCTCTCAAAGTAAGTAAATAAAATAAAATACCAAAACTCATCCAAAAACGATAGTAGCAAATAAGAACATTAAAATGGTAATACTGTTTAATTATGCTTATAAAATTTAGTACAAATGAAAAATACTTTTAAAATTTCAGCTGAGTTAGATGCAAAAACTTTAACAAAAAATCAATGGGTTACTACACAAATATCTCAGTGCCAGGCATGGGATACCTCTATAGGAACTATAGTCAGGAAGGTCCCAGAGGAGCTCCAGAATAACACAAGATCTTGATATTCCTTTTGGTTTCCCAGCGTGGTGGTTTGAATAAGAATGCCCCCCACCCACCGTAAGCTCATATATTTGAATGCTTAGTCACAAGGGAATGGAACAGTTTGAAAAAAATTAGAAGGATTGGGAGGTTTGGCTTTACTATAGAACATGTGGCTTTGTTAGAGGAAGTATATCACTGAGGGATGGGCTCGAGGTTTCAAAAGACCATACCAGGCCCCCCAGTCTCTCTCTCTCTCTCCCCTTCCTTCCCCTCCCCGCTCTCTGCTTCAGATCAGGATATAGCTCTCAGTCACTACCCCATGACTGCCTGTATGCCACCATGCTCCCCTACCATGATAACAGACTAAACTTCTGAAACTGTAAACAAGACCCCAACTACATGCTTCATGGTGACTAAGAGAGCCACCAGACAGATGATAACACCCTACTGCTGAAGTCACCATGTATCTGGGAGAATTCAAGCTGGAACTAAGCTGGAAACATCTCCTTGCTGGCTAGCTTCTGTAGTGCCAGGAGGTGCTATGCAAGCTTCTAGGGGGTATAAAAAGCCTCAACAGCCTTACTCAGTCGTGAACCCTATAAACTACAATACCAATCTTCCAGGGAAGATGTGCCCACCTGTGCAATTGTAGCACAACTATTACAGGAATAACCAACTGTTCTCTGGTTGTATTTGGCACACTCTAAAGAAAGTAATGTAAACCCATTTAAAAAAAAAAAAAAAGCACAACCCAGGGGAAAGCATGAGCCCTGGGGGAGGGGCTCTTACTATTGTCATTTAGTTAAATGTATTGATACCTCATCAAACTGCCTTCCATATATCTGTTTTTATACCCATAGAGAAAAGCTCCCTCAACTTTAATCAGAGAAGCCTCTCTTCATGGTGGCCAGTGGTGAACTCTGAGACTCATGATCTCTCAACTTATTGAGAATGAGTGACTGCTCAGTGTTTGGACCCAAACAAGATAGTTATAACACCTTAATCCAAGACTCAAGGGGTATTGAAGAAGAAGAGAAAAACTATGTGAGAGCTGGAATATGGACAGAAGAACTATGAAATGACATCTGGGTGTGACTCAATCACCGCAACCATGAATTTACAGAACCTGCAATTATCTGCAGTGAATCTGAACAAGATTATTCCTGTCAGGGTTAGTCATGGACAGGGAGTGGCCATGGGGCCCTACTCCTCTCTGCTGAACTACTGGCTACTGTGCTCGTTAGGTCTTTGACTACTGGATGCAAACTAGAGTCATCTGGGAAGAGGGAACATCAGATTGGCCTATAGGCAAATCTGTAGGGCATTCTCTTGATTAAAATGATTGGGGTGACAATGCCTAGCCCACTGTGGGTGGTGTCATCCCTATGCAGGTAGGGGTGTCTTGAATTGTATCAGAAATCAGGATGAGCAAGCCAAGAAGAGCAAGCCAGTCAGCATCATTCCTCTGTGGTTTCTGCCTCCAGGTTCCTGCCTTGAGTTCCTGCTCTGACTTCCCTTCATGGTGAACTATAAGCTGTGAGGTTAAATAAACTCTTTCCTACCCGTGCTACTTTTGGTCATGGTGTCCCGTCACAGCAAACAGAGACAGCTACTGATAGATTCTAGGAAAGGAGGAGTCTTTATCTCCAGTTGTGTAGCCACTGTGAACCCAAGAGGCTCCAGTGGGTAGGTTCCAAATTCATGGTCACACAGCTGGCCCTGACTAAATTCACTGGGGTCAGAAAACAAAACAAACAAAAACCATGAAGGTGGGAAAGGAAGACTGATGGAGTGAAAGAAATATGAAAGAGGGTAGAGTGGGGGTAATAATAAGAATGTATTCTGTACTTATATGAAAATTTCAAACAAGTTTCATTTAAACAAACAAATGAAATTAAACAAGCCTCAGGGCTCTGGAGCTGCATGATTGCCCAAGCCACTCCCAATGCTTTAGAGTATATTCTCACTTTGAACTTTTAATGAGTATAGACACTCACAACTAAAAACTAAAATTGGAGCATGCGAGATGAAAATAGGCTGAACAAAATTGAGAGCAGGTCAGACATAAAACAAGAAAAAAATAGTAAACTTCAAGACAGTGACAGAAACTATCAGACGTGAACAGTGAGAAAGGGATACGCTGTAAATCTCAGCTGTTGTGGTTATTTTGTAGGTGCGTGTATAAAACACTTTGGTTCCCGTGGTTATTTTGTAGGTGCGTGTATAAAACACTTTGGTTCCCGCCATCCGCTGTTTTACGTTGGCATGCTGGGTAAGCATCTTTATCCTATTTTTTTTCACTTCCCTATATATTTAAGGCATATAGTAGCAGAGTTTTAATGTTTTTACAAAATATTTTAAATGTCACAGAAAATGATAATATTTCCACGGATTAAAATGCTTTGCATAAAGCTATGCTTAGTGGCATATGTCTGTGATCTTGGGAGCTTGAGGCTCTAGGATCTTGATTCCCATATCAACTTGGGATACATAATTCCAGAGTAGCCTGGGCTACAGTGTGAGACTCTGTCTCGAAAGGAAGAAAGAAAGAAAGAAAGAAAGAGAGAGAGAGAGAGAGAGAGAGAGAGAGAGAGAGAGAGAGAGAGAGAAAGGAAGGAAGAAGGATGGAAGAAGGACGGAAGGAAGGAAAGGGCTTTATTTATTTATGAGTTTATTTATGAGTTTATTGCTTTTGGTTTTTGGCAGTTTTGTTTGGTTTTTGGTTGGTTGGTTGGTTTTTGCAGTCATGACCCAGTTGTGCTCACTCCAGGGAATGCAAGACTGCCTTAATAGTAGAACACACATCTGTTACTTAACTACACTAACTGACTCTGGCTAATAGACTTGAATGTCTCAGCAGTAAGTCTTTAAAAGACACTAACAAATTCAGAATGGAAGTGAATATGCCTAGCCAACGCCTCATATCCCACTGGTAGACTTGGAGTTTTTAAAACATGGAACATCTCACTGTCTTAGCACTTGGAAGTGTGCTTAGAGAACAATGTCTACATGTAGCAATTTTATGGATAATTTAATTTTTTTAAATATCCAAGTAAATTTTAAAGTTTGTGACAATCTTGCCAAAAATTATCAAACCTAAATCTGCTTAAGCATAATCAGATTTCTCTACTCATCTAGTAGGTTACCAACTACCATATTTCTGGGAACACAGGGAAGAAAAATATTATATTATGGCAATGAAGTTATAAATACTCGGAGTATTGGACTGGTGAGACAGTACAGTGGGTAAAAGCACTTGCTGCCAAGCCTAACCATTTGAGTTTGATCCCCAAAACCAAGATGCTTAAACAAGAGAGCAAACTCCCACACATTCTATTCTGACCTTCCACATGTGCATCATGTGTGGCACACATGTGCCTATACAAACACATGAGCACTAAATAAATAAAATGCAATTGAAAAGCAGACAGTGATAAACCTTATGTAGGACTAGCAGCTCAGATCTTTTAAGCGTCAATCATAGAGGGGAAAGGAATGGAGAAGAGGAAGTAAGTGGACAAGGAAATGCAGTGACCCCAGCTAGAAGCATGGCACAGACTCCACCTGCAAAGTTTTGAGATGGTGAGAATACATGAAGAGAAAGGTACGTATCAAATACTCACTGGGTATTGAGGAATTATCATTAAATTTATAAGATGTTTGGAGCTTGATAAGAAATCAAGAGGGATTAGTGAGAAGTATCTAAGAAAAGCATGCTTTATTGTTATGAATTGGCAATCCCCGGCTGGTGGAAGTATGGGTGGTGGTTAAGTTTTCCTACTTGTTACATCTTAGAAAGTCTCAGCAATAAAGTCTTTTAAAGAAACTAACAGATTCCCCATGAAAATGAACATTCCTAGCCAATCATCCTCGTTCCCACTCATGCCACCTATCCACTCATGTTGTACCCACACCTCCTTTGATCCTGCACTATATCCTTGGCTTGAAGTCTCAAAATGTATTTCTTTCCCTCATTTACCAACTGGATTTCTTTTTCTTTGATTTTGTTGTTGTGGTTACTGTTGTTTATGCTAACTATACAATAGTGAACTTCTATGTGGCATTTTTGTTCATGGGTGCAGGCCATTTTATTCAGTTCATTTTCTTTGCTATCCTCTTATTCCCACATCCCTCCCACTGGTCCTCTTCTTATCCCTAGTGTCTCCTTTCAGATCCACAAACAGTAGTAGTTAGTGTGGAGTTAGTGTTAGGAAAACAGAAGTAGACAGAGAGCAGATCACTGCATTTGGCTTCATCAATGTAGCCATTGAAGATTGTCATAATGACAGCAGAGCTAGGGATATTACACGGTCCTGAAGCCTGGCCCGAGGTATCTTCTCCCTGTAGTTTCACACTTGGACAGGACAGCATCTTTTTGATGAGTCCAGAGCAGACTTAGATCAGTCACCAACAGCTCAGCAGCAGGTACCACTGATGGATCTCTGTATAGGAGATAAGTGGTTTGTAGCCTTTAGGGATCACCCCCGTCTTCCTTTCTACTCCTGAAATTCCTTTCCTTCCCCATCTTGCTCCTCTAAACCTTCTAAGATATTTTAACTCATTCTCTTTATTGAATTCCTTTTCTTCAAAACACCTGTTCTGTAGTTCCGACTTGAACCTGATTTGGTATCAAGCTTGCTAGTAGAAAGAGATGCTGGAAAATGGGATCTGAGAGCAAATGGCTATGGTTGGACTGTTCGAACATAAGTGTATGATTGCCATGGGTGGGAAATAGATACTATATATCTGTACAGTTATGTGGTTATTTCTCCATTCTACCTGAGGACAGTTGAGAATGTGATGCTTACTAAAGGCTCAAGACATTCTGGTAGACTTGGAAGATCTTAGAAGCTAACGTCTAGAAATCCCCAGAGTTTTCCCATGCTAACAGAGACAGTTACATTTTCCTTGTGCAAAGAGATTTCCCAATCCTAATGACATCACTTAAGGCAGTTTCCTTCAAGAGATCTTTGTCCTCCTCAGGGCATGTACCACTCTACTTATGGCTTCCAGATTCATAATTATTCATAACTACATAACCATTAAAGTGTCACGTAGGAGGACATAGGCTATATCCCCAGTGGAAATGCATGGCATCTTTCTGCTCACTCATGTTATGAGAAATCCAAGAAGTAGATATGGAAGCAACTTACAATGAGAACGGTAAGGCAGGACTCATGTGTGCAGGCGCACTGCCTAAGAATCTGTGTTTAATGCCTCAGCTTCTGCACAGGTCAGGATGGCTTTAACAGCTCATTTAAGTGGCTGGAACTTAGTCACAATGAAAATCTATTTTTAAAGAATGCAATCAAGATGCCAACATTTCTGGGCATAAAAGAAAGGAACTAAAGTGGAAATCAGAGGACACCAGCACTTCAGTTCTCCTGAATGTCTCCCAGTCGTGCTGGCCTCTGTAAACTGACAGACCCTGTGGACAGAGTCCTGCTGTGCTTCCCGGTGGCCATCCTGACCTTGCCCCAAGTCTGCTCCTGCAACCTTCCTCTACCAAGCTGACTTCTCTACATCCATCTTCTCCAAACTTCCTCTTAGAGTGGCGAACCACAAAGAGCCATGACTTACCCAATGTCTTTTTTTTTTCTCCTTTTGGCTATATAGTCAATGTAGTGGTTCCATCATGTATCATTTAGTTGTAACTCTGTATCATGGGCAATGCCTGGGAAAGATGCTGAAAGAAGAAAGGTGGGAATAGTAAAATCAGCAAGACACAAATTCAAGCTACAATAAGATATAAGTTTACATCTAGGAGGATGATGGGGAAATCTCTGAAAATTCAAAGTACCTCTTAGTCTGTGGACAGTACTGGAGTATGTCTTGGTACATGGCATTTTCAGTTAGGTGGTTAGCCCACAGCGACCCTGTGATGCAGAAACCCCTATGCTGATAAAGTAATCAGGAAAACTCACCCGAACATGAGGAAGAAAGGTACAAGAATGCTCATAGAAGTGTTGTAACTTTAAAAGAGAGAGAAAGAGATGGAGGAACCCTAGATGCTTGATAGGAAAATGGATACGCAGCTTGTGATAATAGCATGTAATAGAATATTAAACAACTAGGAAAGTGAGACAACTCTAGAATTTGTCAACACAGATGAATCTCACCCATATAATGCTTGGTAGGGGGAAAAGCAATTCACAAGACTACAAAAAGGAGTGACTCCAAATTGATATGACAATTTAAAGGGATTAAACTAAGCAATGCATTGTTTGATGATAACTAGAGAAATGACAAAAATTCAACCCTGAGTGACCTCTAGAGAGGGGATTGATGAAAGTCAGATGGGGTATGGAGTGATGTAAAGGGATTGACTGGCACAACCTATTTCATAAAGTATTCATTTGGTAATATTTGAGAGCCACTTACGTGCATTACAGTGTCTTATAATTATACAATAATCATTTTAGAAAGCCATCTTATGGCTCAGCTGGCAGCCATTTAAGATGCTCCTGCAAGTTGAGAAAAATCACTTTTTGAAAATGTCTTCTATCTAAAAAGTCTTGCTTACCTGTATATCAGGTATTGTTTTTGTTTATAATGGCAAGGCTCAACACCTTTAATATAGTAATGTGTATCATGACCACCCAAGACAGGGGTTTAGAATCCTATCATTCCCAAACTTAAAAGAAACATAATTGACAGGCAACAATGGTGCTTGCTTCTAAGGTTCAGTGTGGAACTTCAGTGCAAGAATCCAGTGTTTAATGGTGGCCTGGAGTAATTGGCATATCAGTCATTGCAAACACTTATCATGTCTTTGTGTTGGAAACATTCAAACTCTTTGCTAGCTATTTCAAAACATACAATTAATTGTTATCAACCAAGTTATCTGACTGTGTCACGGAACATGAATAATCACTCCTATTCAACTGCACCCTGCCCCAAACTTTTAATATCATATACTATTTAGACTTGAAATTCCTAAAGTACAGATGCAATTAAAGAAAAATACATTCCTACCACTGTGTTCTAGTTCTGTGCCGCACCGCCCACCCCAACCCTCAGCAATTCATTTCTACACCTTGGTCCTGAACTGCAGCTGAGTACATAGAACCCAGCTTCTCTACCTGCTACTGAGATCCCTAGTCACTGCCAGCTCCTGTGCTCCTAGGGGCAGTGTAAGACCTGCTAGCTTGGCAGATCACACTGTAGCAAAAGGCAGAATTTTCAGGACCTGGTCAACACTACATCCCCTGTTTTGTGGGCTGTTTGGGAAGTCTCGTTGTTAGACATAGTGGTCCACAGTTTATAACAAGCATGCTGGAGGCTCAGAGTAGTGAACTTTGCAAAGTTGGGCATTGGCTTAGATATAAGGAAAAAAAAGCTGGTGTACTCATTTGTTATAAACAATGGTTTTTATATTCCCAATCGCATTATCTACTCCCTGAACTCTGGCTAAGTTCTTCAGGAAGGTACAGTCTTCCTAGTGCAGCATTGCCTCTCCCCAGATGCCCCATCCTATTGGTTTAGAACACAGAGCATTATTCAATTTATATACTGGGGCTCTCAAGATTCCCTCTTTCTCTGTTTTATGGTCTCAGACAAACTGACTGCTTATAACTTTTCAACCCTATAATAAACTGAAAGCGCCCAGGTAGGCAGGCACCAGCTTCTAGCTGGGGAAGGCAGGGTCCTAGTACCTCCTACTTATCTGTGATTCTATGGTGAACTCAAGTTCATCTCATACTGAGAATGGACAGCAATGATTACTCTTACACTTACACTCCAACCCTGCATTTGGGGTGGCTCTGCCTGCTTGTCCTTTGCTACCAAATAGGAGGTAAATGTAGCTCAGATCCCTACCACCTCCCAGTCCCTCCTTCTTTACACTTAGTCACATCATATCGGATGTAACATGTCATAAGATCACAAGGCTTGAGAATCATTTCCACGGTGATGGGCAGGACTGGAATGACGTAAGAAACGCTTAGGCCATCAGGCACTAGAAAAGCGAGGTCACCACAGCACATGGCCATTTCTGAAACCAGACCATGGTTAAGAATGATAGCAACAATAGCTGGGACTTACCAAAGAGGAGAAACTCTGTCTTAATGGTTGGTCAGTGGATATGATTCAAACCAGCCAGCCAGCTCACGGACAGATGAGTCTTATAAGAAGAAAATCCCTACAAGAGCAGATCCCCCGGACACTTGTGGAGTGGACAAAGGTGGAGCTGTGGGGCTAAGTGCCAAGCAGTTAAAGGCATAGGAATGCTGCCATGGAGGTTCTTGGAAGGAAGGTCTTGAGTTCCCTGATGTCAGAGCCTAGGGAGAGCTCAGAAGATAATGTTATGATTATGTTTGTCTCCCCCATCCTTCTCTCAATCTCCACTCACGTGGCCAAGGGAAGCAGAGGCTCGAAATTAATTGGATTCAAATTATATGCTCTATTCTGCAGTGTTTGAATCGGGAAGACAAAAATCAAATCACATAAATTAGGTTTCTTTCTTTAAGCTGTCCTGGCTAGCATTAAGAAAAGGGGAGCCAGATCTGACAGCACACACCTGTAATCCCAGCACTCAAGAGACTAAGGGAGGAATACTGTAAACTCAAAGAAAGCCTAGACTATACAGCAAGACCTGGTCTCAAATGATAATCCTCTCTCTCTCTCTCTCTCTCTCTCTCTCTCTCTCTCTCTCTCTCTCTCTCTCTCTCTCTCTCTCACACACACACACACACACACACACACACTTTTTTTTTTTTGAAGAACATCAAATGATTCATAAGATCAACCATTAACTGGAGAACTGTGCTGAGAAACAAGCCAAATACCCAGGATATCTGGCAGAAACAACCCAGGTCACTCCTCAGGGCCCATACATGTAGGACAGCATCTCTACGGATATACTAGCCCGTAGCAGTCTAGGGATACCAAAAACAACATGGCTGAGAGCCAGATCTCAGAGGCACTGAGTCACCTATAAGTAACATCAGAGCTGCTCCAGAATCTTAGCAAGGCTCCCTTGAGCTTCAAACTATGAGATGGTCAGAACTGATTAGCTGAACAAGTTGACATACCGCTCCCTCATGGCCTGGGCTAGGGAAGGGAGACTCTTCTTCTGGCTTTTAGTGAGAGAAGGGAGAAGCAGAGAGTCCTAACCCTAGAGTGGGGTTGTTGCTTTCTGAGCCCATGATAAAAAGACCAACATTCACCACAGTATAGTAGTGCATGTGGTGCAACAACCCAACACTCCCTGTGAAAAGAACAGCACTAAAGTGTTTGAAACAATTAGTAAGTGTGTGTAAGTGGGATGTATCCTTGCTGTGAGAAACAAGGATTTCAACAGAAAGTGGAAAGACAGAACACCAGGGACCACAGACAGAAAACAGCTCCAGCACAAGAGCCAGGCTCACAGGGAACCACCCTAGCTTCTAGGAGACAGGGTCAGGGATCCATGTGTATACAACACCTGCCTGGGCTCATGGAGACTAGAATCATAGAGAGCTCAAGTAACAGCTTAAACCCAACAGAGCAAGCCCTTGCAGACAGACCCCTCCAATGATTCCAGAAAATTACAACCACAGGTTGACAGAGATCATTTTCGAATGAGATTCACAGGAAGTATTTATTTCTGCCTAGAATCCTCCTTTCCTCTGTGTTCCCCCAAAAGAATGTGTGGCTCGAACAATCAGGAGGGAAGAAAAGGTGAAAGAAAAAGACAAACTGGTGGGAACCACCCTCCTTCTCGCTTCCTGTCAGAGTAAATAAATCATCGCAGGATAACAATTAGGAGATAAGTGTGCAAGAGGGAATATGTGTCTGGTGTGCACATCAAGAGAAAATGGCACACTGGAAAAAGTTTGTAAGATCCAACACTCAGCCCTCATGGTTTGGTCTGGGTCATTGTTAATTCTTCTGTTGCTCCTAACCAAATTCTCAGGAATGGAAAAAGGAAGAAAGAAAGAAAGAAAGAAAGAAAGAAAGAAAGAAAGAAAGAAAGAAAGAAAGAAAGAAAGAAAGAAAGAGAAGAGAAGAGAAGAGGAAAAAAGGAAAAGAGAAAAAAGGAAAAGAAATGACTTATCAGGCACAGGCAATGAGTTACAGTTATGTCTGGCAACCTGATCTTGATCTCTGGAAATGCACATAGTAGAGAGAACTAACTCCTGTAAGCTGTCATCTGACTTCCATGTGATGTGCTTCCTTGGCATGTGTATGCACGCGCATGCATACACACACACACACACATAACATACTGAGAGAACTTAGGAGAACAGAGGAAGGGATGGAAAAATGGAGAGAGACAGAAACAGAGAGATAAATGCAATTTAAACATTAAAGAGGGCTAGAGAGTTGGTTCAGGGATTAAGAGCAATGGCTACTCTGCCAGAGGACCAGGGTTCAATATGGAGCACCCACATGACAACTTATAGAGATTAGTAATGTCACTTCAGCCATAGGGGATCCACACCCTCTTCTAACCTCTCTGGGCTCTAGGCCCATGAATAGTGTACAGACATACATCCAGGTAAAACACCCATACACTTATTAAAATAAAATATTTTAAAATAAAATAAAATAATTTTTTAAATGAAGAAATAGTAGAGGAGGAGGAAAGGGGAGCTGAGGGAGACAGAAAGGAAAAAGAATGCCCCGAGTCCTACAGAAAAAACTCTGACTAACTCCGCAGGCCTGGCGTTAGTACCCTCTTGCTCCACCTCACCCGATTTTCCCAGAAGGCCCTCTGCCGTGCTTCAGAGCAGTCCATTCTGTCCATAAAGAATGTGCAGGAACTGTTCTTCTGTCAGGAAGCCCTTCTTAGGGAGCCTGCTACAGATGACCCCAGACAGGTGTCTCAGAGCCAAAGGGGCTAGGCTTGCTTGTAATTAAAAAAAAAGACCCCAATACAGAGCTCATGTGCCCCCAGAGGATGCCAGAGCTCCGAGGAACCCAGTCAGGGTGAAGAGGAAATCCAGGCCACAGGATGGCAGCTGCTATGGCCCAGAGAGCAAGGGAGATCGTTTCTAAGAAACTGCATCAGTGGGACAAGGGAAACAGCCAAGGAGGGTGAGGGTAGAGAGAGCCATGAACCTGACCTGAGAGGCAGGGGCTGTTGTCGGGTACCATGTCCAACCTGAGCAGGGCCTTTGGGTAACATCCCACCCTGCCCTCAGACCATGTGCTCAAGACTTCCTAAATCACACAGCCTATCCAGACAGGTCTGCACATCTCATCCCAGGTCTGCACAGTCTCTGCACAGTCGCTGCCTCTGCCTATCATTATCTGTTGTCATGTCCTAGTTGCTGTAGAAACGATGCTGACAAGTCATCACTCTCCTTTACTGGAGGCACAGCAAGGTCAAGAGCCGGCAACGGAGTTGACACCTGTGATGGTTAATCTTGACTTCAACTTCGCAGCATTTTACATCACCTGGGACATAAAACCCCTAGGCCTGTCTGTGGGGGCATTCCCAGAGATTTGGGGAGAAGGAAGATGCTCCCTGAGTGGGCACCGTCCCGTGGTCTGGAGTGCCAGAATGAATCAAAAAGTGGGAAGCTAGGATGGAAATAGCACTCTCGTGTCCTGTCAGGGTGAACCCTCCTCCCAAAAGGAGCCAAAGGGAGCCCTTCCTTAAGTTGCTTTTCTCAGGTACTTTGTCACAGAAATAAGCAAAGTCACTAGTACAACACTTTAAAGAGTTTCCCTCTCCCTGCAGTCGGAAAAGCCAAAGGGGCAGTGCTGTAAGACACAGAGCCATACAGGAAGCTGGGATCCTCCATGCAGGTGAGGGGCACAATTCCATTACCATCCTTGCTTAGCTAAGTCAGGGCGTGGTGATAAGAGAAAGCAGAGGCTGGTCATGCTTTCATTCTGGCTTTAATTTTTTTTCCTAGACAAGACACCTTCTAATTCCTTGCACTCAGAGAAGATTTCCCCCCTGCCCACCTCCTTCGGTGCCCACCAGCTCTCTGAACCTTCCTCTGTTATAACAAGCCCGCACCTTTTCCATCACTCTCATCAATGGCCTTTGATTTCCATAGCGGTAAGAAAACATCCACAAACATCAGATAGTGGAGGGCATGGGTTTAGAAACCGTGCTGTCCGGCCCCCTCAGGGGTGCACTGGATGACGTGCCTTTCCCAAGTTAGCGACGGAGCTGAGTTTTGAGCTCAAGCCTCTGGTCCTGTGTGCCTGGCACAGAAGGTGGTTCTGGAGTTTGCAGTTATTTATAGGTAGATTCCTTTACCAATTTAAACAACAGCTCTCTCTTAACTATTGGAGGTGCTAACGGAGTGGTGGGTTAGAGGGGGAACTCAAAGAAATGCATGTGCCCGAGACAACTTTCTCAGAGGAAAGATCAAAACCTTTGTCCTACAGTCACCCACTTTCAGACTTGACAGCTTCCCAGGATTCTATTCACAGAGTGTCCCTGCATCGCTGTAATAAAACGTGGAGGAAATGATCCCCTCTTGCAGACAAGCGGGCTTCAGGGTCAATGCTTCCTGGGCTGTTCTGGCTTTTATAGCTTTTTCAATTGGCTGTTCTGTGCAGCTTGCAGCATTAATCACTCTCTCCCCTTCATCTGAAGCCAGCACTTTACTAAAACCTCCAAGTTTCTCTCAGCTCCAGCCATCCCAGCAACCCCAGTCTCTGGGGGGTCTGAGAGCTCCCAGCTACCTTTCTTGGTACCATAGCTTAGAGATTTTTGTGGGCTGTTTTTTTTTTTTTTTTTTCATCCTGCCATCCTCAGCCCTGCAATGTAGACTGGCCTGATGCCACTCAGGAACTTGCCTCGGGGGCTGCAGTGATGGTTCAAAGTGTTGTCTTACAAACTCGAGGACCTGAATTCAGTCCCCAGAAATAATGGGGGTGTTGTTGTTGTTGTTGTTGTTGTTGTTGTTGTTGTTATCTATATATGCATTTGCAATAATCTCAGTGTCAGAGAGACAGACACAGGTGGCTCACTGTGGCTCACTAGACAATCAGTCTGGCCTACTTGGCAAGTTCCAAGCCAGTGGGACATCTTGCCCCAAAAAACTAAGGTAGATGGTACCTGAAAAATAGCAACCAAAGTCTTTCTCTGGACTTCACATACATGTGCATACTACACATGCATGAACATACACACATACAAGGAGTTGGCCACAGGCGCACTCATAGCAAGCAGATAAAACAAGTGCTGAAGTCAAGGACCTAGAATTAACTAGACAGAAATCCCATGGCTGCGCTCTCCCCCCACCCCCGGCGGGGTAGTGAAGTGTCCAATTGTCCATTATTTTTAGATCATCAACACCATTCTTCCCACTATCTCAAGTCACTGGGACTTCACAGTGAGCATGGCTGAGTCATTGTGCAAGTGACTCAGCCTCCTGATTAAAAACAAACCAGAAACGCTGGTGAGCTCACCGCTGTCTACAGAATGAAGTCTCAGCACCCTGACAGAGCATTCATGGCTTTCCTAAATTGTCCCCAACCAGCCTCACTAGCTCTATCATCCACATCATCCTAAACCCCTTCCATGTTTCCTCA